>NW_020455458.1:1008964-1039289 GCF_003342845.1 Nothoprocta perdicaria
TCACAATATTTGCTTTTCTTCCCATGTGTTTTCTTTTCCCAAACTGGGTGAAATTAATTGTACTTGAGAGACCATGATCATTCTAATTATAGGTCTTAATAGTGCTGAGATTGCCCAGAAATTTTCATTATATTTGAAGAGGCTTTATAGAATCTGTTCAGATACACAAAAAGAATATTATTTATAGTGATTCGTCAGTTATATAGTTATATCTAGAGTCTGGTTTTAGACTGGTCTAACTCCATTGAGGTCAACAGTCCACTTCATTTTTTAGATTTTTACTGGCTTTTATCTTCTGGCTTATAGTGTCTTTATATGGAAGGGATGGGAAAATTGGCAGAATATTTTCATTGACATTATTGTACTTAGCATTWAATAACTTAAGTGTTCACTTAACATAAAGCTAGGACTTTTAGCTAGGCAAATATTGTTTGTGACTGCTTTAGTGAACAGTACATAAAAAGCGTATTTTACCCTGTTGTCTTCACCAGATTAATTTTATAAAATCTCAAGACAGGTAAGGTCTTTTCAAATCCTTGTCAGATCAGCTTCACTTCCTTCATACTTGCCCTTGTTCAGGTCCTATCAGTGTCTATTCTGGAGGTGTCTCCAGACACTGGACTGAGAGGTGTGTGCAGTAGATAGGGAAAAAGTAGAATCACTGGTAGCCTTCTCATGATTTAAACTCCAGCAGCCTTGTGTCATTGAAGCATTGTAGGTACCTATATACTAATCCATGATCAGACGTTCTAAATCCACAAGAGAAGATTGTGAAAATTTGCCAAGACCTTCTGCATAACCATGTCCTAGAATTTCAATTGTTGGCTTCTCYACTAAATCTACAGTTTTTGGTTGAACTGAATAAACTTTGGAAAAACATCCAAACTTGATGACATCACATAGACACCAAGTGGCAATTAAACCTTTCTGATACTAAGTGAGCTTTTCTAGCTGCAGCTAGACCAGCTGCAGTAATATCAAATACATTGTGATACCACTGTCTACAAACTTCTTCCTAAACTATTCACAAACTGTGGATGAAGTCCTGACTGCATTGAAAATATGTCAGGGCCACCATGTGTTCGAGATGTCACTTTTTGATCCAGCGTAAGCTAATCATCTCTTTAGCTGTTTTGCTCTCACATTGGTAGCAGATTTTTCAGGTTCTGTGTTTTCTAACTTAGAGCTTAACTATCTGCCAATCTCWTTTTTTTTTTGAGTAAGACCAGAAAACCCCTGTTAGTTGTTAAATGTTATGTTCAAAAACGTTCTGGAGTTTGTGCAGAAGACTTGATCAGTTACTCTGTCATGTTTGCACATGCTTTGTAGACATGTATGTGCACGTCTGACTTTTAGAAGTAAGTGCATTAAGCGTGATGGAGAGGAGCTGGAAGAGCCAAGCAACAATTTGTCTTCTCCCTCACATACTGTTAACACCCTCTTTTCCTTTTCTCAGTAATTGTATCCCATGAGTATGTATGTGAGTGTATATATTTCAGAAAATCAAATTAATGTAAAAATAATTATAGAAAACAGCTAGAGCTAATGCAACAAATATAGTCAAAGTGGTATCATAGTTGCATCTTGACCATATTTAAAAATAAATGAAACTGAGCCATTTCCCTTAAGAATTTTCAGCTCCGTGGTATAGCATGAGAATCAACGTGTATAAACTTAACAGGGGATGTTAGGCTTGTGCAAATGGGTTCTTTCTAGTCTGAGATTTATAATAATTATTTTCATAATTTATATATTTTCCCTTGACATTTAGTAATTTTAAATGTAGCCTTTAACTGTATTTTTTAAATTACTGTGGGTTATACTTTAATTTCATTAATGATCTCGATAGTTTCTGAGTGATCCCATTATATTAATCTTTCTTTAACACAGAGTTATTTACTCTTTATTTCTGTAATTTTCTCTTGATATTATTATGCCTTACTCATTTGCAGCATCTAACTGATTCTGCTGATACAGAATTTGCTGTTAAAGCAGCAAAATGAAAATTAAATTGCTGCCCATTTCAGGCAAACAAAATGCCTTTAGAAATTGGTCTGTAGCTAGAAAATGCAAAGCAAAAAGTTATTTTGAAAACAACAGAAAAATTCCATTTGTAGGCTAAAGTCTACAAGCCGCACATGAAAACAAAATGCTATAGTTAGTCTTACAGCTCACAAATGCTGAGCAGAAGTAAATTAATAATCCATTGACTTAAATCTTAAATGGCTTTTTAAACCCTTTATAAAAGGATCTCTGCAGGTTTTAGCTATGTTTACAATTTACCACCAGCTACTCAAGCACACACAGTAATAGAAAGAATATTTAAGGGAAAAAAATGGTCAAGAAGCTTTTAAACTAAATTTGGGGCAATTTCAATTAGTCTGGAAATGTGTTTGTATTTTTATAACCACTGTGGTTTGTAAGGTATATTCTTTTCCAAAAGAATTTATGCAAAACAACTCCAAATGTTGGATGCATTTATGGTAGGAGAAAAAAAAAATATATTGTAGCCAGCAAAATATTGGACAGCCAGAAAAAGAAAAATCAATAATTATCTGCACTGTTTTTTCTAGCTGGACGAATGATTTCATCACTGTGTAGTCCTGTTCACAGTTACATGTGCATTAGTGGCAAGCAGGTTACAGGCTGACAATAACCTGCTCTGTGACCATGCTGAGAGAAGGGCAGGGATGTTTTACATGGGGAAATTCATAAAGACGAGGACAAGGTAGARCTGATCCTGCTTTGGTGCTTGGCAGCTGGTGCAAGAATTGTTCTGTGCAGCTTTGCCAGCTCAGGCATCAGGTCTCCCCGAAGGGCAAATGGCCATGGCATTTTCTCGCTCCACTTCAGCTGTGGTTCAAAGCCTTATTTACATCACTACTCCCTTTTCAACCTTTCTTTTGCTTTCTTAATATCTTTTGAGTCCTGCACGGTGGTAGGAAAACATACTTGTTTTATAATGGTGAGAAGGCAATAGCTGCAGTGCAGTGGTGCTACAGGATGGCAAATATTGGCTTTTGAGTGATGACCACTATTCAGTGACTCAGAATAGCCTGTCTCATCCTTCACAGTCCAATTGCCACAGCCCTACTCAAAGCGTTGGGCTGCATGCCTCCAGGCTGCCCTGTATGTGTCCTAAGTTAAATGACCTTGTAAGAGGATAATATACAGGTATCTCTAAAAGCATAGCAGTAAAGCAGCATCCAGGAATACACTTCTAGCTTGTTGGCTCCTTTGCTTACTCAGAGTTTTGAAGTTTGCTAATAATAAAAGTGAAAATGATTCCATCTGGTAAGAGAAATGTTTACTCTTCTATACTAGGATGCTTGCATCTTTCTGCTGCTTATTGTCAGTTTTACTTTGTCAGTTTTACATCAAGCAGCAGGAAAAAGGAAGCATAAAAATCAAAATGAGCTGAAAAATACCTTTCAAGCTGATTTACAGAATACAATATATTACTGAAAAAGATCTGCTTCCTTTGATGCCATCCAACCCACCATTCTGTATATAGTTTATGGATACGAGGTAGCTGATTCTCAGGAAAATGTGTGCTCTGCAAACAATAACAGTTTAAATAGATTAAATTGAAACCCTTTAGAAGTTAGCCTATATATATTGTATTATAATATTAATAGAAATATCAGAAAGACAACAATCAGATACCTGAATTTTGTGCTTTTGATTTTAGACTGATTGTGCCAAATGATCATGCAGTTTGCAGATGAACCGAGAAGAGTGCCCTTGAAAATCAGGGAAGGTCAAAGAGCTGTGCACTACAGACCTTGATTTCTGCAGGAGGGCTCCAGCTAGGTGCTCAGTTTTCCTGCAA
Organism: Nothoprocta perdicaria; assembly: GCF_003342845.1. Lineage (NCBI taxonomy): Eukaryota > Metazoa > Chordata > Aves > Tinamiformes > Tinamidae > Nothoprocta > Nothoprocta perdicaria. The sequence continues at coordinate 1,012,797 of NW_020455458.1, forward strand.
CATAACAAATCCCCTGTTATTTGCAAGGAAACCAGCCCATACTGGAGTGAGAACTATCTTCTGCTCCCTGGTTGTTTATCTTTTCCCCTGTGGCTTTTTATTTTGGCTCTGGGCTGTGTTCCAGTGCCAGTGACGTGCACTTCAGGTCTTTGGTGCACAGGATCTGCACCCTTGTTTCTGGTGGAAGGAGTCTCATCTGTGGTCTAGGTTCTTAGGGAGTTTCACAGCATTTCCTTACCTGGAGGTTGGGCATCACCAATGACTGATGTCCTTGCCCCCTGCGTTATCTATAATAGCACATGAAAAGACTTTGACTTTTGTGCATGGACTATCACTTGATTCCAAAGCATCTTATGAGCAGGACACTTTGGGCATTGCTTTACTGCAATGGCGCAATAATCCAGACTCTGGAGGAGGGCACTGATAGCAGATCTGTCATCCTGAGCAAGTGATGGTAAGCCCCTTGTTTATGAGGGAACTTTTAGTTGTCACTGTGTTTAGTGAGATTTTCTTATGTACAGTTGTATGTTGGATTCATCTGCTAGGGACAGTGGAACCTCCAGTTTATGGATTCTGAGTCAAAGCACTGAGCAGACAAATTCTGAGGTGGATATCATAAGGTACAAAAACACCAAAATGCAAAGTAGGATTCAACTGTATTGATGAACATTTTCTGTTCTGTGGTGTCTTTTGTTCTCTTCTTTGTTATTTCATATATATTCAAAAGTAATTTTGATCATGCCAAYGCTGATAAAATCATTTTCACAATTAGAGTACCTTATTTTATAATGGCAATGTCGRACTCCAAATTTCACACATGTATCAGTGTGTGCAGGATGAGGCTCTAATATAGTGAACTCATTAGAGCAAGGGCTTCTCTCTGCTTTGCTGTTTGCTGCATAAAGAATAATGGTTTTTTGATCCATGTCCTTTTTCTCTTATTGACATTAAAATCAAACACATAATGGAAATTGCTGGCATATGTTGCCAGATGGAAGAGAACTGAATACAGGTATTGAGTCTGGCTGGAGGAGTTTTATAACAAACTCTTGTTTTAAAAATTCATGCTATTAGCTGCCCCTRCACTTTAAGTTGTCTCTATATGCAGTTCCTGTATGTTTGGAAGAGTCTATTTAGTGAAGTAAGCAATCTATTCTGATTGATATTGAAAAAAATAAAAATCTGCTATTTTTAGGAGACATCTCTAGGATCTGAAAAGCATTTGGGAGTTTGAGAGGTGCCTGAAATCCAATGGGTATAAGAAGAATTACTGAGTTCTCAGCATTGGTCCTGTCTCAGGTTAGTTTATTATATTTGAAGTTTAGAATTTAAACAATACATTATCATATTTTGATGATTCCCACAGAAGAATGAGAATAAAATGTGCTTAAAAACAAACATATACTTAAATTTTGGCAGATAAGTCCTTCTTATTTAACACTTCACAGAAATTACTTGTATGTACTTGACAACAGCATACATTTTTCATAAATCTGATTCTTGTGTTCTCAGGCAAAATATAAGAAAAGAACAGCAAAAAGGAATATGACAGAGATGACATCTTGGTAAACTCACTGAACTTATTATCATCAGCAGTAGGAGGAAAAAAAAAGAATAATAACTAGGCATATAACTTTGGGTCATTCTTTACTTATCTTTCTGTTCATCCCTAGACTATAGCCAAATCTGACAAGCTGCTTTCTTTTGAAYATATGAAAAAAGGAAACCCATCCTATTTGACAGCTTAGCCTGTTTTTCTAGTTCCAGGTGCTGATGAGAAAAGGTATGCAATGGACCCACTAAGCCTTTCTAATAACCTGAAGTACTTGTGCTAAGTCTTCCAACCTCYCTGCTACTGTTCCCTCTTGGTTTATTTTGCATTAAAAATTCAAAGTGTTTTGATCCTCAATTATAAAGTCTGCCTTACAGAGGGTAATGTAATTACCAATTCGATTATGAATGATTGCTTAGACCCCTTTCTTACCATTTTATTTTCCTCTGGTCTCATTTAGAAGTCGTATCTCGAACATTACTATGATGGTGCAGTGACCACTGGTCTTCAGCTCTTCAGTCGGAGGAATACTGCCCCTCCAGTGGGAGTTGTTAGCAGGCAGCAGGTCTTCACTTTATCTGGGGATGGAAAGCCATTGCTCKTAGAAATCTCCTCCCTGTTAACGAGATACAGAAATAGCCTAGAGAGGTCGTGAAAGTGAGTGAGCTACATGACTGCTATGGGATCCTAGCAACAGGGATGAATAAGAGAAAAGACAGATAAATTAATAGCTGCAGATTTTCACACGTTGTCATATCACATGCCAGGACACACTGAAGGCAGTGGTGTTAAGCATGCAAAAGGATTATCATGCAGCAGCCATTTGGAAGATATGCTTGCTTCCCAGTTGGAAAAGGTCTCTTTATCTGTACCCTTCTTCTGTAATGATGCCCAGCTGTGGATTTAGGTTCCCTATTTTATGAAAGTGTTGGCTTTAAAGAGCCTTAATATAAGCAATGCCATATACTGATACTTCAGTTCTTCTCAATGTTATCAGATACATGTTATGTGACTGAAGAAAACTACCCATCAGAAAAAAAATCCACTGAACCGTTGCATGTAGAATAATCTCATTTTTTGCCAAGTTCTTCCTTTCTGTTGCTTCACTTTTCGTAGCACAAAATCTACACAATGTGTACACACTTCAGAAACAACATCTAAATTTTGTTTTGTTTATTTAAAAGCTATTTCAAATTGCCCAGGCGTATTTTTGTCCCATATCACCAGCAGGACTCTTAAGCTCAGAATATATTATTGGTTTCTTGATGTGTTATGCATTATCTGACATCTGCTTTTCTTGTCATGCCAAATCCTCCAAGCAATTTTTTGCAAGACCTGAAAGATATTTTAAGTGGTAAACATCTTCTGGCAACAATACTTAATTTCATCACTACTCTTAAAAATTTTGTCTGCATGTTAATTGCCTTCTGAGTTTCCATACGGTCTCTCCATTGGTATTCTAGAATATATTTTTTTAACTATGCACCTCATATAGCTGATGCCATAACTTTTAGAAAGATAGTTATAAAAAGGTAATAATCTTTGTGATTTCTTTTCCCTTATTCCCTTCAGGCCAACCTCATGAACAGAAGAAAAACTAAATCATTGATGCATGAGAGAACAAATACAGTGTTTTTATATATACTGTAGTCTGAGTTTTCTCTATAGCACTTCCTTAAGATACTATTGCATAGTTATCCTAATTACATGGTTGCTGTCTGGACAGCAAAGAAGAGTTCAACAAAATAACCTTCAGCAATCCTCTAAAGACTGCACTGGACTTTGATATTATTTTCTTTAGCTCTGACCTAAGCCCAGTGCTGAAGGTTATCTAACGACAAAAATACTCAATGCTGTCTACTCTGAATTTTGTGCAGTGATAAACATTGTTATGTTTGTGCTCAGATTTTCAGATTTTCTACACAGCCAGTCTGAATTTCTGTCCAGGACTTCAGTTGCCCTATTCATAAACTGTTGATCATTGACACTGAGATGTGTGGGTGACGCGTGCTGTGTACCAACCATCATTGTCCGTGTGTTTACTGTAGCGCTAACAAAGGATCATCTTCTGCCATTCCTCACTTGGGAATAATTCTCAGTAGTTCACTTTCTTCCTGCCCACAGAATGCAGGGAGATGAGGTCCTCAGGCTGCCCAGGAATGGGTGCTGTAGCATTCCTCTTGCACCAGGGCAAAAGAGTGAACATCTCCTGACTGGAGTCCCTATTTCAACCCATTCTCACCTGTCCCACTGAAAGCACTGGGCCAGCTACATGAGAAAGACCAACTCAGTGCTTGCCAAGTGGCAGTATCTCACCTTATTGGCTTGCTTATTGTTCATTTCAGCTTCCCAGGATATCTTGACTTGCTTCAGACAGTGGTGTTTTTCTTTAAATGCTTTATTTTTAGAGCCTCTCTGAAAAGGAAGGAGCTGAATTTGAATATTTTTGATTTAACTATGTGATCTTTGCAGGCAGCAGCAAGAGAAGTAGGTCTGCGCCCCAGGACAACGGGAAGCTGTGGAGAAGCACAGTGCAGGGACAAGGATGGCTTCGTAAGTGTCTCACAGTGGGGCTCATTCTTGTGAACTCAATACTCTGCTAAAATGTCTGGCTTTTGGTCCATTCAGAGCTTGAGTAGAACTTGTTTTGCTTCAAAATCTCAGCACAAACATACCCTATAGCAAGGGAAATCTTTTCCTGATAAATTGAACTTTCATTTTTCACCTTGCAAATAGCTAAGGATTCAAAGAGCAGCAGAATCCAGACTGTTTGGGGTTTTCTCCCGGAATACATTTTTCATGAGATTCGTTATTGAGATGATCTTTATCAAGAAATAGCTGGGAAGCAGGGGCAGTGAGGGAAATAGGAATTTCAAGAAGAAGTGATATGCTTATGAAAAGCATAGAGAAAAGCATCTGTAACGCTGGCCTACCCCACTAGAATAAGCTAGTTTCAAAGCCAACAGACATTACAAGACCAACTATTCCCAAAGGGGAATTATGGACTGCAAAGTAAAAATGAACTGTATGGATATGTGTGTGCTGGAATCCGGGGCTAGTGAGACAAAAAGAGAGATGTGTTGTTTAATAAATATATGCCAAAAGTGTGAAAGCTGCAGTAATTCAGTTTCTAAGTCCTACCCACCTCTCCATTTCACAAATTGTCTCTTTCATATGGATATAGAGTTGACCTTGCAGGCTTTTAGGCTTCTGGTGAACGGGGTCAGTCAGGGCCCAAGCCACTGCTCAACCTCCCCCACACATACCCCAGTTATATCTTTTTACTATCTCTGCTGGACACCGCACCTTTCTGTAATTATAAATGTCTGCTTTCTGTCACTTCAAAGGTTTCCCAGCACTGGGAGTCCTTCTTCAAAGACTTTACATCGCTGAAGAACCTCTGTCATTGACAGGAGGTCTGTCTTTGAAGTTTTTCATGCCATTTATTGATTTCCCCTTTTTAGGATGTTCATATTAGAAAATATTTCACTGTGTTTGAAAATCTGTATATTTTTATGTTGTTGAGGAGCTACCTCTTTGAAGAAACAACACTGTTGCAGCCATGTCTCTGTATGAAGAAATCTGATAGTCTATCTGCTGTGTGCTTTGTGTTCCTTCAAGCTCTCATTTTTAGAAACTTCCTGTCTTTGTTCTACTTTTAGGTACTATGTAGGTACTTAAGTCAGTGTGAAGCTTTATCGCCTATGTGAATAGGCCTAATTTAATGGTATTGTCCCTGTTCTTGAAACTTTGCATATGCCTAAGGAGGTATCCTGTTGGATTAGCAATGAAAAATAATAACAATAACTTTGGTTTGAGCAAGTGAAAATAATGTTTGCATATTTAAGTAGSAAGTATTTGAAAGTATAGCTGTGCTATTGGTCTCATACATTTAAAATTGGTTAACAATATGCATCAGAACAACAAAATTCTATGTTTGTCAACAGCAGGATGCTCTCAAGTTATCAGTGTCRATTCTACGCTGAGCTGCCGAAAGTGTGAGCCCTTTCTGTCCGATCTGGGGCAAAGAACCTTGCTTAGCAGAAACTACTTGGAAAGYGATGTCAGCAGGGCTTTGCATTTGGGGGGATAAAGGCAAGCTCATCCAGACTGTCCTACCAATTTAGCTGTGAGGGAGATACAGATCACTTGATAGGTGGTAAGGTCTTTAACACCTATTCCTTCCTCCTTTCTCATTCTGCTCTAGTGGGCAATTTTGGTAGCTAATAGTTTGGAGACTCAAATCACTTAAAAAGGATCAGAAAAGGAATCCTTTTTATCTGTATCTTATTTATTGAGAATTGACTTGAAACCATCTATTTATGCAAAGGATACAGGCTTTTTTTTTTTTTTTTTTTTTTTTTTTGTATATAATAAAGACTCTTCCATTGGAGTTGTCTGCAAAATGTCTCTGAAAATTAAGCAAGCTGGACATTTCAAAGAAGTGGTCTCTGAAACCAAGATTCACTTTGTTCATTTGAACCTTTGACATTATGAAGAGCTTCAAGGAATTGTCTTCAGAAACTGTTTACCTTCTGAGATGACTTCCTGGGTATGTTCATGTTGTTCATATGGAAAGAGGAAACTTTTGACCTTGGATTACTTCAAAGATCCGATGGTCTTTTTCCCTCTCAATATTTTGTCATCTCCCCCTTCTTTACACATAGGTAATTGTAGGCTTTTTGTTCTTCAAGATCAAAAGCTATGGACTATTGCCTTATTCTTAGTATTCCCTTAACTATCATAGTGTCTGCTCTAATTCACTGAAAATAGTGAAAATAACTGCCTAGAATATATACATGCTGTATAGAACATACTTGACTAACCAGAACATCCTTTAGAACACACAAATATTTTACTGTAGTGACATAATGGACTTCAGATGTACTTAAAGGCCACCTTCCTGATCACCAGAAAATGTCTCAATTGTTGAATGTGTCTGAGAGATGTACTGTTAGTGTGGAGCAGTTCCACATGAGCAGAGGAGAGCTGACCCTTCTGGACTTTGAGCACCTGTGGAATTGGCCTAATATCRTCATATATTCAATGAATCTTTTGTAACATTGAGTCTGCTGTGCACAGGAGCTGTATGCACATGCCATTTATGCAGAGAACTGACAGTGCATGCACAGATGTGTTGCATCATCCATGTTTTACTGGGACTGCCTTGGTACTCCCAGGATCTTTGTTCCATTGCTGCAGAGGCAAGCAGAGCCAGGTGGGGATTAACCATAAGGTCCCCGTTTCCAGGAATTTACTAGTCAGCTAGTCTGCCTRACACGGCAGCCACCAAGTGAATGACCACAGTTAGTAGGTTTATCTGAAACTCATTGCAAAAATGTGTCTTGCTAACTGCTTAATCAGATTTGTTTAAAAGAATACATGGCTTTGAAAATGCAGAAAGTGAATTTTACCTGGGCAAACAGCCAAATATTTTGGCTTTTGTTTTAATGGATTCATATAAAGTTATGGTATAGTAAAACCTCTGGGAAATTTAGACTAATACTCTAAATGACCTAGTATCCACAAATAGATGTTTGTGAGCATAATCCATAGTTGAGAGTGAGCCTGGATAAGACATCAGACAAATTGCTGAATTAATTCGTTACACTGTAGCAAATATATTCCAATTCTGCATTCCATGGCTTAGATATTTCTAGTTAAAATCGACCTAATTTCTAGATTTATAATTAGATGATGTCATGGCTTCACATTCCTGTTGTGGTGTAGACAGCCATAAAGTTGCTGATGGTTTTCAGATTCAATACAATTTACTCTAAAACTATTTTGATAGATTAAAAATCCAGCTCCTCTTCTTGAGCCAGGAAATCTACAGAAGGAAATATGTATCATCATGTTAGTAGGGTAGAGATAAGTTAATTCTATCTACAAAGCTGATATGAAATAAAGAATTTTTATATTTTATAAAATCATACCAAGAAGTTATCCTGACGTCAAGATCAGAGGCAGGAGGTCACAGTTATCTACAACTACTTTAAGTGCTTCCTATCTGTACAGTCTTAGTTTGGCAGACTCTACACAAAGTACCTGTAAAGCTGCTGTTTCTGAAATTATACTGATTTCAAATGCTGCTTCAATAAGGCAATAGAATAACTTCTGCAGCYACCTGGATCTGACTTCTATATTTCGTGTACCAAATTAAGCTGACACTGTACTGGACTGGGAAACAGTAGCTTCTCCCTGTATATTTTTGTCATGTTCCAGCTGAGGCTTCCCTGTCTACGTTTTCTGAATATTGTCTCAAATAGAGTGTCAAATATATGGAATTGTTACAGATCTACTATGGCTATCTCTAATAATATTACCCAGAGACTGTGATAAGGCTGGACTCCTCTCATGTCTACATCCACAGCCACTGCAGCTCTTGTGTAGTGCAGAGGTGTTTGGGACAGTGAAAATGAAAGAAAATGAAAAAGATCATCATTTTCTGTGTCAGCAATCTTTTTATAAGCTTTGATGACACTAGCTTAAAAAATATATATTCGTGTAAATGAGATTAATGTTTTTTCTTTGTAGCGAGTTTTCATTGACATTCTTATATGAAGAAAATGAAAGGTAAAAGTTTGGCATATATATTTTTTCTATATGCTTATAGTTCCTATGGATTAATTATAGAATGTAAGGCTGCTTGTAGTGTTCTTCTCTGTGCATCATTAATGTGATTCTCTTTTCCTTTTCACTAGTTTTAAACTGTAGCAGTGTAAGACAAACATCCTCCTTCAGCTGTTTTCATTATACTGCACACTATTATAAAATGAAAGGGGAATGTTGTATCTCTTTATATTATAAAAATAATGAAGAGGATAATTATCAAGGCTGTAGTGCAATTTCATGGCACTGCTGTCAGTTACAAACTGCTTGAGCTGCATTCCTTTAGTATAAAATGTCAAGAAAACCCCATGATTGAAATACAGTCATCTAATTAATTTCTCCTTATTATTACTTTCATAGGCTGTGTCTGTGCAGAATCCTCACTGATGGTTAATAAAAAGAGAATGAAATGTAGACAGTCCATTTTTAGCTTTTAAGTTCTGAGTATCTTTCCAAGCTGAACCTTTCATTGTGCTGATAAACACAAATTAGCAGACTGAAGGGGGGGAAAAAAAAGAAAAAAAATCTGAAACTTTGTCTGGTATTTGGTGGAGAGCCTTTGCTGACTATTTTATCCTGTCTCTCTTCACTAATCCAGTTCAAAGCTGAGTGTTTTATCTGAAGTCTTACTGGTGTTGCAAGTTTCTTCGTGTGTATGTCACTTCTACCATGTCCATAGGGTACCATATTCTCTGAAGACCTCTGCCCTCTTTCACTGCTGGATCTTAATATTTGTTGCTCTTTGTAATCCTACAGATGTTATAGGGCCTGTATAGGCTACCAGGAGCTGTCCTGTGTATACAAATACAAGCCACTCTCCTGATTTTTGGTCTCTGAAACTGCATTTGTAAAAATGCCAAGACATGTCTGTGTTYGGCTTTATCTCTTTTATTTTTTTTTTCCTTTTAAGATTTAGAMTCAGGCTACTTGTATCACTGGGAGGTAGCTAGCTCTAGCCAGAAGGTGGAGGCTCGCTGCCGCTTAAATAACTTGCTGTTAAGAAATGCAAGTGGAGTCTGTCCACATTTGTGCAAAGGACCAGGAGCATGGACTGTGTAAAAGYAGAAGCTGAAAGAAGGAATGGAGTTCTGATCTGGAGAGCAGAACCTGAAACAAGAACTTCCCTATTTAGTGATGAGCATTTGCAGGATCAGCTTCTGGGTGAGGAGGGAGAGATGTGGGGGATGTCATATCCAATTGACTTCCCTATGTTCAATGTCTCAYCCAAGCTGGAACCCACTTATTTTGGTACTGACAGCTACAAAGGTTTGTATTTACAGTAATTCTGTTTTTTTTTAAAAAAAATCCTCCTTTTTTTCATAAATAACCGTGTTAAACTTTGAAAATTATTGCTCTTTTTTCTTGCTGGGTGATGTAGCACTAAAGTTGCTCTATCAAGGCCATTAAGATGCTTTTCATTATCACAGTTCTGAGGATCTCACGGTATCCTATAGGAGAGACCATTTATATTCATACAATAGAGATCTATTTCACACAAGGGCATTTGGGCTGCAAAGAATGCTGAAACAGGGTAAGGCAAAGCAGTTCCCATAGCTCGTAGATCACAACTTGCTCTGCCACCTTCACATTCCTTCCTGCTCACACATTGGTCAGTGCAAGACATTAAAAATCAAACTCCATGGCATTTTGGGTGACAGTGTGATCCCTTTGGAATTGATGGCATCTTTGTAAGCGATTTCAGGTTGGCCCAGGCTTCATCCGTGGTAGTTAACTGCAGCAATAGGACAAAGCATTCAGCGGGGAGATTGTCCATTCTCCTGGTTTTGGCTTTTGCTTGGTCTAAAGCTATCAAAATGTTTCACTGAAGTTTTTTGTAGAAGGAAATATATATATATATATATATATATATATGATTTAAGTGAGTAAAAATTTGGAATTGTTGAGAGCAAAACCCCTCAGTTTTATCCTTGATCAAATGTTCTTATTAAACCTCTTGCTGAAGACCTTTTGTTTGTTTGTTTCTTGGTTTCAATGGAAATCACAGTTTTTCAAAATTCCCTGCAAAAGTTCATTAGCATTGATGAGTTCTAMATTCCACATATGACACTGCCTCCTGCAGGCTAAGTTATAAGTATTCAATATAATTATGGCAGACCATAAATAATGAATATACCTATCAAGGCTTTGCAGGATTGCTTGTGACGTGAACATAAAATATTCTGAGAATAGGAAAAGCAATTGCTTGGTATCGGCTGTTTAATTTTCTGATTTATGGAGAGGGAGTTGAGCCTGGGTTTGGGCCATACGGGATGTTAGCTAATTCTGGAGGCTGGAGGCTTGTGCTTCAATGGCTTTTACTCCAACCTGCCATAGACGTTTGTGCAAAGTATTTGTGTGTGTTTTGTTCCTTYGCTGCTGTTGCTGCTGTGCTGCAAATCCTCAGAGTTCTTCTGAAATGGCTGCAATAGCAGGCTGTGCACCTCGAGCRGCTGGCAGCGTGGCAGGTCGCTTCTGCCAGGTATTCCGGCTACACTTGGCAGCTCACATGAGGAATGAGTTAATATCTTTTTCCAGGGCTCAGTGTTGTGTTTGGGCAGAGCCCTGCTCTGGAGGGAGCCGCATCCCTTCAGTCGTGTTGCCTCAAGGAATCGTGTCTCCAACTGCAGAGTCCTGCTAGGTGTCCTGGCAGCCCAAAATCRTCCTCCCTTTGCTGCTCTGCTTCAGGGGTGGAAAATTCTTTCTAGTAGTAAAGCCAGCCAGTTCTGGCTGCCAAAACRTTAGGTGAGTTTCTGCTGTGGTCCTACTTTTTCCTCACCTCTTCCGTCCTTCTGTTTTTCTGTGCTGTAATAGGAAGGCAAACAATATGCCTTTCTCTCTGCCTTTTTTTCTGCTGGTAATAAATCTGTGGTACGTCTGGACATCAGCTGCTCTTTAATTTGGACTGTCCAAAACATATTAAATGTTRATAGAAAGAATGTAATTTTGCAGTGTAATTTTCTTGTTAGCTCCATAAATTAAACTGATGGCACATGCAAATGGAATATTTCACATAAAGGTCCATTTAGTCCAGTGACTGGGAGGAAACAAAACCACTTGCTTTAGAGGAAAGTAAAATAACTCTGCAATCACCAGTTATAAGATAATTTGTCCTCAAAGAACAGTTTCCTGTAACATTCAGGACATAAGCTGGAATCTTCTGTGAACTTGAAGACTTTCCAGTTTCCGACACTTTTTCTTCAGTCAGTCTAGGGGTGTCTTCAACTTGCATCTTTCAAATTCAGGAGACCTTTTACAATGGGCTGCAAGAGGATGACTTGAATCGCCTAACTTTCCAAAAGCTGAATATTTCTCTTGGTTAATTTAGAGCAGATCTGAAAGTCACACTGTTGCAGTCACTTCACTTGTTCTTTTTTTGACAGTGAAGTTATGGAGGAAAACTGGCATCCAAAGATAATGTTTACTTTTAAGTGATGAAATAAAAGTCCCAACAGAGAAATATAAGCATCTTTTTGAATTTTAGACAGGGAGCTGGGAATAGGAAAGTAGTCCAAAAAGGAAAGGAGCCCAGCTTGTAAATGGATTATATTAGGGTGTGTTAGGAAAGTKCTCTTGCAAATGCATTATGTAACCTATCATAAAAACAAACCCTGAAATCTGTGAGGTTATGTGGAAAGGTTCCCTGATCTGAGCATGATATGGTGTTAGCAAATGACTATTCTGTGTATTGTGCATTGCCAGGCTCATTTTGTATGATCTTCAGTGTGTTACAGGCTTAAAGCACTTGGTCATTATTTTTATCTCAGGGAGTCTGTTGATTTTATGATCTGCATTTGCCTTATGAATTCTCCAAGTCTAATTTCTTTCCTTACCTTCAACTGAGGCATTTCATAGTTATACAAATATGTRTTTATCTCTTTCTCTGCTTGAGGCTGTTCTGAACTGCCAGGATCTCATGGAGGGCTAATTTCAGTAATGTGTAACACTCTGAATGCGTCTGCAAAGGTGGCAAGGGATAGAGCACAGAAAGTACATTATAACAGCTCAGGAGGGGAATGCCAGTGAAGCACAGGGCTAAGGATAGCAAAAAAGGCAAAGATGTCACCTACCCCTGCCAAATTCATCATACACAAATACACCCTGACCCCAGGACTTAAGTTGGTTACCTGCAGTACTTGTTTTGTACATCTAATTTATGTAAAAGTCACTGTTCAATTGGTTTTATTTTGCCATTTGACTTTCTTCTGTTCTTTGTTTATGCAATGATTATCTTTGTGCAGATACTTTGCAGTTATTCTTTTTTTTTTTTTTTAACTAAAAGACAGGAACTTTTTATGTCAGATATAGTTAAATCTCTTTCCTTGAGAATTTTGGCTGTGTTCAATATAATATTGGATCCAATAGCTGATACCCCAGCTCACCATCTGGCAGTTGATTTTCCTGCCCTTGTGCTCATGAAAAAATAGTTTGTTAAGAACAAAAACAAAAAGAAGGAATTTGATGTGTTATGGATTGCTTTCTTGGAATCTCCCTGCGAGCAACTGTCGAGACAGCTGATCTGGTTTTGTTTATATGACTTTGGAACGATCTCTGAGTATCAGTTAGGTCTTTGACTTGCTTATTATTTAGGGCCAGTTTAGACAAGTAAATAATCTCTTTCTCCTCAGTGAGACAATTAAAACGTGTGGTTAGTATTTGGCTTTAGATTCTAGGTGCTGGAGTGGCTAAGMACTAAGCTATAGCAGATTCTCTCTCCCACTTCTGTTTCTTAAGAGTGCTTGAAAGTAAAGAAGAATTAAATGGCAAGAGTGAAAAATGTCCTGGTTTACTCCTGGTACATTGAAAGCTGCCACTGGAATTGTTTGTAGTGAAAAAACAGAAGCAACGTTTTCCTTTGTGCTGGAACCTTTGCTGTATTGTATTTTTGTCTTTGTTATTTGGGATGCAATGGGCAGAGGTTTGAAGTTTTTGTGATCTAAATGTTTTGATGTACACTGAAAATGTACATTTAAAATGGATAAATTGAAATGCTTAATATTTAAAACTATTTTAGAATTCTGGTTCTTGTGCACAACTTGAATACGCAGGGCTGTATTAGATATAAGGGAAGAAAAGCATCATCATACAACTTTCATTGATGCTCTCTTTATGTTGAAAAAGAAATGGAAATGGTCTRGTACTACATGAACAATGCTTAAACTGTACTCAGATTCTGTCTTCCTACTTTAATTATTATGATAATAAGATCAAGAAACCTGATTGAAGCTTYCCCTTTAGAATGAGTTTAAGAGAGCAGATATAGCTGTAGGATAGCTGCGGATGTGGAGGTATGTCCCTCCAAGTTCAGAATTGTTTTAATGCTAAACATGTTTCTGCTCATCTGCCTCACTAAGCTATATCTTATGCTACTGTACTAGAGTTGGCCTTAGTAAATACAAATAACATTTTAAATGACCCTTGCCTATAAAATGTGACGTAAATCTAGTATTGAAATGTGTCTATGTGGCTCTTCTCCATCTTGGTAACCCATGGGAAATGAAAGATATTTTAAAATTTCATCTTAAAATTTCCATTCTGATTCTAATCGCAAACTTGAAGGTTGAAGCATTTTGGACTTTTTTTTCCCCCTCAGGGGTTTTGAAACATTTAAAAAATGCCAGGCAGGAGTCTGGCATTGGTGTAGTCCAGGTAAAACAGCAGGAGCTATTGTAATCCAGTGAAAAGGATTCAATAAATCTGAAACTGTTACAGCAGCAGTGGGATACTTTCAACATAATTCCCATTTCTTTGGGAACAATTTTGTAATTTAAAGTATTTATTTATAAGGTAACTGGCAGAAAGAAGTAAAAGTGGCAGTGTTTTCAATTCTTAAATAGTAATCATAATCCAGCTCAATTCAGAGTAGAACAGCCGCTGTAATACATGAGAAACACAAGACAATAATGGAATCTTAGCTGAGAATACAGAACATCCTGTATTTGTAATTGCATCCATCTTGTAAATGAACAGAAACTTTAATTGAAGAAAAACTTATTATGGCAATCAGGAGCAACAAAATGCTGTCTCATGAACCTCACTTAAACTGGATGTTATTTGTCACAAATCAAATTTGTTCAATTATTTTGATAGAGGGAAAACAAATCCTCAGCAGAGCATTTTGGAGCTACAGATCCATCAGTATTTTTTCCAGTAGGGAGCTATTCAATAACATTTTTATATGCAGCATTCTGGGTATATTATGTAATAAAAACAATGAAATTTAATGCATTTTCAACTTATTATAGAAAATTTGATTAATAATAAGTTTGGAGCAGTTAATGGTAATTTTATCTGGGGTTAAATAACTCCAAGATTAGAGGCCCAAAGAATTAATCACAAAACAATACTGTGAGACAGGCCAGGATGCTGAAAGGCAATGAATCTTTATTCAGAAATGTCAGGAGATCCATAGCCAGGCAGTGGAGATATTGGAGAAACGTGAGTAAATCCTGTCCTATGACCATTTCTGAATTAGCAGAAATATTCCTCCTAAAATGGCAGCTGTTGATTTATTCCCTTATTATATTATATTATAGTATAGTATATTATTCTAGTATATTTCCTCCTTTATTCTAGTATATTGTTGTGCCATTTTTTTTTTGAATAGGAAGGAGGAGCTACTGATTTTCCAGTACTGTTTTTTCTGTCTGGATTGCTTTTATTTCCCTTTTGTCACCTCCTAGTGACAAAGAGAGGCGGGAGTAGAGAGGGATTTGTATCTGCCTCTGCAGTATATGCTGCAAAGTTACTATGAGGGCATCCTGTGTCACTAGAGCAGAGTTATTGGCATGTTGGGTCTCTCTTCCTAGCTTGGTAAGATCTCATGCTACCAGTTCCATCTCTCTTTTTTAAAAGGATTTTTAACAGCTCTGTGCGGTCACTGCCTAAACTTATCAGTCTCCAGTTTAATTGCATCACTTCATAAAAAACTACGAGATCACTGGTGTTTCTAAACACATAGACAGGGTAAAGCTACCCCAACAAATTAGTTAATTATACTACATGCTCATCCAATTTCAGCATTTCACACTCTCTAAAAGAGTGGGTAAAKTCTCATCTACCGTGTTGGCTTCTATGCACTACAAACCGTAAATCCAGCAATAAACTTGGGTACAAATGTGACTAAAATAATTTTATTTAAAAAAAAATGCAAGAGGAGGAGCTTATTCATTGCCATACAACGTGTTTTCACAACAGCTGTCTGTATTGACTTACTTGGAACCAGCCTGATTGATGGGAGAATCAGAACTTGACTAATAATTTGATTTGTTCCTGCAGTCTGGGGATAGTTATTCCAGCAACAGAGATTATGTGCTTTTTTACACATGGAAATCGAGCAGAGGAGCACAAGCCATTTCACAATAGCTCCCCTTGTGGACAAAGTATTTTGGAATAAAAGACACTTTACTCTGGAATAATTAGCGTGCTGATTATTCTAGAACAGAATAAGTGCACTAATTATTCCTCCAGTGTCCACACAGGGACAAACAGAAAGCTATTGAAGAACAGCTTATTCTGCGATAGCTATTTTGGTCCATTTCCTCATACAGGCAAATCCTACTGCTGTTGTCAGCAGGTAATGAGTGTATAGATGGAGAATATGGATGGATTGCATTAATGATCTCTTCCCATTAGTGTTTCTTTGTGCTTCACTTTTGTTAGCTTGCAGAGTTAATTGCTTAAAACTCCCTCTTAAGACGGACACATTTCTAATCCCAATGTCCCAGTTCTTACACAGAGACCCTCCAAACCCTTTTGAGTGACCTGCTACCAGCCAGCTGAGCACRTCAATGCTCATATGTGATTATTTAAGCAAAATTGATGTTTTTCAGTTGAATGTATTTTTGTTTGCTGCTTGTTGTCAAAGGTTCTGCTGCCTTGAAACCCTTTTATACCCTTTCCACAGGACCATTTTGCAAAAGAGTTTTGTGGCCATTTAAAATCGATGGAAATTTTACCCGTGTGAATATTGTTTCATCAAACGGACAGAAAATCCATCTGTATGGGGAGTTTAGGGAGTTACTGGTAGAAGAGTAGGTGGATGATTCATTAGATCTGAATTCTGTTTCCCCCTCATATTAATAATCAGTCCTCATGCAGCACTTCATGTCTTTAGTTGTAAGGTAAGTACCTTTTCACCCGGGTCACATTACCATCATTATTGACACTAATGTCTTTTGTTTAATCTACTCGGGCCCTGTTAAATTTAGAAATGCACATGTTTTTCCAGAAGAAAGAATACTTCCTCTGCGGCAGCATGAAAGCCAAAACGTGGCCCTCCTGGTGCTCTTGCAGGTGTGGGAAGCCATGCAGTAAGGRGAGGCGAGGACGTTAACATCTCGCTAAGAGTGGCAGCACCCTCACCTCGTCCAGGGCACAGGGGAAAGCCAGTATGAGTTTTCAAACCAAGGACAAGAAAGGCTTTACGGGAAGTTTGCAGAAAGGCCACTAATCTTTGAATTCCTAGCTTGAGCCGTTTTAAGGCCATCTCAAACAGGCTCATCTAAATGGAGATCTATGGAGAATGATCTATGTTTAAAAGGGACTTGGCAAGCCTGGTGGCCTGTATGTTTAGGTSCTATGTAGTTTCTGTTTATGATATTGAAGAAACTCGGACCTAATATTAGAACTAAATAAAACTTACTTTTCARTTCTGATGCTAATTTACTTTATGATTTTAGCTCCCTTTGTGGGGCATTAGTTTTGCATGTGTACAATGCGTTGAAGATACTACCTGTAAGTATCATGACAATGTGAAGGGTTTGATATATCTACAAGCAAATCTGTTAGAGATGGGAGCTCAATGATTTACAGGTATGAAAGTTGCAACACAAAAGATGAGAGAGAAACCGAGAGGGACTGTGATTTAGATATTGAGGTCTGCGTGTAATGTGTATATATAGATTAATGCCTATTTCACTGCAAAAAGCTATTTGTAATATATTATTGTTAAAGGTTACAAGAGGACAGTTTGGAAAGATAGCCCTGAATTTGTTCCTCTAGACTGTGTAAGTTTTAAAAGTATCTTTCCCTCAGCAACTGAATTTCCCTATTGGCTACTCCATTCCTATTAAAATCAGGTTTGACTATGCATAACTTTCTTTTTCTCAGCATGTGTCATAAAGTTGTAATTTAGGTGGTGTGAGTTCACAAATATGAGTTAACAATGTTCTCATAATGTAATTTTGGTAGAACAAAATCTATCACTCTCTCTTGTCACCAGTGAAATGCAGCCTCTGAAATAACAGTGGGTGGTTGTATTTAGAAATCCATTTTCATGGGAGAGAGGGAAATACTAAGAGTAATTTATTTGACTGCTTGTCCCTCCTGTTATCCTGTTGTTCTGCTTCTRTCTTTTCCTGTTTTGCGTAGTAACAAAGAGACTGAATGCAGATGCAGCTATAACTGGAAAAAATGTAAAAGTAGTTTTTTGGTGCCAAACACTGAAAAAATACCATATTTCTTTTCATTTACAAGTGGAGAAATGGGCTATTTGGTTCAACAGCAATTTAAGCAATGGGAAACTATTCTTTCTTTTATTTTTTTTTATTACTCTGAACATCTGAGTAGAACACTATACTGTAGTAATATAATGTCTTAAGTGTCACTTTCTCACTGAAAACTTAAGATAGTATATACATTTGCAGCTGCAAAACTAGTCRTAGCTTACCCAGTGCCTCCCCAGCTGAAATAACATTCTGAAATACAGCAAACCRCCAGGTTCTTGAACTTTCCTCTCTTTTTGCAAGGGTAAACAGAAATCCAAGCAACTGGAGTTTGGTTTGTATCGCATTCAGAGGATTTAGAGACTTGTCCTGATCTTTTGTACTATTTGCARATCCTTTACAATGTAGTCACTGTGTACATTTTTGTCCATAGCATGTACAGAAATCTGTTCTAGCCAAGTGAGTAGGCTGAGGCTTTTTATGYGGGTTGTCATCAAGCAATGTGGAAGAATTTTGCTCTTTCTGGAACAGAATCATCCGTATTGGGAACTTTAAAGGCCAGGGTCCCCCTGCATTTGGGGCAGACGAGACAGAGAAAGGAGCTGGTTTTTACTCTTCCCTGAGTTTGCTGTCTTATATTTTGTGTCCTAAAGTATTGAAGATGCTACAACTTGATCCAAGCACTCACGAGATTGGCGGCAGGACTGTTTAGGTAGTAGCACAGCAGGGACAAGGAGAGAAAAGGTGGCTGGCAAAGGGAGGAGGGGAAAAAATTAACCTATGTTTGTAGGTATAACGTAGAGAAAAGCTACAGATTTAACWGAGTGTTGCCCCTTATGTGTTTGCTCTTTTTCTCTCTCTCTAAGTATGAAAATGCTTATACTTGCATCCCTATCTGGAACATTATTTAAGATCTCAGAGAAGAGAGCACAGGCTGACTTCGTGCAGTATTTCTAGCTGTGAATCTGCATGCAGAGGCGCCTTTTGGACGAGAACTTCTAACCAGACATGCAAGTGTTTCCCCCAGCTMCTCTCTTGCTAACATCAAGCATTTTTATACAGTCAGACCTTCGGGTTCCACAGGTTTCTCCTCAGTGCTGGCCAGCGATAGGACAAGAGGCAACGACCACAAAGAAGTTCTGTCTCTTCCATCTGTTCTGGATGAACAAATCCTGACATTTTGGTTGGCACGGAATAGTACAGCTCTTTACATTGTTTATATGGATGCTATTACTGAAGCACAGAATGAGCATGAGAAATTATTTTTATTAACTAATCTTGAGGGAGTACAAGCTGATGAGTGTAATTAGAACCCTCCTAGCTACCCACTCCATAGTGTGTTGGTCTTTGCAGCCCAGTTGTTCAGTTTCTCTGGAAATGAATACACCCTCTTGAGGTGAAAGCTCATTTGACAAATCATGCACTTGTGCTCTCTGCATGCTCTTGCCATGTTCTATTTGTGGGGGAAAAAAAAGTGTAAAAAGTGTACTCCTCTGCTTTCCTTTGTTTCCATGCAGATATAGAGGCCAAAGGTGTTAGCTGTGTGAGGGTCACTATCAAAAGCTCATRTGGTCATTTTGTCTCTGAGACTCAGTTTCCCAGTTGGTGAAATTTAGAGCATCCTCAGAACAGCTGCAGCAGCCTGTTTCCTCTCAGCTCTTCATTAGCCTCAGCTGAGGTGCAGAGCTGGCGTGTGAACAGCCCCAACTCGGTTCGGTGCACAGGGAAGCGGGCTGACTCCAGCATCTCCAGCAGTTTGGGCATGCCGACTGCAGTGCCCAAAGCTAATCTCTCTGACTCTGCCCTGCTGGGCATAGGGAAGTACCACTGCTCAGATGACAAGCTGATTTGGGACATTGTCTACCAAAGTTGCTCTTGCTGCACAGAAATATATTCTGGGGAGCGTTTACATGGATGCCACGGGAGCAGTGCATACAGTAAGCTGAGGCCGTATGAAGAAGGTTGAGAAAGTCTGGCCTTAAACAAAATGTTAGTTATTAGTATTAGTGCATCCTTATGTTTTCCTTAATTTTCCTATTTCAGCTGTCTTACTTTTGGAGTTAGTTTTGGGTCATTGAAATTCATAGCCTTTTGGTCAGATTTGTGAATTGTTTCTCTTTATGTTCAGGCAAAAATCTTTGTGTCTCTTTGTTTGTTTGTTTGTTTTGCCTTTTTTTTCTTTATTTAGAGCAACATTTCTTGTTTATTAGCAGAACCAATAGGCCAGATTCTGCACTGGCTTAGCCCTGGAGTGRTTCTGTAGAGACCAGCGTAGTTGCTCCACATGTACACTGGTGCAAAAAGTGCTGAAGTCAACTTTTAAATAACTTAGGTAAGTGCAATATTTTCTGGAGACTTCAATGGTATCATAGTCTGCATCTACACTGGGAACCTGTCCTTGGCCATATCCCAGCTCCTCACTGGAGCAAGACCGTTTCTTTGGATGGGAAAGTGGGAGAATGTGTTTTGGACAGAGGCACATTTTGACAGCTGCCTGTTTTGATGAAGAAGCAGTGA
The DNA here is from genome assembly GCF_003342845.1 of Nothoprocta perdicaria. Lineage (NCBI taxonomy): Eukaryota > Metazoa > Chordata > Aves > Tinamiformes > Tinamidae > Nothoprocta > Nothoprocta perdicaria. The sequence continues at coordinate 1,032,921 of NW_020455458.1, forward strand.
AGACCTCAGGGCACACAATGGCACACACTCAAAAATGCAGCCATGAAATGAAAGCTTGTGATAAAACCATACGTGAAGCATCAGTGTAAGCCTGGTGGAGAGTGGGAAAGCTTTGTGGTTGTGTTTTCTTTTAAGTCTGGGCAGAGCAGAGCCAGCAGCCAGAATCAGCTCTGTGAAACAGTGATGATGGGAGAGGGAACAGGCTCCCAAACCCTTCTGAGTTTCACAGTGTGATGACACTTCCCTGGTGTTTGGCCATTTAGGGCAGAAGTTTCCCCATCTGCTGTCTCCTCAGTATAAGCAGGGCTCCTAATTGCATAGGTACAATTGATTGTGTTGGGTATTATTGTCTCAATACAGTTATGGACAAAATTTGTAAATAGTCACTGGGAAAGTTATTACCTTGATTGTGTTTAACCTCGTAGAAAGTGGAGGATTTAGTGGATGCATATAAATGTGTTTCCAATGGTCCAGGAGTGAAAGCATCCATTGAATACCTGTTATTCAAAGGGTTGTGCTGCTTGTTGGAGCAAAAAGAGCTCCCCGCAAGTGATGAGGGAATATAAATCAAAATAGTGAAATGTAATAAAACCACTGTGCAGTGTGAGGATGCATCTTGGTAAGGCTAGCACCACTTTTCTAGTCCCATGGCAGGGAAATGGAGGAATACATATTTGAAGTGATTATCCCAGTTATGCCTTCTTTGTGTTTTCTCTCCCTGCCTCTTAAATACTTTTAAATGTTTTATTTATTCAGTATTAGATAATCTTCCAAATATAATACTTTCAGCTTTTATATTAACTTGTATAAGTGGATATTCCTCAAGGCTGATTTTAGAGGCTCACTTTCTTCAGAACTATGCAGGGTAAGTTGAATTCTGGGGGTCCTAAATACAAGCATTTCCTGTTGAATTCGTGGGCAAATCTTTGAGACTGGTGTCCTAGCCCTTAGATCATGCTTTGTTCCACAGGCTCATTTATGTCAAGAAATTTGTTTATTTTAAATAGAGCTATTTTCTTGTCTCTGAAGGAAAACACACTTTTAGGCTAGCTTGAGARATGAGCTTTTTGTGCTTTTTAGAGAACCGGGATGTTTTTTAGATGTGTGCTGTCTGAGTTCAGATGACAAATTCTCATGCTTATTTTTCTGAAGTTCAGATTTCCTTGTCTGTAAGTGGTCACCTGAAATACTTAGAAAATATGGTTTCTTCAAAGGAAAAGATATCCATAGATATAATGAAAGAAGAGACAGTTATTTTACTTATGTAATCAATAGTTATATTTTGTGCATAAGATAGAACTTTGTAAATGAAGGGAATGCAAAATTTTAATGGCAAAATACCCTAATTATTCTGGCTTAATCAAGGTGTATTTTATGAACGTGGGTGCTATTCCAGTTCTTACTCTGTTTGGTTTAATTCCAGGAGACACACAGTCTGTTTCTTTTTGAATTTCAGTGTTACTTTTTTCCTTTTCATAGCCAACTTTTTTTCCCTTTCTGAAATGTGTAGCTTGGAAACGAGGTCCTTTTAATGAAGCTTTTGAGTCTCACAAAATATGATTAATCTGATTAGTGGTTCAGACTCTTTTTATGCTTACATTAACTAACACAAAGAGCCCCCCTACAGGTTAAAGTTTAAATGTGGATTACCAGATAAAGCTAGTCCTGACGAGGTTTCTATGGTGCAAGGAAAAATTGAATTTGCCTTTCACCTCATTTCAGCCTTTGTCATCCTGGTTTTTGCCCTTCTCCCTCATTCACAGTGAGGATATTAATTTTGCAGTAAAATCTTTAAGCAATTATGCAGATAGCTTGGAAAAAGCAACACACAAACACAATAAGAAAAGCTTAACTGAAAAATGGACCCCAGATATTCATTAAGAGCAGATGGCAACGTTCCTAGTAGCATAACTTTGGATGTTTGGACTAAATTTGTATTAATGTGCCACAACCAGATGACAAAAATGAACCTCTGTCATACAATTGAATGTATGTATTGTACTTTCTATTTACAAAGTAGTGAAGTATAGTAAGTAATCCATGAATGTCTGTTTTGATAAACAGCTAAGAAAGGCTATCCCTTCACACACAAACACATCCATCTTTAGATAGCATTCCTCTGTGGGAGGCTTGCCTTCAATTTAACAGATAATGAACTTCTTCAGATGAATCAGAAAATTGATAGTGAAATGAAGTTTAGTATTTTGCAGTGCAGCATCTACCCATACAAGGAAACATCCTTGTATGTAGTTTTAAAATGTGTTTTATTAAAATTTCTCCTTTTTTTCTTAATTTCTCATCAGTCTAGTAATTCTAACTCATTTTCATCCCTAATCATGTTATTTTGCAGATTATTTTTGTTATTGCTGTTTTAGAATGGCTGCATGGAATTGGAGAAAAATAGCACCTGCAAATAGCAGTTAATTAAAAGCATGATTGTATTCAGGGGCTCCCTACATATTTCTCTCTCTGAACAATGAAGATGGAAAGGATTGTTTTTTTGGCATGCTCCATATGATCCAATAAAGCACAACCAACACAGCACACTGGCCAAGATAGACTACAGTCTCCCCTCAGTGAACACATGTAATTCCCATTACTGCTAATGGGAGATGCATGTCCCTACAAAGAAGCAAGAGAGATCTTATATGTGCATGTCATACACATGAAAATGTCTGGCAGGGAAAGAGGTGTTTAGTCCTGACAAATTGCCAGGAGGTATTTTTTTTTTTTCTGTTAATTATAGTAATTATTTATCATGCATTAAAATAGTGCCCTAAATTTACATGGCACTGCGTACAGCACAAATTCAGTATATTCACTGCTGGAAGGAACATACAATGTAAAGATGACAAACAAGCGCAGTGTTACGCATCCAGAGTAACAGGATGCAACCCCTTCTGGAGGTAGAAGTCTTAAAGGACCCGAAGGGCAAGAGACCTGTCTTGGGCACAGCGGTCAGGTGCAAGCAAAGCTGAAGAGAGCCCAGCTCAGCAGAGATGAGGGCTTGGGAAGAGCCTAGGAAACTGAAATGAGATGTTGGGGAGCACCTTTCCAGCACCCCAGGAGTGAAGGTGTGGGCTGTCAATGTTATCACTGCAGGGAAGTCGGTAAAAGACCAGGATAGGAGCTGCAGTAGTGAGCAAAGATGAGCTCAGTAGCGGCAGCTGAAAGAGAGAAAGCAGAAGTGGACGAGGTGAAAGGTGACTCTTATAGGGGAAACAGCTTTAGCAAACCAGATGGAGAAGAAAGTTGGAGATATTTTTGTTTATTTCTGCTTTATTATGCTGAAGCAAATAACATGGTGTTTCAACATGGTATACTAACAGGCCAAGAAGGTAGAGTGGAAAGTCGAGGGAGATGTACTGGAAAGCAATCAATATGCTTACCGTGCAGAGGACTAACTTTGAGATAGAAGCTGTTTGTCAAAGATGATGACTAGAAACAAAAGAGAGAAAAAAGCAGGAAAGGAAAGATAGGATGAAGCATGAGCAGTTTGAACAGAAAAGAGAAGGCACTGGAAGTCATTGTGAAGTCATTAAGGGAGCATGCTAGGAAGCAGGAGAAGAGTTCAATTGGTGACATTTGCAAAAAAAGAGTGCTTTATTCCTTTGATATATTCATGTGAATGTTCAAGGATTTGCAACGGGAGRGGAAGCCTTCTTCACCTGAAGAAGCCAGGCACCTGCTGTAGAGGGCAGCATAGCCTGAGACTGGAGGAAAACGTCTTTTCTGTGACAGAGGCAGGAACAATAACCACCATTTACTGCTGAGTCTTRTGTTAATCCTTGCTGATGTTGACCTGGCCAATTTTGGTTCTAACTAGACCTGAGTGAATCTAGTTTTAGTCTGATTGGAAATATATATACTGGAAACATGAAATATACTCTGTGGGTGTATTTTATGTCAGACTGTGCCCTCTAAGAGGTGGATTTGCTGAYCAAGTCCAGCCTAGTTTGAGCAAAGGTGTAAGCCCCTTAAGAAAATTAAGTTCCTATAAGTCCTGTTGTRTTTGGTAGCAATGGAAGAGGTAAGACACTATTCCCATGGAGGGAAAGCATCTTGGATGCCGGGGATCCTTGCAGGACAGAGAATATCCCACCTCGGGCAACATTTTCAGCTGGAGCTTTACACCTCCCGAGATCCCAGAGAATCTCAGTGCAAGCACAAAACCAAGGGTAAGCAGGCATCTCTCATTCTGCTGCTCAAGGAGCTACTTGTATTGTAATTGAAATTTAATCTGAGTTCATGAAATGTTTATGAATCTGGAGCAATTGTATAAAGTTTCAGTCAGTTGTACTGCAATCTCATTTGAATATTTATTTTGGGGAACAAACATAGGACACTGAATATTGCAAAAACGCATTTTTAGTCTTGATTTGAATTCTGAGCTGGTCTGAAGTAGGTTACTGGAAAATCTTGAGCAATCTGCAGGACTAAGAGGAGCTGTTTGGACTCTGTTTTCTCAAGTAGGTACAAGYTTTCAGCCCTTATGTTATCTTTGAATCAGGTGTAAAATAACTGATGTCAATAAGCAGTGGCAGGACTCCCAGACTGTCAGCCAAGGGCTTTGCTGCAYGTTCTTTCCCCCAGTAGGATTGCCCAGGAGAGTGTAAGGGGGAGCACAACTGCCAAAGTGCTGCTCCTGAGACACTAGAATGTGTTTAATTCAGCAGAAGCTGAAGGCAGTTAGAAACCTTGCATGCGCTTTCCCATAAGGAACAAAAAAAGAAAAAAAAAAAAAAAGGAAAGGGGGAAAAGAAAAAGAAAAAGAAAAAAAGGCAGCAGACAGATATTACCTGAGGACCTTATATTACGTGGTTTCTTGAGCTGCTCTGGAGATGTAGTGCAGATAGTTTAGAAAAATCTCTTGACCTTTTCAGGTTTCCTCTGCCATGGTGGTTCTGTGTAGCCATGTAAAATGATAGGTAGTTTACAGCTTGCCTTCCCTGCAGTGAAGCTGATTTACAACATGCTTTGTGTGTAATTTGGCTATCGCAAAACAGTTTTATACCCAGCGTTTGCTTTTTTGGCTATAATGAAGACTGTAAAAATACTATGATCCTGGAATGTGTATGGCCTTAATTTGTTCCTTCTTGGAGAGGACTTTTTGAGACTGGCAGTAGGTTGAGATAATCCACTGTCCTAATATAATAGTCTATACCTAGACTGATTAGATAATGTTCTGTATTAATGCATATTTATTTTCCTGAGTAAATGGTGTTATTGTGTAAGAGTCGGTTCTGACTTCCACYCAGTGGAAAGATTGAGTAGCAGAAAGTAGTAGGCCTTGGCAGAGATTTTAATTATTTTCGGAAAGGTGGAGAAATGCACATCCATATTTCTCTGCTTCATCTGTCCAGCAGAGCTCTCTTCTATGATAGATCAATTGATATCTTTTATTTACCTTGTCTCATGCTATCAGCACTAAGTGATAATCCATTTATTTGTCCAAGTACCAAACCCTCAATATTTTTATCTAGTAAAATTACTTACAGTTCCTTTAAAGTTCTGTGTGGGCCAATGAATGCTGTAGCTTCATGGTCTCCAAGAGTGGATTTCCTCCTTAMAGGAGGAGCTTGAGGCTTGGTGATTTCTAGCAGAGGACAGGAGGATCCTGCATCCATGCAGGAAATGATTCACTGAAACAAACAAAAAAACAGGCTCACCTATTCAGCCCAGCTACGTAGGAGGAGCAAAACGCACTATTGGCACTGGGCTCTCCATGCTTATCCTGCACCAGGGATCTGCCCTCTTGCAGCATGGCCCTCAGCTGAAATCCTGCTTATGTTGCAATGACAGCTGGGGACATCACTGAAATCAGTACTGTCCTGCTCTGGGGACTGGATCCCCGTGAGAGCTCCTCACAGCCACCAGCAGTCAATATCCATTACCACCTTCCCTTGCAAGACGTGGAGCTGGTGCTGAGCTGACTGCTCATGTTCCTGTCCGTTTGACTGGTAAAGTTAGGTAATGCAGGAGGAAATATCCACTCGTTAACTCAGCGTGGTTGGCAGGGGGTTGTGTTGCATGAGCTGAGGCTCGGGGAGCTTGGTTTGTTGGAAGGTTTAGATCACCATCCGTTTTGGGCCAAGAAGGGCCGCGGGTGAGTGAACAGTGGGGTGAACTGCTGCTTTTTGCCTTGTATGTTCGTTCCCCTCATCAGGACCACTTGCTTTTTTACAGATATCTGATGTGGTGGATAGGCTTTTATCTATCCCTAAAGGAATCTCAGGTGACAACTGAAACTAAGGCATACATTATAATGCATTAAATTTAAATATTACATTTAAGAAAATGACTAACAATTTTATCAGGGTCTCCTTGTTACCAAGTATGTACAGAAAAGCAAAAAAAAAAAAAAAAAAA
>NW_020455458.1:1040251-1052968 GCF_003342845.1 Nothoprocta perdicaria
CTTTTAAAGCACTTAATAAAGCGTGAAAAGATATGACATCAATCCCACTAAAACACAAGGGAAAATGAATGATGCTACTGTAAATCTTTACATCAATCACCGCCAGCCCTCTCGGAACAATGTAGTTTTGTTTGCATTTCACGAGTGACAAACAACTCTTCTGACTGGCTTAACATAGTCACTTTCCATTAGTCAAGACCAGAAGCAAGTCAGAATTAAAATGTGGCCGGCGGTTGCTAGGCAGCTGAGTTGTCTTGACATGGTGGTTAGTTTCCTTTTCATCGGGTGACAACAGTGAAATGAAAGAAGTTTTGAAAAACTTGATAATGGTTTTCAAAGGAGGAGGATAATTGGTGGGACTCGCTTGCGCCGCTCTGTGTGGAAACTTTCGGCCGCGGGAAGGGAAGACTGGCGCTAAAAATTTAAACTCTTGTACACAAACTTGACCTGGAATCTTCTCCAGGTTTCAGCGGTTCGTTTGTGGAGCACTTCTCTCAGCCCAAGGGGTGCTGGGATGAAAGCGCTGGGACAGATGGGGAAAGCCCCAAAGGAAGAAAAGAATCAATAGTTGTGATATAATCCATCGGTGAAAGGGAGGAATTAAGTAAAATCTTTAAAATGAGGAATTTGTAAAAGATCTTTTGATAGCACCTAGAGCTGAAAATAATTTATCGCCTGATTGCTGTTGAAATTTTAGTGGCATTTGGACTTAGGGAAGCATATTTTTGACACGTTTTGCCAGATACTAAGCAATTTTCCTGCTGTTATTTTTGATATTCTGTAGACAATAGATAATTTAATTCAAACAAATTTCCCTGAGATGACAAAAACCGAAAGCACGGCAAGGCGATCGCAAGGTAAGCTTTAGCTGCCGATGTTAATAATGCAAACACTAATGGGACATTAATATTAATAATCACAGAAGTTGATGCGAAGTAATATTTGCGTTAAACTGTTGTAAAAGTCAAGCGCACGTATAGCCATCCATATCACTCATTTGCTGAAAGAAAAGGAAAGGAAAAACCGCCTCGCAAAATGCGCCCGTAATGAAAGAAGGGACCAATTAGGGTTGGATTAACATTCATGGTTATTTACAGTTGTTTTTGTACTTGTTCTTGTGCTCTGACTTCCTAAAATTTCACAACCCAAAGGTTTAGAAAAATGGGGTTGTTTAGACGCGAGGTGCACTGAAGTGGCTGCGGCCATTGTGCAGACACCACCTCTCTCATTATACCCTCTCAATCAACACTCGGCACACAGGAAACCGCAATAAAGCCCATCTGCCACGGTTAATCTGCAGGCAAACCCACACCCATGTCTGTGCCCGTTACTCTCCAGCCTTATTATTCTCAGATCCAAAGCTTCATAAGGGATCAGCCAAAGTCCATTAAAGTAAATAATAGCTAGAAATGACAGGCTTAGCAAGGATTGGGAGGAAGTTGAAGACCAATCTGAGCTGTGAGCTCTGATTAATAGAGAAAAGCATTAGGAGAAAAGGGGAGAAAAATGACCTCAGCCTGCTCCAAAGAATTCCTGAACCTTGGTTGTTAGGGCAAGTGCTACCATCTGAGACGTTAGTGATCCCTGAATTTCCTTCACTTTGATGCGGCTCAAATGGGAAAATTTTGAAGGTTCAGCAAGGCCCCAGACCTCAGCTGGAAAGCCGTCTGGAGTCAACCCTGTCAAAATTCTCTTGTGGAAAAGAAAGCCTTTATTAGCTAGATTGCAACAAAAAACCCACGGCCTCTAATAAGAAGAGAATGTGTGCTATAGATTGCATATACATTAATTATTAGAGGGTAGTTAATTGTTCTCAAATGTACACAAATGTGTGCAAATAAAAATCTTTTAAAATACCAGCCAGAGTTTTTTTTAAAAAATGCAAACAAACAAAAAACTCTACCTCATCCTATTTTTCTTTGTTCAACTTCATTTTTAATAGAACATGCAGTTCATTGACAAATGATAGAATTGCCCTGCTTCGGAGGGTTGGTAGATAGCACTGATGCTCGCAAGGGCGTTGCATGTAATGTTTGCTCTCCATTATCTCAGCTGTGTGTTGTACATGAACAGACTATAAAAAAACCAACACCAAATGAACCCTGCCAAAGGAGTCTTTTTTTTTTCCCTCCTCTCTCCCTGTTTTTACTGTTAGGTTGTAGTGCTAAGGAAAATTAATCATGTAAAAAACAGAAACGTGAGCAATTTGAAAATATTTTCTGCTGTTTCTGTGCACAAATTACATACCTCTTCTCCAAGTGTCGGGGGGAATATGATTTATTTTAATTACTAGGAAGTGTGAGTAGTTGTTTGCTATTCGTTCTTGCATTGCTTTTAGAAAGTCTACTGTGCAGTTGAGATAGCGTGTGTTTCATCTCTGCAACTTTGTCTGAACAAAACTCTGACATTAAAATCCTGCAACTGATTTTAGATCTAGCTAAGGAGTCAGTATTGGACTGATCAGTATTGTTTAACCACCCAAACTATTCAGAAACATCTGGTGCAGCTGTGTAGGTGTCTCTCTGTCCCTGATGCTTTTGGGGGGAGTTATTAATGATCTGAGGAAGGACTTCCTGGCAGGGCAGCTCGTGCGATGATACATTTCATCTGAAAGTTTATGTAACAGAGTGCTGTTTCCATAAATAAGATGGAGAGGATGGTGGAGGCTGCGATGACGACGGTACCATAATACTGCTGATAACTTGGCTGATGCTCAGTTCATGTGTACGTGGTGCAATTTTCATATTTTCATCTTAAGTAGAACCAGAAATGACAATTATGAAAAGACAAAATAGATACCACCAACAGCTGTAATTGCTATCTGCACTGCTCAAGGATGGGCAAAAGACGCAGTAAATCAATATTAAGATCTCTACATATGCAGGTATCACAACAAGGACATCATATAACATCATTATAAGCAAATCCTAATAAAATTTGGACAGTTATTCCAAAGAATGCAAGATGAACTTGTATGTGTGTGAAGCTAACTAGTTTGCTGCAGTTTCAGACAATGTTTTAAGAGAAAATAAATGCTTGCCTGTATAAAAGCTTAAGGACATTTTCATGCAAAAGGACATATGTTTTTAGGAAAAACAATTCTACCTTATTTTTTACATGTGAGTAGACATTTTGGGGTTTAGTGATAAGAATTCCAAAATTTTCTATTGGCTAGGAAGAAACTGTGAGACGGAGAAGGGTGAAGTGGGYGGAACATTTTGCTTGAAACTTTGGGCCTAACTGCTCAATGTGTGTGCCTTAGGAAACAGTTCCATAGTGCAAAATGGAAATATTCCAGGGTTAAAAAAAAATACAAGATTTTCAGGCAAGTGGAAGCAAATACTATCATGATGTGGCTTCAGCATACAGTTTTGTAGTAACTGAATGAAACATGAGAACTAAGATAACAGAGAAAAGCAATAAGCAAACTGAATATTAATGGAAAAATGAAGCAACTTTTTTGTGTGTAACAACTCTATATTAAAAGGAACAAATAAAACCTTTTTAGGCTTTTTCTTTTTTTCTTTTTTTTTTTAAAAAGCTTTATGGTATTACAAGAGATTATAAAGAAAGCCTACATGTAAACCCTGACATCAGCTGTAACTTTTTCATATGATTTTATACAACTATTAACTTTTCTATTTAATAAAAAGCAGAATTAACCCAGCTTCTCTTGGCATACACATGATGGCCACAATGTTCTTTGTAGCATAAACTTGCTCAGAGCTATCAAGTCTCCTCTGTGCATCTTTTAAAAATGCTGGAAGTGAAGGATCGTGCAACATATCACAGGTATCTCAATTAGTTTTGTGTACTTTTCTTGCTAAGATAAATGTTTTTTCACATATGCTTTTCCACTTACTTCTGAGGACTAGGCTGCCTAACGCCAATTAATGTGCAGTACCTTCCTCAAAGGGCTCAGCCTCACCCTGGAGGTAAATTTCTTTTTGAATAAAGAACTCATCCAGTGAGTAAGGAGAAGTTCAATAATATTTTTTGCCTTTGGTTATAAATAATGCTGTAAACGTGAATCACTTTTAGAGTTTGTTTATCTACGCAGGCATAGAAACAATAATCTCTCAGTAGCATGCAATCAAATAGTCTAGCAATCAAAGGAGTCTGTTGCTGGAATCAAAGTCCTTTCTGTTTGTAAGAATTAAATAGAAAAAAAAGAAAACAGATTGTGGCACTGAATCCATATTGCTCAGTTTATTATACAGGAACTCCAGCCTACAGTGTCCCCTTATGTTATTGGTTAGTCTCCCTTGGATATTTTCTTGCTGGCTATGCTCTTAAATGTATCTGAGGCCCACAGATATTCCTATAAATTTTGTTTATTTTACTCTAGGTTCCTTATTTCTTACTAGAAAGAGTTTTTTAATGAAAGATTTAGTGTTAGCCTCTGCTTATGAACACGAATTTAAGCACACAGGGGCAGAGATTTGCCCAGCTTCAAAATACATGCAAAACAACAACTTATGTTCTTTAATTATTTTATCTGCCRTTCAGCAAGAAGTTTTTTAACTCGTAAGCCACCAGGAGACTGCATTCACCATAACATGGTGTGCAGAATGATGTCACCTTGTGGGTTTTTTTTTTTGAACACCTGACCTGTTGCAAAATCCCATGTCTGTCACACAGGTTTAACAAGTGACTGGATTTGTTTCAGTATACATTTGTTGCAGCAGTGCCTATCTGTTGCTGGTATAGAAACTGCAAATTCAGTTTATAGTGATCTTCGTTGAATGAATTTCTGAGGAAACACAAGCCTATGCTGAGAGATGATAGCACTGTATATTTTTAATCAAAAACATTTTCTTTTCTCAGTATACAGATACTGGACGAAATTGGAAACCTGTCAATCCAAACCAAATAGAAGTAAGTAAAATTCTCAGGGCAACCTTAGCATAGTCCAGGGAGGCTGGGGCCGGTTCAGGAGGCATAAAACATCTTCAGCCTTAAGGTTCCCTGACATTTCTCATACCCATCACATCAGGCAGCCAGTTCTCACTTAACCCTATTTACTTGTCACAAAAGCCCTGTTTTGTGTTCTGCTGTCCTGCAAGTGATGAGTCCCATCTCCTTCTCCTGTTGCCCTATTCTTCATTACTCCCAATAGCAGGGACCTTGAGCAAGGAATAATCTGTAGAGCTGTCAGGAACTTATTTTTTCTCTTCCTGGAATAGAAGGAAAATATAAATATTTGGCCCTGGGATAATTTATTTGTATGGGAAATAAACTTATTTTAAATCATCCAAGTCAAGGATTCTTGCAGGTTTCTTAGACACCCCAGGATTACCTCCAAGAGAGCAGGGACTTCATTCCTACAGTAAACGGCTTATGGTTCCCCACAAACACGTCAATAGCCCACCTACATCTCATCTGTCAAAAGAATGCAAATGCTATTTTCAGGTTTGAAGCTTCATTTTGGATCATGAGAATCATAAACATTTAAAATAACCTAAATTAAGGGGGGGGGGGAGGAAGCCCAAGTATTTCTTTTTTGGAGGGGATCAAAAATCTGCTGAGGAAAAGCAAGAGAAATAGGAGGAAAAGAGAGGGCTGTTTCTCCTGCCGTTCTCTCTCCAGTCTGGTTTCCTGGATGGGAACCACGGGACCCAGATGCTGAGGGTAAGTGGTATTTTCCCCCAAGCCGTTCCTGGCAGCTTTTGCAGGCGGTTGTGCTGGCAGCCTTGGCACTGCCACTGCCTCCACTTGGTTCCTCTGCCCTTGCTGGGCCACCTGGGCAGCGCTGGGGCCACTGCAGCCCCGGCCCAGGGAGCTCTGCACCGGGCAGCCCCTGCAAAAAAACAGGGGCTGGGGATGTGACCTGCTTGCTGTAGATGTTAGGTGGCTTTAGGCACTCRGACAAACTTTGTCCTTTTTGTGATTCCTCTCTCTGCGTCTTCCTCGAGGTTTAATATTCATCAAAAATGCATGGCTAGGATAGAAGACCAGGTGGTAGTCCTAATGTGTTGCCAGTTGTTGCAATGATGGTCTTCATCTCTGCAACTACATTTTGCTCTTTTGGAAACTCTTTGGGGTGTTTTTTTTTGTTTGTTTTTGTTTTTAAATTTTTTTTTTGGTTTTGGATCTTGAAGACAATATATTTACAGTGTCAAGTTATTAGAAAATAAATATAATATCTCAAATGCAAAAATAATATTTAAAAAGATCGTTCTGTACTATAGGCAAGTCAGCTTTCCTCCCCTGCAATGCTTACCTGTAACTCAACTGTATTTTAAAACAATTTCTTTCTATATTTCTTTTTGTAAAATAAGTGTTTTGTGACTCATTCTGCATATTCTGTGTCGATCATATTGATACAACAATCTTAAAATAGTTTTTAATGCATTATTCCACCTACTTAATAGGTATGCTGCTACATACCATAGAGCAAATAAGTAGTATTTCTTTTAAATGTTTATTATTTGCCTGAACAAAATTAGAAGAATAATCTTTATAAAATAAATTCAGAGGTAAGACCCTTGCACTTTTCAATAAATCAAGAAATGATATTATACACATTTTAYTACTATTTTCCTATTTCTGCCCACTGTGTTCTACTTCATTTACAGCTGAATTGTAAGAAAAAAAAAAAAACATTCCTTGAATAGTGATTAACTTTTCCTTTGCATTTTCTGAACTTCCAGTTTATTAATTTTGGATTTTTCATTATTATCAGTAAGTTGCATATTTATCAAATGTTTATATGAAAATGCAAAAAATTCTATTCACCTGCACAAACAGATTTCTGGAGATTTTTTTTCCTCCTGCTTCATATGCTTTCTAGTCTGCTGCTTACCAGAAATCTGTGAGATCACTTGTTAGATCAGACTGGAGTTATGTATCATTTGGAGATTACTTGGTCCACAAAATCATTTCCTAGAAATCCAGATATTGGAAATATTTAGTAATTGGCTGTTCCTGTGCCTTTTTTTTTTTTTTTTTCAGTAGAAATAATGAGCTCGCTAGAAATCAGAAAAGAAAAACCCTCTCAACCAATTTGTGTGAGCTCTTTTACACTTTGATGTCACAAAATCTGTGTAAATCTCTCTCTACCAGGATATTACCACATGCCAGAGATTCTTGTATGAAATGTTGACCGTCCATATTCCTAAAAATGCATGATTCTTAAAATTTATTTTACTACGCTGACATCAAAGACTACTGTGGATTTCTTGGCTATTGTGGACTGATGGGTAATATTTTTATTCACCGTTAATTCTGCAAGAATCTAAAGGAAGAAAAGGCTTCTGTCTCAAAGAAGTGGTCATGTTAATTTGCAACCATTTCTTTTCTTTTAAATGAAACACACGCAGAGTGGCCAGTACTAGCTATTCCAGATTTAGGCATATTTAACTGTCTGGCTTCTGCGCTCTCCTTGCTGAACGGAGGGAATTAAGCAGGATTGTTCCTTCTCCTCCCTGCAGCGTTTGGGCCCTGGAAAGTTTCTTCCAGGAGCCTCCAGGCTCTGCAAGTCGTGCCAGTGCGCGGGGCAGAGGGGACCGTGCACGGAGCCCGCCTGTCCCAGGAGGTGTCACTGTTGGAACTGGCAGGGCAGCTTCGGGGATGCTGTGGGACTGTAAGGACCATGTATTGACCGGGAGGAGGTCGGAATTGACCTGTGCTGCGCCTTCCTCCCTGCCCCCAGCCCTCCTCGGGAAGGGAACCCCAGGTAAAATTGGCCGCTGGTTTCTGTAGAGATATGGGGGGGAGGGGAGAAAAGGGAAGGAAAAAACACCCAAATGTTGACTTTTTAAAAATTCTCAAAGTACTTGTAAATGATATTACATTGGAGATAAATTTCCGTTATATATACATATACTAATATGCATCTATATGCGAGGGTTTTTTTTTTCATTTTAGTGTTCACCAAAATGAAGGAGAATTGAATTTGTGATGTGGAGGATTAATTGTGCAAATGTTATGATCTGAGTAATATGCTTTTGAGTTATTTGATTTTTACTAAACCTTTTTGTACAAAAATAAAAATGAAAGGTAGAAATACAGACCACTCAAGTAGTAAAGTGTTTTAGCTGTACGAATAGTGGAAGCATTCTGTGCAATACAGGCTGAGATYACTTGCTTCTATGGCTAATTATGTTCACATTTTGCATCTGAATTCTAGTACCAGTTTATCTTTTTTTCAGCCTTCGACCTGTGGATATTATCACATTTGTTTCTCTAGGTCTGTCTAGAAAGTTTCTCTACTTTCCATGAGTTGTGGTGTTGAGAAGTTTCCTGTGTTCAGAGCAGTATGTTAAGACTGAGTCACATCTTTGCCTAGTAGATTGTTCTCATTCCCCCGGGGAAGGCTCAGCTTGTCCTTGGTGTATGGACATGGGCATTCCAAGCAATGAAAAAAAAAAAAAAAAAGTCAATTTAATTTTAAGTGTCTTTAAACTCACACTTCATGTTTTTGTACAAAGGATACAGCAGAGACTTTTTCTTTGCAGCCAGAACTACTGGTATGAGCACAGAGTACGCTAACCACTGCATATAATGTAAAATTTTATATCCAAGAACCTAAATGAGGGATTTTGAAGTTCCTTGTTTTTGTGCTGTCACTGTGGAAAGCCCAGAGAAGCAGGGTTCCACTATCATTTAATAACTTCCTTTTCTTGTGCTCTTGATTTAATTTCTATGAGCTTTGATGTATGTTTTACACTAGTTGCGAGAAATGCATATATAAAATGCTGCATGCATGCATACAAGAATTCTGCATTTAAATGGTTTTATTTCCCGACGTTAAGGGGAGCCCTGTGCACAAAGAAAAAATTATTAGCCATTAATTTTTAGACCTGTAATCTTAAAATGTCTCAAAATGTCATAGAGGCACATACATCATAGCCAGGATAAACCTTTATAGTCTTCTTACTCTGTTTTTTCAGCAAAGTTATACTGTACATGGTAACTTCAAAAAAAAAAAAAAAAAAAAGAGACAGTTAGGCTATTTTGCACAATATATTTATCAGTAATCCGTTCTGTGTGCAACTTTAAGATAAAAGCTTGTACTTATTACACTGGTTGCTTTTCCAAGTCACTTAAAATCAGAAAAATTGCACATTCAGGGAGTGGCCAGTAGAGGCCTCTCTAGATTTGCCTTATGATTAAGGACTCTCCGGCCGCCTTGAATCAGACCCTGTTAGCAAAAGTACTTGAAAAGATTCTGTAGCATGGGAGGGGCGTGAGGGGGAAAGATCACTTTTTAATGCCCTTTTAAGTTGCACGATGTTGATTAATGTTGCCCTTTACATTAATGATGTTTCAAGTAAAAGAAAACAAATTTAAAATGGATAAATTCTATTGAGGATGCATTAATTAAACAGGGACTTTACCATATGCTGTGGCTGGAGTGCTTGCTGGCCTTTCTGTTGTTGTTACCTGTGTAAAATCCACCCCATCCTCTACATGAATGCCCAAGCTGAATAGCCATTTGAATGAAGGCTTTAGTTTGATTCGCCATACAAGGGGTACTGTGTCACTGTGTTTTCTTTCTAGGAGTCACTAAGTGATTTCTATATCTGTTGTCATGGTGATATAGCAAAGCAGGGGAAAATGGGGGCAACTCCAGGCTTTCTCTACACCCTCTGCACTAAGAACTAAGATGTTGTTAGCAGGCCTATAAAACATTGGGCTTTATCTGGGCCTTCTTTTTGTTCTCTGATTGTCAATAAAACTCATTTTAAGGGTAACAAGGACATCTAAATGTCATCTGTCACAGTGTTAGAGAGATTAAGTTTGTTTAGGAACTTGTGCTGGACAAAAGGCCACTATTTGTTCGGCAGATACAAAGCAGTGTTGGCCATCAGCAATCTTGATTTAGAAGGAGGCCGCATGGAGCATCCAGGAAAGATCAGCTCACTTGCAGGTGATAGTTAAGAGGCTCCTTGACATGACAGCATTTAAAACAACACCAAAGCAAATATGGTTTTGAGTTGAGTGGTTTATCGGGGTTTTGTGATGGTGGTGGTGTGTGTGGTTTTTGTGTTTTGGTTTTTTTTTCTTACCGTCTGTATTGCAGACTGCGCATTACTTGTGTAGCTAYATAGACCTGAGGTAAGAAAACAGCCATTGACAGCAGACGGCCTGTTTAAAAACATGACACACACACCTGATAGTCCTTGAATGAAGAAGAAAAGAAGAGGGAAAGAAGGGTTTTCATGGAAAATCCAACAATAATAGGTGCTGCATTAACTCAGCATTTACTCAATAATGAGGCTAAATGGAAAGTACAGATTAATGAAGACATTGGTGTTATTAAAATCAAATCCTGTGGTTCATATGCTTTTCTTAATAATGAGCATTGTGGCTATTGGAGAGGAAGAACAGGATTTTTTCTATTAATTTGGCACACATCCCAGATCTCATTCAACCAGAACCTATCCTGTGCAAAATGCAACCCATGGCCTTTATGTTTCAGTCTTTCGTTTTATATTTGTGTTAATCCAGAAAAAAAGGCTTTTCTTTTTTCAAATTAAAGAAAAGCAAAGGGTGATCTTTGAGTCTAGATATTAATTAAATAACATGAACCAGCCATGTTGATTGTAGAACAAAGGTCGGTAGAAAAATGTTCTTGGAGGGGATACGTGAAGGTTGAAGGTGTTTATTGGCACTACAACTGTATTTAATTCTAACATTTTGCTAACATTTAATTCTAACATTCTAGCAGAAGCATAATGTGTAATGCTGACTGAAATCTTTTGTCGCTTATTGTTTATTTAATGAGATCTATAGTAGAATATTCAGATCTTATACCTTGACAGGTGAAAAATATTTTAATCTCTTTTGGTAGTATTGCTACAGATCTGTTACCAGAAGAGAAAAAAAAAAAAAAAAAAAAGCAGCCCTTGAAATGCGCCTGAACAATGGAGCAGGCAAAGCTAAGAGCTTGTTTCGTGATATGCTCTGTGTAAACCATTATTTTGACATGCAGAAGGAAGCTGCATAACTGACTTGCTGGAGGCCTGTGTGTCTCTCTGCAATATTAGCTCCTAAGTGAAGTATTTCTCCTTATGTCAACCCCCCTGGTTTTCCACAGAGTTGTGCAGGATGAGCTGTGGAGGAATGCAGTATGGAGCAGGTGGAAGGAGATGACCGATGGGCATCCTCATCCACTTTGGGAGCCCAGAAGTAGAAAAATAGGAGGGAATGCTGCTTCTGGGAGAACTGGACTTTTCTCTGTAATGAGCTACCCCAACTCAAATCATCAGATTGATTCCTGCAGTGTGTTCTTTAAGCTTCCATTTTCTCTGTGACACAAGGCAGTGTAGTCATTAGTAAATGAAAGCATGAACACTACTGCAGATCCTCCAGAAAAAAATCTTGTCAAGAATGCAAGTATTGCATCTTGTCAAGAATGCAAGGGTATTGTATCATCTCCTTCCCTGTCTAGGTACGTGGCAGCAGAAGTTCAGCGCATGCAAGCGTGCGTATTGTTAGCACTCACCTTCACATACTCTGCCCTAAGATCTTGTTTCAAAGAATCCCTTCTTGCCTAATAGCTGAGAAGCTGCCTTGAGGTGGTAGCTGTGAAGGCCAGGGAGCACCCTTGCTATGAGCTGCCTCATGGGCTTCGGTGCCGCTGCAGAAGGCAGCTCGAGGGGCTGCAGGAGGAGATGGAGAGCAGCGCTGCTCCCTTGTCTCTTTCTATATCACTATGTCCAGGAATGTAAAGTTGTGGCAGGGAGCTGCTCTACCACCTACAGCCTCCTCCTGTGAGAGAGGCTTTCCCATCCAAGCGATTTACATGGTTTCCTGACCTCTGTGTGACCAGGCTCTTGCAAATTACTGATTACCGGGAGGCCTGGACCCAGGCTTTCGCGTTCAGTATTGGGATCAGTTGGCAGAGAAAACATACTGCCAGGATGCTGTGCGAGAAAAATGAGTGGCCTTTTCTGTGCAGCCTTCTTTATGTTTATGACCTGCTACTCTTCTGGTTTTTATTATTTTAGATATGTGGTCTGCTATTTGTTCCGCCSTGCCAAAGATTCCTTCATGTGTGCAGATACAAGGTGCAGCCAGGAGCTGCTGGGAGCCTTCTCTTCTCTCCAATCCATTTGCTGTGCAGGAGAAGGTGCCTCAGTTTCCTTCTCTCTAGAACAGGAATTATAGACTTTAAAGAGGGTCTCCAGGACCTCTCTGGATGTTTGTTCAAAGGACAGCATGGTGACATAAAATGATAGATGTTTCTGATGTTGATGGCAATGCTGTGCTGCGAGGTTTTCATCATGATACAGCATTGTCCTCTTCCTGTGGAACAAGCTGGTATGTAAGAGCTCAGTGCTTAAGACTCAGACACTGAGTTCCAGCCCACTTATTTTTAAGGGTAAATTTAATATTTTTTCCTCTGTGCAGCTCAGTGCAAGCTGTCACCTTGGCGTCACTGGGACAGCTAAGTGCTACTCAGTGTGAGAAAGGGCTGCAGAATTAGGCCTCAGTTAGGAAATGTTTTAGGACCATCAAAAGCCTGACCCCTTCTCTGCCTTCAAAGAAGTTATTGCTAAGTATTATTAGAATGTTCAAGCTGGAACACTCATAATAGTGCCTAGAGCAGAAAGTGCTCTCACTTCAATAGGCGTTTTGCATCGGCAAGGTCTCCAGGAGCAAGCTCAGAGCCTTTGAGCTTCCCACGTGCTGTTGGGAATAAGTGGGCAAAGGTGCCTGTGAGTCTTCAGGTGCACGGAACTGCTTCATCAAGGCCTGGATAACTTT
>NW_020455458.1:1052990-1173966 GCF_003342845.1 Nothoprocta perdicaria
TTTTTTTTTTTTTTTTTTTTTTTTTTTTTTTTTGATGTAAGTAAAACCCAGAAGAGTCAATCCTGCTGGTTGGTGGGTGCCTTCAGTTTCTATTGAAGTTAGCAAGAGCGGAGGGCATCTGCCCGGGTTGGCAAGCGTAGACCTTTAATGTTAACTAGAGAAATTACCTGGTTGTACACCAGAGACTTGAAAATTGTGGGAACATGGTACACGTTATTAGAGCAGCTGCTCAGAAAAGAAAAAGAGAATAATAAAATTGCTTCTTCAGATTCTTATCTGCCACAGATATTAGATGTGGTTATATTTGGTAAGATAATTTCCGTGGTAATACTCGGTTTGATGTTATTTCTGCTTGTGGTTTAAATAATAAAAGAGCAATGAAATAGCTATGTACACTGAAAGAAAAAAAAAAGGTGCTGTCCTCTTCTATTGGAATAGCAGGGAGCCACAAAATATTATACTATTTTTTTTCTGACTTATGATTGGATTTGAGATGTGACTRTCCGAACTCTGTAATGAGTTTAGTGGTACAGTTACAGAACAAGCTCAGTTAGAGAAGTTACTGCTTTTTAAAGTTAATTGTAATAAATAATGAGAAAAAATTAGCAAGACAGCAAAAATGAGTTTTATTATATTTTCATAACTGTTCAGTTCCTGTGAATTGCTAAGATTTGTAAAGATCTTTGAAGATGAAAAGCTCTGTCTAATATTATAGCGGCTTGGAGAAAGTAAAAGGAAAAAAAAAACAGTTCATCCTGTTATAATCCTTTTAGAAATTTTAACAAATCCAACTGCTTTCAAGTAGTGGAAATATTTCAGAAAGTGCCACCACCACTACTGCTGTTGCTGCAGGCTATATTATCATATACCATAGTGTGCATGGAAGCAAAGCTTAACTAAGGTCATTCTAATGAATTTTGAACAGTTACATGGACCTAATTTGACTTTCTGTCCTGTATGAAAGGCAACCTCTTCATGCTGCAGCACCCAGCAGAAACCCCTCAGTCGTCTTATCAACCTCATCTGCATTTTTCATCATCTGAAAGAGCTGCAAGTAATGCTCAGTCTGTGAACTCCGTGCACGTGTGCGCCTTTTCCATCTTCAGCACACGGGCTGAACAATAGGGTTTTCAGCCTGAAAGGAACTGAAAATGTATTTTATTCTGCTATCTCCACTTCTGGCTCCAGTTTCATTCTCTCATTTTTGTCACCAGATTTGAGTTCTTGGGTATAAAAGGAGAGCGTTTTACCAAATTCCTTTGATATTGCTTCTCTCCATTCACAGGCGAGCTGTGAGGCTTTCAGCAGCGTTCCAGGAAGCCGGATCCCTGTTGTCCATGGAGCAGGCACCTGGGAATCCTGATGCCGCAGATTCCTGTCCCTGCCTCTGGCCCTCTGCATTCCCTCTATAAAACCCCCTGCCAAGGTCCAGGTCCGTGCAGTCCTTCCTACAAGCGTGTCCAGTGCTAGGCACTGCAGGAGAAGGTATGAAAACYTCCTTAGTAAGTAATAAAAATGCCCTGCCTTGTGGCCCCGAGACTGCATGTATCAAACTAGCGAACGTCCTAGAGATTTAGTGTTCTCATCCTTCCTGTTCATTGTAGGTATTCTTTGCCCATATAACTAAAACAGAGATAAATTCTTACTCTCAAAGAAATCAAGCATTGGTGAGCTCCAAAGTAGCTGGAAATGAGAAGTTCCATTCTGCAAGAAATGAGATATAAAAATGAATTTTTCTGAGGAAAATGAATTTCCTGAGGAAAAAAAATGGAAATTTTTAATTTGGGATTTTTGAAACTGTTTTGATAGCATTTCAACATTTCTTTTAAACTGTTACCTCRTATATAATAATACAATATACACACAGTAAAATAAGTTCAACAAAATAAAGTCTAAATGAAGTATTTTTAAAAAAAAATTGGTGAATATATTGAATGATAAAGAAACTTTATTTGCATTGCTTCCCTTTTGATCATCTTGCACTACCCAATGGAAAACATTGAAAAAATGTACATAATTGTCTGACATTGTTTAATTATGAAACCAGAATAATAAGTTTCTTTTTATAATCTTTACATTTGCTATCTTTTCATTTCAGTAAATCTCCTGTCCTTGAGTAAAGCTTCTAACCTTTCTCAACTATTCAGTTTTCATGCTTGAATCATGCCCTTCTCATGTGTTTCCTTTCTAATGTAAATAACACTGTGCTTTCAATTTCTGTTCAGGTGAAGAGAATTTTTTTTTCTTTAAGAGCTCCACTTCATCTATACATTATCCCTGAGATTAATTAGAGGTGACGCTCTATTCTGGAAATGCTTGCGTCGTTGTTGTTGCTAGAGAAAAGTCTTTTAATGATATTTTTATTTTTCTCTATCATATTCTTGCRTCATGTTTGCTTTTGTTTCACTGCAGTGCAGTATTATGCTTACTAAGGTATGTGCTATCTTCATGAAAATATCTTATCTGAAAACACTCTTAAGGTTCACAACCTAGGGTTCACAATCTAAGAACCTTAAGGTTCTCCTTAAGGGTGTACCATAGTCATCCTTGGTTGTTGAAGGCATTTAGCAGTTCGTGTTCTTGTTTTAAAATCCTAAGTTGTTCCTAGATGTTTGACAGCTTTGCAAACCCTTTTACAAACCTACACTAAGGTTTATTTAGTAAAACCAGGTGTGCTCTGCACTGCTTTTGATTCTACAGTAAGAGCAGCACATAGATATAATTTTATTCAAGTCCCCATCACCATTTTGTCTAAATTGCTCTGCATTTGTGTACCAGCTTTCTGCAGTTCACCTTTCTGTGGGTTCTTCAGGGTATACTCAGTATTGCTAAGCTGCCAAGATGTTTAATGAATTCATATCAAAATGTGCGTCTACCTTCTCCTGTCCCATGGGAAGCTGCAGAAGCCTAAAGCAAATGTGTGAGGCACCTCGATGGGCGACTACGGCAAGTGCAAAGAGGTGGTAAGTAGAATCTCACACATCCACCCGTTGTGCTTGTAGCAGCCCTGGTCTTCTGGCTTCTGTTGGGAGAAGGTGGCCCGTGTCACAAATAGTCTTCTGCCTTTGGGCTCCCGGGAYGTGCTCTGCTGTTGGGGGTGGACTGCTCCATCCCATCAATTTCTAATTATCTTGGCAAATGCCTTTGGGATATTGTATCCACAAAGTTTTTGGGGATTTGTACAGCAGGATAACAAGCAACTTGGTGTAACCAAGCCGTAGAATTAACTCCCCTGTTCCAAATTCTCATAGTAGTCACAAACGAATAGGAGAACAAGTAGGTATTTTGGTATTGACTGAAAGCTAGTAGTTAGTTTTTTGTGGATGTATTGTGTAAAGATGTTCCATTTCTGAGGTCCATCACTCAGTSACATAGTCCATCACCATGACTTGCCTTTGTTGTAATGGGGGGGATTTCTGAACTTGGTAAATATTAAGCCTTTCTGACTTTTTAATGCGCGAGCCCACACATGACCTCAGATGTTGCCAGGTTGCAGAGAGAGAATATGAAAAGCTCCTGTGAGTAAATCTGTGTTTCAGGCATGACCAATCCTGAATTCTCAGTTCTGATTCATTTTGTTAGACAGTAATTTCAATGGACTTCATCATGTGTTTTGGCTTCTTTGTCTGCATTGTTGTAAGGCAGAGTTGCAAGATCATGGCTGATACTCATCTCTCTGGACAAATATGTTTTGTCAAGCATGAAGAGCCTTGTATGTGGAAACTTTGATTATTTGGCATCCCAGAACCCTTTCCTACTTTCTAATTGTATTCAGGCTAATCARTGTGGCAATTTTGGCAAGGTGGCAAGTACTAGAACTACTGCTTAAGCCACCTCAGATCTTTATACTATTATTCTGTGGATTTTTTGTATATGATTCCTTTTCTTTAAATAATGAATCCAAAGGGCCTGATCCTAGATCTTCCCTCTCAAATGGTCACTTGGAGACTTATTTGAGTTTAAATACAGTGTCAGATAGAGGCCTAAAATGTCTGCTGTTAACTATTAATTCTTCAGAGCTGTCCAAAGAATTATATGGCAGCACAAACCCTCCACTTCCAAACAGCAACAAATGTTGAGCAAGAAGGATTTGAGAGAGCTAAATTATCTCGTTAAATTAACTGGAACATTTTAATTTTTACTAGAGTTGAGTGAGCTTGAGTAAATATGACGAATTGGAAGCTCACTTCATTTAGCAGACATCAAACACACACAGAATGTTGCCCAATTTAATTTAGCCCTGCCAAGCTGGGAAAATGCTTGTGTAATGTCAATGAACAAGAAAAGGGCTAAAGTTTGCTCTGCCTTGAGAATGCGTGCATAAATCCCCTTGACATAAACTGGTGTTGGGTATGTGTGTGCATATACATCCCACAAAATTTCTCTTGGAGAAAATCTTCCAAGCACCTGCAATCAGAGAGAATTTGTGCTGCGATGAGTTATTCCCAAAGAAGTCAAGAATAGCTTTGCCTATTGTTCTAAATGAAATATTTAAACTCCTGCCTTACACCCCAAGGTTTTCCTCTGCTGTCTCTTATCAAATACATACCAGCACAGTCATTTGTTCAGATTTGTTCAGTCATGCTCAGTAGAGATGCTGGTTTTTTTTTTTTTTTTTTTTTTTTTNTTTTTTTTTTTTTTTGGCTTTATACCCTGAGCTTAATGGGCACATTTTGTGAAGAGTGAGCCAACCAGGTAAATAGCTGCTACTATGGAGCTTAAGAGCTACAGCTCTCAAATTAGGAGGTGCTTTTTGTCAAATAGGCTTCTGTAGCTCTAATATTAGTAACAAAACAAGAGCTTTTCAGACAAGAAAAAAATCTTTAGTCTGACTCTGTATCACACTTAACTCTGTTGCCTTGTCAAATATGTCAACGTTCGTATTATACAGCAGCATTTATGTGCGGATRCAAAAGTGCTTTGCAAATATTATTCCTTGAATAGTTTTAATTTATATTTAACAACCAGTTTTGTGAGATACTACTTGAAAGGAATTGCAGCGGACTATTAAAAAAGTTAGCATAAATAAATTATGGTGATTTATTTGCTCTCCTGTTGTTCTTTAGAAGGGTGTTTGTTTGAGCTCCAGAACAATGTTACCAAAGCATGCTCCAGACAGYTTTTTTCTCCTTTTGTTTTAGCCCCGTGTCCACACATCTGCATGTTTCTCCCATTCCAGTTTCAGATTCTCTGCTGCTGTAATTTGCGAGCCATTTTTGGTAGAGCATGAGGTATTAGGTAAATAGGAGCTAGAACGCAGCCAGCGTAGGTGCGTTTTGCTCTCAAATGCATACAATAGGTAAAAACAGTCATCCTTTTTCTCCAAATTGTTTATAAAATTTTATTACTTCTTTGTATGCTTCAGAAATATTAGATAGAAACATTACTGAAGGAGTTCCTTGCCTTAAGGCTATGCAACTTCTGCTAGTGTTTTAAGGCATTTTTATTGAATTTTTAAGCAAATGTGCATTGAGCACACACTTTCACTTTGCGTTTTCTGAAGGCAAGGCATGAAGGCTGCTTGCGGAAGGCAGATGTCACAGACATGTGTTGTGAGTTTTAAACCAATCTGTGAAACAGTGTGCTACCAGAGATTGCATTGTTACCTGTATGGAACCAAAATARTACCAAGTTACTTACCTTAACACAAACTTGATGGTTGTTATTGCCTATCTTAATTTATTGCCTATAATAATAGTCTATTCTATGAATATATCTCTGAGAAATGGTATTATTCATGTGTTAACCAAAGAATACATTGAAACAAAGAGAAAGAAAGGCCATATTCTCACTGGGAAGCTATCTTCAGGACTTCAGTTCTTGGCTTCCTGATTTTAGTACTCTAGGTCATGGATATCAGAGGCGGTGTGAGCATGCWGCAATGCTTTGGTTTTTCTGAGAATCACAGGTACTTTTCTGCTGACAARTGGCAGGTATAAGAATACTGCCATTCGGATAAGCAATTCTGAAATAATTAATGAGTTTCTGAGGCATGGATAAAGGTTGTCATTCTATTTTTTAAGAGCCGATGAAGTTGCTAGACCCACCCTAAAACTCTGGGCTATATCCCTGATGATGGGCTATCGCAGAAGTGCTAAAACCATTGCACACAAAAGCACCACAGGATTTCCACCGTCAACACGAGCGCTCTGCCTGCTGCTGGCACTCGCTGTCAGAGCTGCTTCATCTGAAATCAAGGTAGAGAATCAGCAGCACTAAATACTCCGGGACAAAGGCATAAACTCGCCTTGTAACCCTGGGCAACCTGGATGTTTGCTGACTGACAGTGTGAATGACAGCCCGGTTGTCAGTCTAAAATATCATCCTCTAATCATTCCAGATGTCACCCGACAAGRTGATGGCTACTAAAAAGGGGAATAATTTGGGAAAAGTCGTAAAGCCCATTATCTCCTGCTGAAACCATTTCTCTTTGCCATTTCTGAACTCTCTGCAAAATAGATCCAGAATCCCATATGTAACGTGTGATTGGTTTATTAAGAAAGCGTGGCCACTTAAAACTGTGCTGGACTAATGCATTACATTCCTGAAGAAACCTTCCCCAAAGAGGCTGCTCCTCGTATTTTGGGAGGTGACTCCAAGTCAGCCATATAGGATAAGTGAAATGCTGCAAAATATAATGGGGAGAAAAAGACAAATGTAACAGTCAGKGGCACACACAGCCCAGCACATCTGGCAGAGAGGCTCACACCAGCAGCCCAGTATAGYTTCTGGCTAGTAGTCTCTTTAATATTTTTTTCTCCTTAATAAAGAAAAACACATCTGAAGACATTGTTAAGGCCTTTCYGTTCCTGTTTAATTTATTCAGTTGCGTTTTAATTTCAATTTGAAGAAAAGAGTACATTCTAAACTTCAGCATGAACRAAGGGCTAGAAATAAAAGTGGAARTAACGAATGAAAGCAGAAAATCTCTTTGAGAAGGTTGACAAAATATAGCAATGGAAGTGGAGGAGGGRAGGACAGGAAAGCAAGAGAGAAAATCTCTGAGTCTTGAGCCTGATGTATAATCTGCAAGTCTGAAGTAAAAATTCAGTTTTTCATTCAACTAATTGATGAATCAAGCTGATTCATTGTAGAAGACAGTTTTAATGATGCTAACTAAAGTGAGAAGACATTAATTGATCAATGTATTAGCGCTTTCCAAGACCCGGTGGAAGAGATTCCAGACTGAGCCAGATAAATTCTTCATCTCATTCATATAAAAAACCTCAAAGCTAAGTACGCTGAAAGAGATCTGTCAAACTTTGGCAAGRAGGATATGCTTAGAACAACTGTTCAGCACCTATTTCCTATAGGCTGTATTTGTGTTGGATCTGATTCTGCCATTTTCACTCTTGCTGACTAATAATTGGTTCTGATTAATAGTGATGAGGTCAGTGGAATAACCTAAATAGTAATGATTGGAATTAGAATGGATACAAGTATAAGAATGTGATCATTTGTCTCAATAATTTTGGAATTCTTGCTGTCTACCTGAGCAATGCTAACATAGCTGTTATAATGTAGGTATGCATGGAAATATTACCCCTATGGAAAAAGTGTAATTTCTTATTGACAGTTGGATTTCCATTAATGTATCATGGAAGTAGAGTTTCTTTTGGACTAATCAGTTCCCCTTGCTAAGACTTTCTGATTTTGTACTCTGTAGTCCCCGAGTTTTCATTGCAAATTTCCAAACTAAAYAGAAAAAGCTATGTGAAAAAAAATCATACCAACATAACTTCCTATATCAGGTTAGATAATTCTGCTGTTTGCTACCAATAATATTATAGCTATTATATGCCTTAATTTAGCTAATGAAAGTTTGGAAACATGAGGCCTTGGTGGGAGTCTGTGGACCCCAAAAAGTCGATGCATCACCCATAAAGTTTGAGATGAGGGCCCTGAATGSTCATGGTTATGGAGAAGCACAGAAAAACTCCATATGAAATATCTCTTCCCACAGTTGCAGAAATTGATCTTWACTCCCGCTTAAAACATGCTAGATTTTGGCAGCAAGCCTTAGTGGCTGCAAGTCTTACTTGCAGCATATCTGTGTTTCACTGATCAGTGGGTGTGTGTCTGTATTTCTACATGTACATGCATGTTTTTACATATTCCAGGTTCCCTTCTAATTTATAAAGTATATACATGTTTATACTGTATAAACCTGTATATTTATTAYTATAATCCCTTGCTTTACATAACCAACTTGTTTTAATATACCTTACTACTCAGCTTAGATGATAAAAGCAACAATGTGTTGGTAACAGTAACTCCTTTCTTTTGACTAAAATGGCCAATACTTGAATTGTAGCAATAAAAAAAATCACAAAGCTATTAATTCTGGCAATGCTGAGAATTAGAAAGTGCTATATGATCATGAAACTGTCAAAGTAAAAGTTCAGAACTACTAGGAAATAGAGATATATGAGTGTCTACATGTCTCTCTACTTGTGTGTCTATAAAGAGTTGTTCTCTGCAGACATTTTTAGAATATCTTTCCAATTCTGTATAATGTAGTAGTGGTTTTAATATTTTTATGAAATTTGATGTGGACTTTATGTTTACACATCTTATCCTATGTCAGCAATAAAAATCTGGTGAAAACAGTGTGAAACTGAACTACTCTTAAACCATTGTTTAAATAGAACAGAAGTAGCCTGCTGTTTCACAAGGTGAGTTTTCTTTTTCTATTTTTTTCAAAAACATCTATAATTTTAGGTTTCCTGATTAAATTTTACTTAGAGTTTTGCCGCTGATTACAAATCTGAAATGCGTAGTGAAATCTCAGGGTGCAACAACACYTAACTCAGAATCAAGAGTAGTGTTTGCCCAGTATCTCTGAACCTCTGAGTCTTGTATAGCTCTAATCTACATTAAAAGTCTAGAAGTAAACATCACGACTGTGAGAAGTAATAATAAACAGAAGATCTTGAAAAAGAGCCAAAAGTCYATTTTAGACAGCAGATTGTTAAATTTATTGCTGGATATTGCCATGAGAAATCTAAAAAAATATATTTTTCTTACCACTGATATTTGTTACCCCCTGTATATATTCCATTCTTTTGATCACRTCACTGTTATCACAAACTCCAGTGAACCTGGTGCTAAAGCAGCTATAGAGCTATTTGGTTTTGGTTGATTTGGCTTTACCAGTTTTTAAAGAAACCTGTGGAAAAAAAAGATCTTATTACTTTTCTTTCATCTAGGAAAGTTATACACTTAGCTACAGTTTAATTTCATCTTAGAAAAATGTTTAAGTGCCATATTTGAACGTCACATTCACTTGCCTATAGTTGTTGCATCTGCCTGTGTTTCTGCAGTATCAACAAATCTTTAGGTTTCGGGATACAAAAAAAAAAAAAAAAAAAAAAAAACACTAAAAATAATCTTTAAAAAAAGCACAACTAAGAATATAAAATGATGATGATTCAAATTGTGTTGCAATTAGATATGCTTGGGCATCATGCAGCTAAACGTATCTGACCCTTAGTGGATTGGTCCTTGGTGGCTAAACAAATGTGTGTGAGCACTTGAAATTCCTTTTGCAGAGTTGCTAAGGTCCTTTCTCCTCTGCTGGTGCCAGCAGAGTGCAATGACTGTTGAATGCAATGGCTTGTCTTCYTCTAATGAATTTCCTTCTCCTCATTCTCACTGATGATTATGTCTGTTTTTCCCATATTTTCTTTTGGCAAAAGTGTGCACTAGAAGGAAGCTCCCGAGCATCCTGGCCCAAAGGGAGTCTCTAGGATGCTGTTTGCTGGAGGTTAGGAAGCTCAATTCCTCTGCTCTTCCCAAGGAATCTGGCTGCCYTGGCTGCTGCTGGAGGTACAAGTGCTTGAGACTTTTGGTCCTGCTCAGCTTGGCTGTTCTCTTGCTACAAATCTTATATTATGCTTTGATTTTTCATCTGTTTTCTGCAGATAGTTAGATTTCTAAAGGATAAAAGGACCAGAAGAAAGTTCCTTATCTCTTCTTATACCTCTGAAGTTATTTGGTTTTACAGTCTATTCTAAAAGGAAAAAACAAAGATAAAGGGAACAGATATCATGGTGTCCCTGTCTTAGCTTCATAATCCAGCTGGTCACAGTTTCAGCTCTTTGTGGCTCAGTTTTTCCAGAAGTCTTAGCACTTTCTGCAGGCTGCGGTTTCAGATGTCAGGAGCTAACAGGGAACTGCAAGAAATGAGTTGGTGCCTAGCGATATCTTGACTTTTTTTTTTTTTTCCCTCCAGGATCTTCTCCAAGTTTTCCTTACAAGCCAGTTTCCCCGGTAGCAATTTAAAGGGGCAAATTTTACATATTGATTGGAAGAGTTTATTAGAAGTCTGTTCAAGGGAGTTCCTTTCAGCCTAATCAAATTTAGGATTCTGAAAATAAGGTTCTGTTGGGTAACCTTTTACTACGCTGTATTTTTAGTGTGATTTCTCAGAAATCTTTGCCAATTATAACATTGTACAAAGCTAAAAACCTCTATATCCCTAGGTTTAGCACTTCTTCCATCACACCTGATGGCAGCACCTTCTTTTCCATTCCTATGTTTGTTCTGTGCAATTGAAATTAATGGAAATTTTGGTATTTACTGGAGCAGAATGAAGTTGTCTTTGAGCATCTTTGGCAGATTTAAATAGTTGATTTGTTTATTATGAAAGATCTGTCAAAATACTTGTGTTTATACTTAATGTATTACTTATATACTTAATGTATACTTAATTGTATGCCTATTTTTTAAGCACAGTATTCTATTGTAAAGTTTTTGTAGGAACATGTCTGAATGTTTTACTAATATAAGTCCCAGGATTGGATTCACAGCTGTAATACGGTTCTTTTAAAAAGTGTGTTATTTACCTTTTTTTTTTTTTTTTTTTTTTTTAAGAAAAGCCCAGTACTGCAGCTCATATTTTAAGTATGATTGAATGCTTTAACTGTTTGTTAGTTCCCCTTGGAAATGTATTGTATTTAAAGGTTAAAGATGAAAAAGTATTTGGTTTTAGCTGTTCATTGCTATTTCATCAATTGCTTCAGATGTGAATAGTCTTTATTTTGATTGAGGTTTGTTTATTTCTCATTGCTAAACTTTTCTGTAGATTGCACCATATGTCAGTTCAGTATTATTATTAAAATCAAGTTTGAATTTTGGCTTCTCTTTGGAGTATTTTACAAGGAGAGAGATTTTACACACTAAAATGCTTTCTGTAGAACACAACTTAAGAAAGAAAAAGGGAAAGGTGAAGTAACTAAGTCTATACTTTATGTCTCCTTGAAACGTATTCCCTTTAAAAAAGGTTTATGTAATTTTACATAATTCTTTTGGCAGGAATGTTTATTGCCCAGCTGTGTGAAATTATTAATGTACCTCTCAAGCTGTATTTTCAAAGATCAGTTACATACATATAAACCTCTTTTGAGGGTCCTTGATATATACTATTTGTATTGGAGACCCTCATTCCACTTCAGTAAAAGGATGACACAAGATGTTTACTTAAAAAAGAGTCTTTGACATCCTTCTGAGAATGTTTGGATAGAACGGCATACATTTGGTTACAATTAGTAAGCCAAACAATTTGCCATTGTTATCTCAGTGTGTTTGTCTAGAGCCTGTAAGGAGCTTTCAAGAAATATCCATCTCTATGTATCAGTTAATTGATTGCATGTTCAGTAGGATTAGTCTGTTTTATAAAACTCCCTGTCCTTTTTGCTCTAACCGGGAGATTTTACACTAAGACATGTGGTGGAAAGCAGAAGGGAAATATTGGCATAGCTAAGCATAAAGAGATATTGTAGTTGTATCAAGGCTAATATTCCTGTGTGTGGGAAAAAATGCCAATGTGTTCCTGCTACTTCTGGGTGCAAGATGTTATACCCGAGGGCTGAAAGCAATAGTTGCTGGTGTGAAAGTATTCACCAATATCAAGTGCAGATGAATGCTTTCTGAGCCAGCTGAAAGCTGAGTTAATCATATTTTAGGTTAATATTTTAACTTGTACTCTGTCTAGTATAATATATGATGGGTAATTTGACTCTATTTAAACTTTATTAGCAGTATGATTAAAGGGCTCAAATCCATAACCGACACCTTTGTTATGTTGTAATTTGTTTCCTAATTTGTCGTTTTATGTACAAAACATAGTCTTTCTTTTCCTTCTGTATTTTAGCTGAAACACATTTTTATCAGCTGAATACTTTATTACCTAGAGTCTCAGTCTAGATAATAAGTTATCTGTATTTTTGGATAGTAAGCATGTCTCGGTAAATACATCCCGTGTTGCTAATGACTGGTAGTTAATATGAATTAGTGTTCATGTCCAAGAAATTCCCCTGCACTTGTGGAGTCACTGGAATTCTAGGCCTGACAGCAGGACTAACATTGTGCCTCCTTTATTTTTATTTCTTTGTTTATTTATTTTAAACTCCTATTAGAGAAATCATGGGTTGAAGTTTCTGTTGCTGTAGGTATGCGTGGGCAGGAGAAATGTACTGCAGGAGAGCCGTTCTGCTCAATAAAGTGTCTTAGTCTAAAGACTCAGTGTCTTTAGAAGAAAGTCCTGTGCCSCTTCTAGGTGAGACTGGTAAAGTCAAGCTGTTGCCATGAATTTTTGGAGGGAGCCATTAATACTGCATTGAATAATTCCACTTTGAAATTTATCTTTAACAAATCAATTCTGGAAAAGACCTGCTAGGTTCTGGATGGGTGCAAAGGAAGAAAAGTACAGGAAAAAGATGACCCCCGTTGCTGCTCTGACCCATGCTGACTTGCGAGTGTCATTGCAGAAGCCCCTTAAATTTTGTGGGTCTCTGTCCACACAATGTGCACCGTGGCACAGCACACACCAACAGGCCCCTCTGCAGCCAGATCACATAGCTTGGCACCACCAAACTGGGGACCAAGAGCTGAGCTTCTAGGTATGTGTCAGCAACAACCTCACCCTTTGCATTCCTGGTCATCAGATCGAAGCCATATCAGTTCATGTTCTCTAGAGCACTTTGAGTTCAATTTAGTTGGCGATTAAGTTACTTGGTTCAACTGAACTGGAAGCTGCTAGCAGTGTTTGTTGGAAGGGTTAACCAACCTTCCCCAAGACTGTAACAGGCACTGGAAGATCAAAAGCTCTTCCAAACTCTTAGAGGAAAAAAAAATCCACTTATACAGTTTTCAGTCAATGTCTTCCCTCTGGAAAGAAAGTCTGTGCTTAACCTACTTAAACACATAGTGCAAATGATGTCTCTAATGGTAAACAGAATTTGTTTGGTGTTCCAGTTCTTCAGGTTTCACAGTAGCCATGTTTGTGAGCTTTTGGCAGTGGTGACATCATCTTTGTGAGATGCCGGACAGAGTGATGAGGCCCAGATGTTAACACACACCGAAAGACGGAATGAAATGCAAAGATCAACAGTAACAACTACGGCAGTAATAAAAGGTAATTCTATTTTCTTCTAGCATTCAAAGATAATTCTTTGTAATTTGTTTGAAGCTTGCTTTGCATAAATGATCAATCAGGGACAATGCTGAAAACTGTGTGCTCTATAAGAGGGAACTGAGATGGGAATTTGGATGAATGCTGAATAAAGCATAATTTGGCTTTGTGATTGCCCTACTTCCTTTGTTTTTTTCCAATCTTTTACTTTTGTGGGGATTACAATATATGCAAAAGATGTGCACAGAGAACCAAATATTCCTCTTTTTGAACTGCCAGGATTTAACGTGTCATTTGGATGATGGTCATGCATGGTTATGTCAGCACATCATGTTTTCTAATGTACTGTAACATGACATGCGAGCGTAACCAAGAGTAGCACCATTTCCTAATGACATGTCATGTCTGTGAAATGTAAAAAGGATGTGACCTGCTAAAAATCAGACGTGAAAATGAAATTTTATTTTAAAATAAATTTACTCTGTACACAGCTTTTTCTGTTCCAAAAGTAGCTTTTAGAAAAGAATATTTTATATGCTTTAAGGGAAAAAAAAATCACCAAAGTACCTAGATATGGTTTCAGATTAAATGCATATCTGCCCAAGCATTTCATGGTGTATACATATGGTAAAATAAACATTAATAAATACTATATCCATTTAGAGCAAGCTCAGCACAAAGTGAAACTGAKGCTTTCAGGAAAAATCAGATAGAACTACTCCCTTTATCCTATACCAGCAAAAGTTGCTTTTTTTGATAGTGTTCAGTGTCTTAAAAGAAATCCACAATTTAAAACCTGATTTGGGAAAATGACTTCCTAGCTGTCAAATTTGTTTGCTTAATGTACTGCAGGTCTCCAGATTTCAAAGCTATAAAACAAAAAGTGTTAAAAAGTGTTATAGCCAAGGGGAGAAAAAGTAAATTTAGACCTTGCATGTTGGGGGGCATTACAAGAGGAATGTATCCTATAATATGAATTATCAGCTGGATGTATGTAACAGATATGTCATTGTCTTCTTTTATAAGATTTTACAACAGAGAAAAATGGAGAAATGTATCAAATATTAATTTTCTTTCAGTTCTTAGTAGATTATACTTCATTTGCTTATTTGGGATGAAGGTTTTGAAAAGTACTTGGCACTGCTGTCTGTGTGTTTCTATTAAAATTCATAGGGGTTTTGTCAACTGAAATCAAGGGGAACCACATTAAACTGTAGGTACATATAGGAAAGTCCCAAGAGGATCTTGGAAAAGATTCCTAAGGCTGTAAAAGTGAACATATTATTAAGACAGGAGCATCTGTGTCTATGAGGTGTTTCGTTTGTCTCAAAAATTGAGTACTGACATAAAGTTCAGGTTTTGTTGTGGTTATTCTGAGCATCCATCACAGAGTAGCTAATTAAAAAARGSSGGGGGGGGGGGGGGGGAACAGTCTTCACTTTTTGCTGAGGATAAGCTCTGAAAGGAATACATGTTTTCTAAAACCTGAAAGTGGAGGAACTGGTGAATGAGTGGTGTTGGTGTGGTKTTGGCTGATGGTACAATTTTCAGTGTGCCACTCTGTTCCAATGGCACTGATACCACTAAGTAATGGGATTTATTTTAAAATATTTTGGTTTCTCTTGCCTTTGCTTTCAGACTATCTAGCAATCTGAGAATAAACATTAAAAAAGCATGCTAAATTATATATATATTTTTAGGACTGTACTTGTTTTACATTCCCATCTGATAATGATAGGCTTTTTTTTAAAATTTTGTCAAGGGCTCCTTAAGCCATTCAACCTTACAGGTGAGTCATGCAGATACCCTTCCTGAAACCTGCACTGCTACAGGAATTGGTTAGATCTTATTTTCAAGAAKTGGTTAGATCTTATTTTCAAGAGCACTTATGTTATTTGGGAGTGTAATTCACCGCTCTGAAAGCAGCTTGGATGCTTAGTATATTAGATCTCACTGACCTTCAGAGGGACATCCAAGCATTTATGGTCCAGTTCTGAATGTAATGGGAGACCAGCAGGATTTTCTGTAGTGCTCCAGTACCTCAGTCCCTTTGAAATTTCTTTAAACACTTTCCTCCAGAGTCAATAGTAAAAATGGGACATGGATTTCTAAACCATATTTGTAGTTAAGAAAATATTACCGGTAATTTATTTACACCTTGTGAATAACCTAGGGGGAGAAAAAAATATACTATAGTCCTTTAGTAGAAAATGTTTTCTTTGAATTTTGGGACAAATCTCTTTTCTGTCACTAATGTGTCATTTTAGTCATTWCTGTTGAGCTATATCTGGGTCACATAGGCCATGTTTAAATTACATATTACATGACCCAAATGTTTAAGGCAAGCTGGTGTAATTCAGCATCACTTTAAGCAATTTATGCCACTGAAGATCAGCCCCCTCAAAGTCCTGGATATTCCTTTGTGGAATTACTTCACCTTCTCAAATCTTTSCTAACATCTTCACATATTAGCCAGGACCCCCTACCTTCCCATTGCTGGCTTATTTGACTGGCTTGTGGGACTGATGCAATTACTGTCTCCATATACAGCCCATTATTAGTTTAAAAAATATAAAAATTTAATCTGAAGCACAAACATACTTGTTATAGACACTGCRTGGAAAAGCTGAAGGAGAAAATTGCAGACAAAATAAAAAGAGAACTTTGCTTAAGGGTGAGTAAAATGTTTTACTTATTTGTTGCATAGTTACAATAATACAATATCCCATCATGTAGTAAATTGTCATACAACAGAATGTGTCTTTCTGTGACTTCAGTTATAATTGTCAGTGTTATTTGCTGAAGAATTAGTACATGTGCAGACAGAATGGTTAGCTTTACCAGTTGTGCTTTTCTGACTTTATTCTTCCATCCATTTTCCATCTGACATTCCCTTTCCTTTCCATTCTTATGACTAGAAAACTGTTTTATTCCGCACCAACAAATATGTGCTATGGTAATTAAGAGTACTGTTCAGAGCTAATGATTAAACACGCAGTGACTTCTTACAAGGCCATTACATTTGTGCCAAAACAGTGTTTTGCTAGTGTCGACACTAGCTCAGCTTTCGTGCAATGGCTTTTTGTTGAATCTGTTTAAAATACGGGRAAAAACATTTGCCAGAAGCATGTGCTGCATGTGATGTTGATCATCGACTTTGCAGCTGTTTCTGTAATTCTTAGAAAGGTGAAAAAGTGATGGCTTATGCACTGTACCACCCAAGTCTGATTTTTTTGCCTGAGGTCACCTTATATTTGTAGATCGTGGAAAATTAACTTGAATATTTATGATGGCATCAAAAATCAAGCAGCTGCAAATTGTTTACAACATTTTTAAGAATACGAAACCAACTTCTCCTGTAAAATAAATACATCTGTTAGAGCTAGATGAAAACTGAAAGCTCTTTGGTTACATCCTTTTATGCACCTGAAAGCTGGAAAATTATTAGTAGTGCAATTTTAAAACACGGAAGAGGAATGTATAGATAAACGCTAAAACTTGAACACTAGCAGAAATTTAATCATTCTAAAGATTATGCATTAAAACAGATGAACTTTAATCAAATCTTAGTTTGAAAGAGATGCTATAAAACGTTTTGGACACTCACAGAATCACAGAATGGCAGTATAGCTAACTTTTCCAAATTTTGTCCACTTATGCTATTTTCCTTTTAGAAAAATAAATTGTTCCATAGCACAGCAGTTCCTATGTGCACACTGAAAAAGAGCATWTTAAAAAATGTGCACAATATTAGCTTCAAATGTTTGTTGGATTTTTCTTYCACAGAATCATGATTTACAATCTGCGACTAATTTTATAGCTAACTGGAAAAATACCTCAAGAGAAATAGCACTATCTTTGTTTAGGCAGAAGTAATCTATTCGAAATCTTGGCATAGCTGGCAAGGTGGTATTTAGATCGAATTTGGGGTATGAAAACGTCAAAACGTTTGGTTTTGTTCAAACTAGAGGAACATTGTGCATACTTTAGATGAGACACAATACTTGTCTAAAAATGAGTATCTTGCATGAAAGGGAAA
This sequence comes from Nothoprocta perdicaria, assembly GCF_003342845.1. Classification (NCBI taxonomy): domain Eukaryota; kingdom Metazoa; phylum Chordata; class Aves; order Tinamiformes; family Tinamidae; genus Nothoprocta; species Nothoprocta perdicaria. Next base: position 1,070,444 of record NW_020455458.1, read on the forward strand.
ACTGTGCATCTGTTAGAGCTATGATTTTTAAGCTCCGTTTTGCCAAGTACTACCATGAGCMGCAGTGGTGACAGCAGCATCAGCCTCCAGCTCTGCATGGGGTCACATGTCACGTTGCAGACACTTGCGTACCATTTGTGGTATGTGGACTGCAATTCAGGAAGGCCTGTGCTGAAGCTCTTAATCCATTTGAATACAACTGTGCTAATAAATAAAGGATCTGATTTAGAGACTAGAGTTTCATTTTACCTCTCTTTAGGAGGTTTCATATTTTGTGTATTTGGTTTCTCTAAATAGCAGCAGTTAACTGCTACTGCACTGTCCCTTGATTGTTCATTCAAATGCTTTTGATTGGTGAAGCACGTAGGATGTCAGGATTTCCCCATTTGATATTTTAAAGAAAATTCAAAGCTCTGTACAGAGCAGTCCCCCTCTACCTTCAACTGATGTGTAGTTTGCTCTGTGAGCTGAGAACAAACCAGTGTTTTATGCTACCTAGTGTTACCAAGTGCCCAGGCCCAGACTAACAGCCTTGGGCTGTAGCGATTGCAGTTCAGTAGAGCTCTGAGAAGCAGCGTGCGAGACTTCATCAGAAGGCACAATACTAGTCTAAGAGGATAATAACCATGAGGCATTATTTTAATAAGGACCATTTATAAATGTTAAGGATGGGTTGTTTTAATTGAAGGAGGGTAAAGAAACTTCTGTCAAGAGTCAAAGAGATCCCCTGGAGAATCAGCAACGAGCAGAAATTTATGAAAAGCCTTAATACAAGTTTCAGATGCCAGGATTATTCTCTTCTGCAGTTTGAAATTTGGCCTTAGTCTAAAATATGACATCTGTCCATCCTAGTTACTGCAGGCAAATCGGGAGAGACTCATTTTATGGACCCAACTTGTCCTGGATTTATGGAAATGGGAATGCAGAACAATTACCATTCAACCCATTCTTTTCAATCTACTCTACAATATCCACCTGTTCTGTCAGACAGCAGGAATGTATGCCACAAATACAGACTACTGCCGTGACAGCAGCAGGTGTATGGCAGCAACAACTAATCAAATCAGCTGAATCAGGGGTGGGAATCACATTGCACTTCTGTACAATGAAAACAAGCAGAAAGGAGCTAAATATTTGCTTGTGGATTTTTGTTTTATTTTATTTTTAAGACCACGGTTTAAATTATAGTCAGTACAAATAGTAAGTGCAAGAAATGTATACTAATGTATAATGAGGAATTCAAAGGGAAATTACCGTCGTCCTTGCTGCAGAAGCTAAGCAGAGGGAGATAGGTACAGGAGAAATCCATTGTAATCAGTTTGAAAAAGYGAGGCATGGGTTTTGATTTTCCTAAAGAAGCAAATGCAAAAGAACTCTTGTCTGTACCATATGACTCATGATGCTTCTTTACTAGGCTTAAAGAGAATTGAACTTGAGTAATAGCACCATTAGAGCTCTTTACCAGGAGCCAATTCCTGTGGTTTCACTGGGTCCAGCTGCTGATGACTCACAGAGGAAGTGGCAGAGATTAGGTGCACAGGGAAAAAATCAGAACAGCTCAGAAATAAAGCAAATCAACCAAGCATTACCTTTTGTGCACAACAGAACAATGGCTTAACAACTAAGGTTCAAAATGATCCGTCTTATTCCCCTCATTTGTGCTATTCCTGTTGGAAAGACCACCAGGAAACATGTGAACCACTGTGGAATACACACTGTAATCCATGGAACATCTCAATTAATATTCCCTCTTGACTACAGCTAGAACAATACGTAGCATCAAGCAGTTTAATCTCCGGCAATAATGCCTTTTGTAAGATCAAGAGGTCTTTCCCTTGAATTAAGTTTTAAGCGAGGATTTTGAAAATTAGTTGTATGTTGTATAGTGGTGGCTCCAGGTTTCATAAGCAACAGCTAGGTAAAAAGCATAGACAAAGGCTGGTTGTCATTAATGATGTTGCCATCGGTAATTTCTCCTTTGCAATTTTGACATTGGGTTCTCTTTAGAAGGGAGTTAATCGTTCATCAGGCTTTGTTGCCAACCAACATATCCAAGACTGTATAAAATTAAAAATACTGCTACTAGTATTTAACTTTATGCTACAGGGAAAATATATCCTCAGCAGCATAAAGCGTCTAATTTAAAAGAGAAGATGCAAGGGGAAAACATACTGGATCTTGTTTAAATTACTGAGGTACAGTAGTAGTACTGCTCTTGGCTCTCATCACCACAGTCTCAGACACATAGCTCAGGGGATATTTTCTTGAAGGAAATTGCTAAGTCTAACAATTGCTAATTGTTTAGTCTATAAACTCCTTGAGCCAGCAGTCTTATTTGATTTGCTGTTTGTTAATAAAGTAACTTATTACAAAGCATAAGAATATGTTTCACTAATTTATGCAGTTAGTTTTACAAATATTTGAAAATGATAAAGCACTAATAGCACTCTAGGAAACAATTACTGCCAATCTTGCTAGGTCATCATTTTTTTCTTCCTCTTTTAGAGAGAAATTGAAACGGAGTTAACCTACATTCCACTTCCTATTTCCCATAAGGATTTTAGACTTAGGATCAGTTAGTGATTATATGGGGAAGCATTTTATAAACATTTCCCTTAGTGGTTAACGTAAAAGAATTCAGTACCATCTCTTTGAGTAATAGAATTTATTTCAAAGTAGTTGCCCTCAGCTGGTACTTGAAACCCCCTGAGTTGAGTATGTGACAATGGTGCAAGATCTCTGCAGCTTACATTGTCTCTGCTTTTTTGCCCGATTCCACCTGAGGAAGCCAAGCAGAGGGCAGAGACCCAGCGTGTCATCGTGCTGATCACAACCGGTCTGGAGAGAGCTGCACCCGTTGTCCTGAGAGCATGAACTCCTCTTCCCTGCATGATGCACCTCGGGCATCCATGCGCATGGATGGAGCAGATCATTTACCCTCCTCTCCTAAAGGTCAGTTATTTGATATTTAAATATATTTTCTACTGTCTCATCTGCACTGACTCTTTGACAGAGATGTGGAGATGAAAGGGATAAAATTACTCCAAGTAATGCCATAAGCATGGAGGAAAAAAGTGACATATATTTAATATGCACTAGAAAGTATTTTCTGTTATCCCTATACTATCCATTTAGGATATGCTAATTTGAACTGGTTGTCAATACAACATCACTTAGTTGGTCTTCGTTTGGACCTCAGAGCACAACAAAATTATTGGTACATAAATCTCTACTAATTTACTCTAGATTATGATTCTTTCATCAACATGCACATAAAAATTATACCATTAATCATAATGATTTCTTTCAGTATTCATGTGGATGTAATATGTAATTTCATGGGAATCCCTCTGTAATTTAGGATGAATTAATGTCCACTTATTGGCAAGTGCCTACCTACATTGATGTTTCTAGAGGAAAAAAMCAAAAACTGTGATGCATCTTAGACTACAGCCTAAATGACCCAGGTGCTCATTAACAACCGCCGAAGGAATGTGGTGGCAAGTCCAAGTTAACCTGTAGGCAATTTGTTTCCAAACTGATAAGGCTAGTTGGCAATCTGTATTTTGGTGGATCCATTTGGGTGGATGGGCTGTATTTTGGTGGCTGGATTATGCGTGGGGAGCGCATAGGCTCACTTGGACTGTTGGACTGCAACTCCTGGGTTCCTCAGCCATTGCCTCAGTTTCCCCTTGCTAAAACAATTGCAGCTACCTCCTTGAGAAGTGCTGTGCCCTCTCTGAAGGTAAAATATGACATTACTTAATGTCATGGTAGTTACCTATATGGTTACCAATATGGTAGTTACCTACCATATAAATGGAGTTTATATACACGCACACACACACAGACATAACTAAGAAAGCAAAGGAAGAAAAGGGACTTCTGGCTGTAAGGAAAGATTCATTAGGAAAAATGAACTAATCAGTGTTCTCCAAGGAGAAATTCATTCTGTTTAGGAGGCCATACCCTCTGCTGCTGCACATACTTAATATAATTTATATTATTATTTGAATCACTGTGTAAATTTTAGATACTTTTAAAAATCAAGTTAATGGACCATACATTACTGCTTAGCATCATTTATATCAAGAATTAGTGGCTGTTATGATAATACATGGGAAAACAGAGGAAAAAAACACAAACAAGCACATATCATAAAACTCCTCTGTATCATGGGTTAAAATGTGCCCGCAGAAATGTGCCCGCAGAAACTTGGCAAAGTTTCATCCGCTGTGATACTTAAGTTGAGCGAATCCCTCTGTTTAAGTATTAGCTGTTCTTAAAATCTCTTACCACCAGGCAGTGGTTCTATCCTTGCACCAACCAGCTGTGGCTGGGAAAACTGTCCTTGCTTTGGATATGAAGGAGCATGAGAATACAGCGATGGTTCTACAGCCTGAGGCAGAAGGGAGGAAGGCAAATTAAGAAATTCTGCGGGACAATCCAGGGACCCAGAGAGGCTGAAGGAAGCTTAGGGGGGCCTTAGGATATAGAGAAGCTTTACAGGCACAATGCAGAAACAAAGACAGACAAGAAAAGAGAAAGATAATAACCTGAAAGAGCCAGAGGATTCTGGCAGCTGAGATAAATCCAGGGCCTTCTGCTATGGGCTCATTAAAAGACGGAAGATATTGCCTTAAAACATCTTACCTGTGCAAGGCAATAAAACAGCTGTGCATCATTGCTTCCTTTAGGTGAGCTGTGCTGTATTTCATTCCCCGTGTGTGTTAGCAGCAAAATAAAATTTGACAAGAAGCCCAGTTTCGGAAGCTTTGGCACAAAGTGTTTTGGAGCCAGAGCTCGCTGCTGCTGTCGTGCTGAAGGCAGCGGGCCGCAGACGGGAGCGGGTCGCAGACGGGATCAAGCCAGCACGGGGCAGGAGGGCCGCCTGAGCTGGGTCCTGCTCAAGGCTGGGGGTCGAGCTCCMGTGGCCCACAAATAATGCAGGGGCCTCGTGTAACCCTTCTAACTTACCTGCACTTCTCTAATTCGCTTTAGGATGACCCTGAGAGGAAGCAGATTGAGATCTGTGGAAGACAGGAACTGAGGTAAACTGAGTTGTAGAGCCCTTCACCATGGACAAGATACCCCAAAGCCACCGTCGGGAGTTGGGTTCCAACAAGGGAAGTGCAAGCAGCTGTTGAAACCCTCATCACCTTGGAGAAAGGGTCCCGTATCCCATGTCCTTGCACAGGAAGAGGTAGAATTTGCTCAGAAAAAAGTTTGTTATTCTCTACTTTATTTATTTTTATTCAGTGGTATTAAATGCAGTCCTTGACTAGAAAAACAGTCTCAAGCTGAGGCTACTTGCCTTTTGCATTTCATGACTCAGGCCTAAATTCATCTGTGCACTCTATTGCCTCATTTGCAGTCTGTTTTCTTTCTGCCTGACTTGTAAAGTTCGTACTTGTCAAAAAGAGTGTTTTTTGCCTCTAAATAGAAATTAAGACTCCAGCTATGATCTGGTGCTGCTGTGACAGTGCAAAGGAGTAGAAATTAATAAGATGTCATTAACTGAGACAAACTTGGTCTTCTGACATCTTAAGACAAGCCGAGACTGAATAGTTGCAATGAAAGACTAATTTTAAATAGAAAGAGCAAAACTCAGACCACGTATTGCTATCTTCTGCTTGCACTAACTTGGCTTATGTTCTGCGAAGATGAGAGTGAGGGAAAAAGTAAAAAAAAAAAAAAACAAAAACAAACAAACAACAAAAAAAACCACACCCTACTTGCTGTGTTTACTGGCCAAATGTTTTTGTTTTGCTCCTGCTAAATGGGTTTTCTCTGAGAAATGCAAGTCATGTTTTATAAAGCTGAGTAGTACCTTGCAGTTTGGASCCTACAAAGTCACTTCATTCCTAAATGTGACGTTGGATAAGATTGTTTTCTTCTCTAAAATGCCCCAAAATAATGTTTTAGCCTGTTCATTTCAAGTACCAGTAATTGTCTAAATGATTACTGAACCTAAATTATTAGTTACTGTCTAAATGAATGCCTGCGCTATTAGGTCACCCGGCGTTTTTGTATGAGCATTTCTATTGCCTATACATAAATAATTTTCTTTCCTGATGAATTCGCTAACTGCTGCCTCAAATGCTCCCTGCGTATCGTGTGTGCATTACTAGGGGTCTGAAACTAAGTGGATAGATTGCTCACAGCAACACGTTTCAACCCTGTCCTTTCGTTTCGGATGCAGAGTGCACCTCCAGCTGTCCGGGAGCACCTCTATTACCCAGCGTTGTGGCAGAGCAAATAGCATCCTGGCCTCCGTCTTCAAGCAGTAGATTAGTGCCAGCAGTAGGCAGACAACTTTTGTCCCCAGGGAATATTAGAAATCTAGAGCTAGAAATAGATGGATTAACTGAAACGCAACCCAACCTCTGATCTACATTATTGCCTCTCTTCTTTATCTCACAAGGGAAGCAGAGATAAAGAGTGATAGACACCGATAATGATGGAAGTCCGTGATAATACACCGAAGTGATAAACTTCTTTGTGGCCCTCATTGTGCCCAGTTGTCTTCAGCTGGTTATGAGCTCTAGCCTCAAGCTATTTACACCATGATCAGGCTAGTAATTAGCAAAATGTTTAATATAATATAGAAGCAATTAGGAGGTGATAACATGCAATTAAGATGTGTTTTCAGATTAAAGATTTTATAGTGCTCTCTTTCTTGAAAAGATAAAGTGCCTATCTCAAAATGTCAAACTGCAGTGATTTAATCTGAGTTATTTTCAATTAATATGCATGTATTCTTGCGATGTGTTCACCGTTGTTATTGACATTGATAAATTAAGCTCATCCCAGCAGAATTTATCCTTGAGTCGCTCTATATTTCCTGAATGTCAGTTCTTTATTCGTATTTTTTTTATGCCTACAAGCTGTGCACGATCTAACTCTAAGTCCCTTGATTCATCCCTGGGATTACAGTAATGTGTCAGTCTGAGTGGAACAATAATCTGAAAGGGCATTGTTATAAATAGTGTGTTAGAATATAATTGTTTGTCATGTCGTTTCTCCCCTTTAAATCCCTCTGAGTCCTGTTTAAGTAATTTAGACAGCTAGAATGACAAGAGTCTTGAGACTTCACTTATAGAGTTGTCCAACCAGTCTTCAGCCTACCCGGCCTTTTGAGACCGTCTCATCTGCAGAGTAGGAAGTGCAAACAACAGATGAGTTCCGACTACGCTGTGGATTTGTTATGAGATTTCACACAGGCCATTTATAGAACAATGTAAATGCTACTGATACTAATTTTGCTCTGGCTAGTCAATAGAATTGCTTAGACAATAGGCATTAGGATGTTTCATATTATCATTTAAGTTAAAATCCCAAAGCATAAAGCAAAGCTCTTCAGACACAGCAGTTGTGTGTCTGAAGGAGAGGCTTTTTTTTTAAAAGAGGCTTTTAGATATATTTTCCAATCATAAAGAAAAAAAAAATTAGAGGCAAAAAGGACAATTTTTTTTTTCCAGTGACAGCTTTTTTCCTCAAAAGAGGTAAAACACATTCAAGAAAAAAATATGTTAGACATGAAGGTACCCTCTTTGAGAGTACCCCCTATTCGTGCAGGTGTACTCTTCGCAATACATAAACACATACTCTGTTTTTTGGTCCTTTCTAGCTTATTTATTTTCCTCTCACCATTTCAATCAATGAGGCATTTAAATATCAGAGAATTTGCCACATGACAAAAGGATTTTCTGCAATTTGTCTGTAATTTCGTTTACATTTTCTGCTAAGTATTTTTCCCATAGCTAATGCTAACGCTTCAGAGATATTTGTATTGATATATTTTCTCCTCCCATTTAGAGTCTGTTTGATTATATTTTGTTCACATATTGCAAAAAGGCAAGTTAGCTGACAGTCTTTGCTAAACAGGGCAATTTATATTTGGCTTTGTGTCATCTGACTGCGATTAAACTCTTTGGAGACTGTGGATTTAGTCAAGCAAGATGATATAACTCACCATAGTTTGTGTTGACTGGCCCCTTCCTATTATCATTTAGGGAGCTAGGCCAGTTCTTAACAGGATTGTTGAATATATTGAAGTGTTGTCATTTGGCAATTCCTGAGACGTTGTTGATCAAGCCATGCGTATTAGATCCTTGTCTATAGATAAATGATAATATTTTTTGTTAATTATGTCAGATCATCTCCCAGCCTCTCAGCATCTTTGAGATAAATCACTTAGGGCTCAGAACGAAATGTAGTTCTGAAGTGTTTTCTGAGAATATACCACTGTCCTGTCCCTCAATTTTGCTACACAGACCAAAGACAAGCAAAGAACAAACAACAAGATTAAAGGAAGCCACCAGAAGCTGTAGAATTGTCAGCTGGTACTAGTGCTCATTATATGGATGAAGTTGTTCACATTTTACATATATAAATGGTCTGAGAAAAGCTATGTAAAGACTTGAAACCTTTATTTGACAAGAGGAAAGGGGAAAAAATGTTCAGAAGCTCAGCTGAAATTTATTTGTGAGTAGGTGAACGTCTCACTGCCACTGAGCAACAAGAAATCCTGCTTTAGGAGTGAGCTTAGAGGAACTCAGCTCTTTCAACCTAATAGTGCTGCAGTCAGATGTGAGGCAGTGACAAGCTTTCTGGCAAAGCTGTAATAGTAATGTCTGTTTTGGATCAGTACTAAAGGTAGGACTAGTTATCTGGAAATATTTTAGATATCCTGAGTAAATAGGCTTAAAGAATTATGATGTTTCCTTCTCTTGACTGGCAAGGTAATTCTGTGAGAATAGCCTTGTTTTGCTCACTGAGCCATGGTTTGGCTTCCCGACTGCAGCAGCCCAAACTGGTGGCAGCTCCTTCTCTGGGTTCAATTGCTACCAGGTGGAGCTCACAGCCATGGGGGCTGGTGGCAAATGGATGTCCCAACTTGAGCAGCCTCACAGCAGACACACACATCTGGACTTCAGCCTGTAAGACATTTGTGGGGGAGCAAAGAGGGGGAGACGGGCTGTCCTTACCTAATGACAAGCAGTGCAAGTGCTGGAATCACTGAAATGGTTGGTGTCACCTTCGCAAGGTCACCGTGTTGTTCATCTTGAAACAAGTGCTGAAAGCAGATCTCAAAAAATGCTCCTAGTTTGTCCTCCAGCTGTTACCATGTGTTACCATGTTACTCTGAACAAGTTTAGCAGTAGTCCAGAGAGAGATTATAACTAAGGTTGGAAAAATAAGGGATAGATCTAAAAGAAAATAATACTATTGACAATATAAGATGCAATCTAAAACATAAAGAGGTACACTGGCAAGGCAAGTGTTCAGTGCCACCGAGATATTAACCGAGGGGTATGTCTGTGGTGGATTTGCCTCTAGCCACAATTATRAGACCATTTGTCTAATGTATTTTTGTCCAGTATTTTTTTTTTTACAGACACTGCATCAATGTCATACAGTGCTCACTGAATTATGCCGCTCACATATTTAATAACAAATAATCCTTACAGGAACTATTATGGATTTAAGTGTGATTATAGTAAGGATATCCAATAGCTACTTTAACTTATACAAATATCTATTTTGCAAAGCCACAGACCTAATTATACTGTAGTCCATATCTGTATCAGTTTTAGTTGTCCTTCTAATAACTTTTTTACTTCTGACTAAAAATGATATGTGTTAGAGAATTTTCCCAAATAGCCATTATTAGGTTATCCTCTCACAACTGAGAAATGTAACATTGAAAATAATGTTACAAAGTGAGCCAGAGTCAACTTCACTAACCGCTTTGGGGTAATTTCTATATCAGTTAAATAAGAATCAGTACCAATATTTCATGCTAATGGTCTTTCACATGTGACATAACAGGAGTTTAAAAATTTCCACTTGATCAATAGTGTCAGCTGGTAAAGAAAAAGTGGGTTTTCTTCTAAGTGCTTTTTCTTCCGTTTCCACATTTATGTAAAGCACATTTAAGAAAAGAGGAAAACAGATTTTTGCAGAGCTACCTTTGAACCTTGGAGTTGCTTTACAACACTTATTGCATTACTAACAAGCCACAGGTGTACACTACAGGAGCGGGTGAAAATGTAATTGAGGGGTATGATGACAGTTAATTGTCCATAATGTATTTATCCCAAGATGCACTTATGCATCTGTTATATATTTAGGTATTTGTTACTAGTAGCTTTGGTGATACTTAAGCAGAGGGGCATCTATATCTAAAAGACAATAAAAAAGGAAAATGCTATCAAGGGGCTCTAAAGTGGCAAGACAAAGAAAGTTCGTCTCTTTTTCACTGTCTCTGAAATGAATAGGCCTATTTATTTCAATGGGATTTTTTTCTCCCCCCCACATACGCCATATTAAGGTTGGAGTACAAAACACTTGACTCCTATTTCAGGATCGTACTGCAAGGCTGAATTACTTGATTACCTGCAGGCATTTTAGTAGTGATGTATTTTGATATTTGCCTTTCTATTATAGTTTCTTCTCTGTTTCAGCTTATTGTGGTTTTAAAACAGCTTTGCACAATAGATTAAAGTAGTGTCTATTCACCCATTGACACATAGAGGATTTATGTGTGGGAGTAACCCACAAACTTCCCCTCCTCCTTACTGCCTCCCTCCATGCATGCCTTGAGAATAGATGTGATAATTAGTCATCTACTTTTATCTATATTTGTATGCCATCCAGACATTTAAGATGAGAACAACAAGTCGCTGTTCTGAAGCGGTGTCCTGAATTCAAAATGTTGTGATACAGCTCAGATGACTTCTGGTGATTATCCATTTTCTGGGCCTGTTTCCACGCTTTGTGAAGTCAGCAGCAAAACTCCAGCAAGGGTCAGCAGTGAGAATAACCACGCCTCAAAAAGGAGATAATAAAAAGTGAAATARTTGAAACTAAAGTATTGATCTTTAAAATCCAGGTAAATTATGCTAATAACAATATCACRTTAGTGCAGTGATTAGTGTCAGTGATCAGTAGTTTTATTTTTTTTTTTCATAAGCTCTGATGTAAATGGATAAACTGTATGAGGAAAAACAGAAAGTAGGAGTATCACACAGGGGAAGAGTTGAGATCCCAGCTCAGTTCAGCAGTGCATTATGCTCCCTGCAAAGTTAACTTTGTAATCAGAGTTCATCTTTCTTGCTGTGGAGCTGGTCCTGCATTCTGATTTTCTTGCACAGACTCCCATTAAGTTTAGCAGGATTTTGTAAGAGGGATAGTAGTCCAGCTACATATGAGATCAGGGCCTATATAACCACATTATCTTAAAARCACAGAACTCAGTTCATATCAGAAACTGTTTACTACATGTGAAGTTAGTTGAAATTAAACATTAGCATCTCAGAAATATTATCTTAAGTTGCTGAACACTGATATTAACCTGCTGCATGCTTGTAATTTCTGATAAAAATGCAGTTGCTGTGGTAATTGTTAAATTATGTTCAGAAAACTGCCAAGAATATAATTGCTTGCAAAGTGACTGTGCAGTTCAGCTTTAATCTACATGGCAAAAATGTTTACTAAAATTAAGAATAAAAAGAAAGTCTTTGCATAAACAACTATATTCAGAAGTAGACTCTTTATTAAAGTTTTAACACCAAAATTATGTTTATAGTTTATTAACCAGATGCTATTTGTAGCATCTGCTGTTAGAAACAAAACCAAAAAGCACATAGCACCCACGAAACACCAACAAAAACCCAAAACCCCAAAACACAACAAACCCAAACCACCAGAGGATGATTTCCTTAAGAATGTTCTCTCAGGTATGTTCAGAATATTAATTAGGCCCATCTATTTCTGTCGGATAATAACAATGTCCAAGAACTGAATGGAATCCGTGACCTGTGAAAGGGCCATTCATATGCTTTAGTCTGCCTTAGCGCATTCCTTAACAAGTGAACATAGACCTTTTTCATAGTCATCCTAAATGTTTCAACTGTGTGTTTCATGGTTTGGTTCTTGTGTCTCCAAAACACATCGCTTTTTTTCTTTCTCTCTCCTCTTTTTTTTTTTTTTTTTTTTTTTTTTTTTTTTCTGTCTAGTGGGAAGTATTCCATGCTCTTCTCATTTAAATGCTTATGCCTTTATGGTTATTTTTACTGCCATACCTATGGGGCTTCTTACTGTATTGCCTGTAGCTGAAGGAGATTTTAAAGGAATTAAATTTGTTCAGTTTAAATCTTCAGGGGCATACAACAATATCTTAAACAATTAGCAATAATTAAAAAGCATCTATTCGAACTGTGTAAAAACCAAATAGATTTCATTTAAATACAGTAGTCAGGCCTAAAGGTTTTTTCATTAGCATTATGCAGGGTCTTCTCTCCTCCCCACTCTGCTTTTATTTTAGGCATTTTTTTTTAGCAGTTACTTAATTGCCACATGCTATCGGTCGCTTGTTGGTTTTCAAGCTGCAGAATAGGTTTGTCATTTCAGAGTGTTTCCCGGTAGGTTTGTGTCAGGGATCACCAAAGCCTCTGCAGAGCTCACTTGAGCTGGCCCATGTTTTGGTTGCCTAAGCTGAAGCTGGAAATGGAAGTGATTCAGAAACTTAAATGTTAAATGCATCTTTCTAATGCAGGCACATTGGCTGTGCATTAATGCCACTACACAGTAGTTTAATAGAGATACAGTCCAACAGATGTAATTTTGATATACCTCTGTATTTATAATAAATGTTAAAATGCCATTAGAAATATTTGAAGGTCTTACAGACAAGTCTSTGTTCACTCCGTGGGTCTGAATTGCTGGATTTGCTGAGTGATCCTCCTCTGATGCAGTGCTCAGCATGAGCAGGATGATCCTCAAGATCCTTTTTGGTAGCAAGTTTAATTTAAAAGTGCTTTTCTCCACGTGGTCACTCTTGGTCCCATGGCATAGCTTGCCGACCCCCAAACTTGGCTTGATAAATCAGAGAGGGCAGTTTACAGCAACTAGGAATAGAAAGGCTCAGTAGGGTTAAGCGAGAGTGGCAACCGCTTTTTCCAGCTGAAGATAACGTCTGCAGAACTGCATCCTTCCTGTATTGTAATCTCTTAGCTACAAACTGAGAAAGTTTTACAGCTGTTTTATGACAGTCCTTATAAACACTTGGATTCAACTCTCCTCCTTTTTATCATTTAGCTAAGARTGTATTCATTTGGCTAATGTGTTTTGTTTTCTTGTTTTCAAATTTGATAACAGCAGATATTTTCACAAGTGGATGAAAGAAAAGGGATGCATTCTAGACAGTTTGTTGTAAGTGCCAAAGAAAGTGACAGCTATCTACAGGAACAAAATTTCTAACAGAGCCTCACCTCCATTGGAAAATGCTTAAGAGTCCACAAATAGAAAAAGGTTAAAAACTACTGACCTAAATAATTGGTTCAATTTTCAAGAGTGCTGAGCATCCAACTGTTCTCATTGATTATAAACAGATGATGATAACGAATAACAGCTCCCGTAGTTGATGAAAGGCATCTTTTCTGGGGAACTTGTCCACAGATGCTTAGAAGAAGGATACATCTAATACAGGTCTTTGATAAAGAAGAACATTTCTCTCTTGGTTGTCTATTTTGTATGCAGAGTGTACATAAATATTTTTGCTTTTGCATCTTATTTTTCCTTAGAACTCAATGTAGAATTGAACTGTAGCAGTTAAGAGAAAGCATAAGACAAGATCTTAATTTCAGATCTGGATTGTGTGCTACTTCATGGTTCAGTCCTGAAACTGCTTTCATATTTACTGTATTTTTACATCCCCTTTTAAAGCTTGTAAATTCAACATCCTATAATACAGGAAAGCCAGGATGATGTATGAATAAGCTTTTAAATTTTATAATAGCTTTAGATTTTCTTTGGTTGCCACATCCAACAAGTTTTGTGTTTTGATTCTATGTTATCATAGTAAATACAGAAAACCTGTGTTGTTTACTAGGAGGAAAATTGTAGTAAGTGTGACTAGGAGAAAATTCAAACTTCCTTTTTAATAGATAATTCCTGACACTTTCCTTAAAGTCTTTCTTTTTGATGTTGCTACTCATATACTTTAGATTGCTAGGTTTTTAGAGGTTCATCTTAATTAATCTTTGGAAAAGTTCTGCTAGGTTGATATGGACAATGAATTTTGAAGTTAATTTTGAAAGTCTTGTGCTATAGTTGACTTGTGATGCAGACTTGAATCTGAGTTCAAAATACAAAGTCCTAATAACAGAAAAGCTTTATATATATAATATATGAAAAATATCAGGGTTCTAAAACAATAACCTGGGSTGTTTTGTCAAATTCAATATTGCTATTATCTATCAGTATTTTGGGTAGCTATATCCTACCAAATATCAGTAAATCTATTGACACAAATCTAGCRCAGAAGGATGTTTTTCAACACTTGTTACTCTAAGTAAGGGCATTGTGTGCAATGTTGACCTTAACCCAAGACAGCTTAGTTTATACATAGATGAAGCCATGAGATCCATAAAGCCATGACTACCAGGCAAGTATTTGTATAAATATTTGACTAAATCAGTAATCTATCCTCAGGATGGTTTAAAAGCATTGAACTGAAACTCCCCTGCCCCTCAAATTCTCCAACTGTCTAAAATTAGATATTCTGCTTTTGCATTTTGGAAGCTTGTATGATCGTCATGCRGTTATCCTACAAGGTGCAAAACAGGGCTAAACAAGCAGTGCTGAGCACAGCCTGTAGCTGCCAGGCTTGCTCACTATGGCTGGTACACACTGAGTGGCAAAGTGGAATGGAGTATGGAGTTGGTGAGCCACTGATAAATCACAACATAGGAAAGGGAAAAAGGGATGCTCAGATTCAAGGGAGATCTGCAGGCAACTACTGGTCATTGCACTCAGCAAGGAAATGAAGCCGTGCTGTAGGAAAGGGCAGCAACAGTCATACAGGTACCACCTACACCCACCACACCATCTGGCTCTTTCGATGATACCCAAATATTTGTAAAATCTTCCGTTTTACATTGTGACTTCAATTTAAAATAACGTTTTTTAAAAAAAAAAAAAAAAAAAAAAAAGAATAAGTACATTCATCCTCTCCACTCAGAAGAGGGAGCCAGAAAGCCAAACTCAGGAAATCCTGGAGGCCATAAGAATAGGAAGGCTGCAGAGAACACACACATGCAAATGGCAAATTTGATTACAACGATGGGCTGTCTGTTTTGCAGTTCCTGGAAGCCCACCCTCAGCCATAAAAATGCAAAAATAGTGCAACAGGCAATGTGGCAGAACAGGGCGCTCTGTATTCATTCACAATTAGGTGTTCTATTCTGTTGTCACCAGATGCTGCCACGCACATTACACAACAGAAATGGGATTAGCAGGAATAACAAAAACCTGTCAAAGCACAAAACCATGGCCTAGTAGTCCTGACAAATTAAACAGCCTACAATGAGTGCCAGAGCATGAAAATCACTCACCCTTCCTCTTCTATCTCTCAGAGGTAGGCGGTAAATGCTTTCTTAAAGGCAGGCCACCATGTAGCCAACACAAGAAGAAGGGAAAAATGCATTTTCATTTCTGAGTGTAGAATAAGGATAAACCACCTGACTAGTGAGTATCTGAGAATTACATGTTTCATTCTGTAACATATAGAATAATTTCCATGTTCCTTGTATGTCCTAAATAACTTAGGACCTACCTAACAACTTAAATGYTGTTGTGCCTATCAGTACTAGTTCTGTAGTTATTAACTTATATATTAACTTATAACAAGCTGTTAGCTTGGTTTATATCTATATAATGCCAAATAAAATGTGTCAAACAGCTATAAGCAACTTATGCTTTGCTCACCATGCTCATGTTGGTGGTTCATCGCCATAGGATGCAGAAGAATTCAGAGGGTGAGAGAAGGCTGTCTGTATAAAAACTAACTTCAAGGCTGGATACTAAATGATGAGTTTTTAGTGCATTTTAGACCATTATTCTGGGACATCTACTGCATTTGTAGGTGTTTAAGATAAGAACAGTAATAGAAGAGGAATCTGGTGTCTTGGTGAATCTTGAGTTTAATAAAGGTGTCAGTAAACTGAGCAGTCAAYTGTGCTTGAAATTTTTTAGAGTTATATGATGAGTTGCTCTGTGTAACCCAGTTGCCCATTCTCCTTCAAATGTCAGAAACAGTGACTTGTGACAGACTTTCTCACATGCTTTTTTCAAGGAATCCTTTGGCTTTGTGGGCTGTCTGTGACTCATCCTATTCTCTGCAGCTGGTGATCAGTGGCCATTCTCATGGCATCCTTGCAGCTCCTCAGACAGAATTCTTTTCTTTCAGCCTCTCATTAGTCTCTGGTTCTAAGCTTGGTGCGCTGATATCCTTGCCATAACCTCAGTTTTATGGTTCTTCCTTTTTGCTGCATATGATCTCTGTTAACTGATAGGACATTAGTTAAGGTGAAGTAAAGGAGCAGGTAGCTGGAGGATCAAAATCATTAGGCAGATTTCCAGGTGATACTTTCTCCCACAATTCTTTTTTTGTTTGYTATGCTTCTTCATCCTCACTTCTCTTCCTGCCTAAGGGACAGAAGATAAGTAACTTAGATTTAGCTGCTACTGTAAGTTTAGATGACCAATTCAGAAAAGGTGACAAATGCTGTTTTCTTGTATCTTTCCTGACCCCATAAGATTTCCAAGATTTCTCCTGGGAATTACTTACAGAAGATACATTTTTTATTTGTGGCACAAACCCCATTTTTCTGCTTCATTTCCACTCTCTGAGAAAGTCCTTGGAGTAATAGATAAAATGTCAGAAATAATTAAGAAAAATACTGATATACACTGTGGCAGAGAATTATACCTTTTGGAAATAGTCGTTGTCATTGTCTGTAGCCTGTCCCCTGATAGATATAAATACCGACTTTATCACCTTGTTTTAGATGATGATGTGTTGCATCCGTGTTGATGAAGACTGTATTTTTGGAACTTCASTCAAATGGAAAAAATAGCTACTACTGAGAATCAGAAGACCTAAGTTCAAAACTGAGTAAGTAATCTACGCAGAATACAGAAATTAATTTATATAATAATTATTTGATCCTGTTCATGAAAATCTTACCTTCTGTTTTCCATTCCTTCTTAATTTCCCTTTGACTTTTATCTTAATACCTTTGCACATTGAAAGTAAACATATCTGTGTAAGAGCGCTTAGACCATAATCATGTTAATGTTTTTAACAAATTAAATACTCAACACATCATGTCTGTAACAGGCAGGTGGCAATGGCTAAACTCTGAGAGTTCAAGTCATTTTAGTGTTATGAAAGAGAAAAAAGGTGGGTGCTGGCCTTCAAAGAACCTATCTCAAGAGATGCAGTGACTACATRGCTTACAACATACATACTAATATTTCAGCAGTTATATGCAATGGTATATATGTATATATATATATGAAAAAAAAGAGATCAGATCAGAAATCAGCAGATTTAGGAAATRCATCCTTTCCCTCTTTCACTTGAGGTTTATTGCCAGTATCAGCAGCCATAGAAATAACAGAAATTTTGTTTATGTTTTTATGATGTCCTAGAAAGGCGTGTATAAGGTTTACCTGAGAGACAAGAGTACTTAGGTTTAAACTGAAAATACTGCATGTTGAGACACTGGCTTATGAAAAAACAAAGATTTGATGTTACTGTGATAGAAAGTGTAAAAGCAGAATGGTGGGAGAAGATGCAGGAAAAAAATGAGAATGGCAGGAAAATGTAATGAAAGATGCCAAGAAGGCTAGCTGCATAGCAAATTTGCCTGCAATAGACATAATGTGTCATACACTCCGGACTACTGGTAGCTCTTGTCCCCAAAACTCGTAGTCTAAGAGCTTGCTTTCTTGGGATGTGTCTATGGAAAAGGATGTACCCAACTAGTCCACTTGCCTTTACATTTCTGACTAAGTTTTTAGTCAGATTATTGGATGTTTATGTCCTTAAGAAGAAGGACATTATNTTTTTTTTTTTTTTTACAAAAGAGCATATTTATTTTCAAGGGGAATGGATCTTGACTAGATTTATAGTACTGTGTAGCAAAGATCAAACTGCATGACCACAAGTATTTAAACTTTTATTTATAGGAAATAATATAAAGGAATAATGTGCTTATGTGCAGCTTAAGTGTTAAGCATTTGTCTTTTTCAAAATGCATGGGAAAGGCATATGGACTTGAAATGCCAGTTAAAAAACAAGGATCATTCACTCTTATTTATTACTTTTTATATATAAGTAGATTTGGACTATAGTGCCTGCAGATCAGCTTGAACTGCATGGCACTGCTCTTCTATATAGTGAGGTACAAGGTAGCAATTGGTTACATAAGGGGATAAGATTTGGTAATAAATCCTCTTCACCTTTTAATTGATGCTTGTGTTTTCTTGACTTCTTAGAAAGCTTTAAGAGATATGTCTACATAGTATATGGATACTTTCACCTCCTCTGGAATGTCTCCATGAAATAGGTCTTGCATCCCCATGAAAACTTTTGTAGCTTACTAAAAAAAWTCCCAGACATTGGGAATTCTAGTATTTTGGGACAGAGTTCAAAGCAGTAGTAGTCATGATCTACACTGGACTTAAAAAGTAGAATGTGACAAAATCCTCAGCAGTGCCTGCCTCAGGCATGTTGTGTTCATGTGAAGGAACACAACAATCTCTTAAGCCAAGACATTGTAATTAAAACTAAAATATAATCTAATACATGTATCAAGGAGTTGGGAAGTACATTGCCTTTTCATGTAGACGTATTAGCAAAGTCCTCAAAACTAATTTCTTGGAGTCGTTAGGAAAGCTGACAGAGCATAACAGACCTGAGACTCTTTCTTTTTGCTCAGCAGACTGTGTTGATGGGCTGAGCTCAGTAGAGCACTGCACACATCAACTAAGGACAAATTGTTAGTATCACCTGGAGATTATTGTTATCACTAGAAGGCTGCCTGTCATGTGGATAGTTAACGCACACAAAAAAAAAAAGCTGTGGTATGAAGCAAATTTTGCATGTTGTAAGATGCAGTGTGGACTCGGTAGCTGCAGACCATATCCATACAGATGGATACCTTGGTAGCCTGGCTATCAAGCCTTGGCTCCTGATGGTCCAAAAACCAGATCTGTCAAAGCTTCTGAGAAGCTGTTCTCACCTGCTTGCTGATGTGCCTGTGCTTTGGATCAGGCTCTGTCCAACTTACATTGCAAAGGATGAGTCCACCTTAATAGTTGAGTTTGTATTTGAGTTAATATTTCAGTTTGTATCAGGCATGCGTTTCTGAAGCAAATCTTGTGACCRTCTCTACTTTTTCTGCTTTTGTTCTCATTGAAGAACCGGCTTGAGTGCATGAACTGGAATTAGTTTTGGATAAACGTCTGTGGAGTTAGACATGTTTTAAAAACAGACATCTCTTTTTAAATAAATCTATATCAGGTAGGTACAGTCTATATGAAGTAAAAATCCTGAATCAGATATTTAAAATAGTAATACCAACTAGGGCAGTGTGGCACTCTGAATATTTCATGAAGAAGAAAAATATTCTTCGCAGTGTTTTGTTTCAATTGTTTTAATCATAATCAAATTTTCTTCATGAAGAAAATACTGACCTTTGGATTTCTGCCTTGAAATGCAAAAGCCATATGCAAGTGAAATTAAATTCAGTTATTTTTTCTCGTACTGAAAATCAAAGATATTTAGCATCCTACGTAGGAATTGTTTATGTCACTGGGATATCAAGCCATTTTTGTGGAATTGCAACAAAACATGATAAAACATGGTTCTTTGCTGTTGATGCTGTTGGCAATGTTTTGAACCAACAAAAGAGACACGCTTTATTTTTCAGCTGTATTTTGCTTTCTATATTAATATATGATAAATATACAATTAGTTCTATAAGTCTTTGAAAGATACAAATTCACTTTAATATTTTAAAATTAAGTTTGATCCATCTTAACTTTCAGCATGAGTTCTCATTGGCAGCGTGACGTTAATAAATCATCAGAGCACCATTGATCAACTGACTTATTTAACACTGCACAAACAGTAAGAACTTGTACTGGGCCACAAGCCCCGCACTGTGCCTTTACCATTAAGAGAGGTAATAATTTCACACTGTCAAGTTATTAAGTTCTCTCTAGCCTTAGAGATAATAAGAAAAACATTTAGAAGATGCTTGTGCTTTGCTTACTCAAAAGCACAAGCCTGCATCTGAAGAGAACTGTGGTCAGGTCAGGTGCCAGATCTAGAAGATCTGATCTTGGTGACAATTGCTACTGGTTCTATTCAGGGCATCCATTTCTTTATCTAAAAAATGAGGGAAAAGATTCTGGTCCTTATAATGTGCTTACAGATTTATTGAAAGCCTCATTCTTTTCAAGCCACTTTCTGCTTCTGTTATAGGATAGGATTTTCCAAGTGCTCTAACCCTTAACCAATTAWCTTAGCCTTTAGTCTGACTTGGCTCATTACATGTTTCTTTGCTCTCCATTCCCTGCTCATCTTTCTTTGATGTTGCATTTTCCTACATTACATTCCCTACGTGCCTTGTAGGTTCTGCCTATATTGGCCTTATTATAACTTTCACTAGCCTCATAATGAACTGGCTCTGTTTTCTCATTTCATGTACTGAAAAGAAACTACTGCCATTAATAGCACGAATTTCTCCATCTCACTAAACAGACACACTCAGATCTTCACCTGATAAATGCAGTAAAATTTCCCTGGCATCTAAATTAGGTCTCAGTTTAGAACAGTCATCAAGGCTCCCTCGCTGTTTAGCAGAAAGAAATATTCATTGGATGATTCAGGCCATACAATATTTGAAGATCTATAAACTCTCCATGAAGTGGAGGAAGAGCCTTGGATGACTCAGTTCCCTATCTATGGCCTTTGCTGAATAGACCACATCCTTCAGCCTAGGAAACAGCTGGCACGAAGAAGATATGACGAAGGTCTACAAGATTATGAGTGCTGTGGAGAGGGAGAATTGTCTGCTATTTTTTCAGATATGGGGCATTAAATRAAGGTAAAAAGTGCTGTTCAAAACAGAGCAAAGTGGTTTAATACATGGCATGTAGCTAAGTGCCGAGCTGCCACCTCCCAACGTGCAGTGGACACCTACAGTTCACATGGGTTCAGTGGGTGAATGGACATGCTCATGGAAGAGAAATCCAGTGAGGGCTACTAAACAGGAGGTCTCTAAGCCGTGCATTCTCAGAGGCTGAAGAGAATTTTGGGGAAATATCACTAAATGTTTGCACCATTGTTATGCTCTGTTTGCAGTGTGTGGTTGCGGGTTCCCCGCAGAGGACAGTCTGTTCAGACCTGCTAATGGGCCTGCTCCTGTGAGCAGAGTAGCACGTACACATTAGCATTCTTGAGACAAAGTTTCTAACATACCATTAAATTGAGTTTTAAACAAATGAGCTGATAGAAATGCCATTCAAATAATCACATTTCAGTTCAGCAAGATTAGATTTCAGTTCAGCAAGACTGGATTTCAGTTCAGCAAGACTGGATTTCTTTTCGTTTGTGAGAGAGCTCTGATCTAATTTTGTGTCTTCCGACTGGATTTTTATTTTTCCCAGTTGGCAGGGTAATGGGTTACATTCTGGTAAAACACACAAACATTTTCTAGCTGCAAAGCACCATGTTTCAGTGGTTTCAGCTTTTCAAATTGTTATCTGCAACTGTTATTACTACGCTATTGTAACCACCACTTTTTCCCAGATTGAACGCATTGCTATTTGAACTCTGATCCCATGGATAGAGTTTGAACAGCACCTTTGGAAGGATGGCAAATGCTCTCTGTTAAGCCGTGGCCATTTAAATGGTTGTAGTTGCTCTGTATCGAACCCTGGAAAAGGACCCTGAAAGGAACACTGAAAAAGTTCTAAAGTTTTACTAATGGATGAATTATATGAATTAATATATTCAGCCATCTTGAAACATGGAGTATATTTACGCTGAACTCTTGTGGGATTGAATCTCTAGTAATATCTTTAATTAGGGATTGGATTTTGGCTCCAATTGGAAGATCTTAATAATTGTGTAAACCACTAATCACACCACTAGGCACCTTGATGTGTCTTCAATATTTAAGTTAGTCAAAAAACTTAAATAATTCAGTCATTTTTACTTAAAGAAAATGGGCTATTTAGATATTTTTATTTTTTTTTTGGCTAGGTTATATGTGTCAACATTATCAACTTTATTAATGCCTTTACTCTTTTTTGATATCTTCTCTTTCCCCAGCTTAGTATTTATGGCTTTTAGACTCTTATTTATTTTTTTTTAAACAATGACTTTGATTTGTAGGCATGAATGTGATCAATAAAAACATATGGCTTCAAAGTACCCTTATTTATATTTAAATCCTTCCTCTCACCTGCTGTTTGTTGCCTTTTAGTTATGTCACCAATCCCACAGGAGCTCAAAAAATTTAGCCAGTCCTCTCTAAATTCCCAGACATATTCCTTTCCCATGTACTCTTCTGTCCCTGCATCTCTGATGGAAAACAGATTTAAGTTTGTGTAGAGCAGAGGTCAACATGAAAGCTTAAAACAAAACAAAAAAAGCTGGCATTCAAGTTTTAGCTCTGCTTCCTATTATAACTCAAAGCTCTATTTTAGTCATTTAAAAATGGTAGTATTGTTCTGCATCTATACCCTACCTCTTGCTTTCACTGAATTTTTTAATGACTGTGGTGCTCAGCTTGGTCAAACTTCTAGCCTAGTCAATTATCATTCAGCTGAACTGCAGCCAATTATGCTGCTACAGGAAAAAAAAATGACAGGTATTTTTCAGATTGGTTTCTGTGAAGTTCACATTTATTTTGCTTTAGGATATGGACAAGAGCAAAGCTTGAAATGTGTTCCTTCTATTTCTTTGCACAGCTGTGACTTTCATGAGCCTTTGGCTTAAGTAGTGGGAACAGTGTCTTYGCAGCATCACTTCAGTAATAGATTTCCTAAAAGTTTTTCAGATTTTTATAATGAAACAGAACACTGTTATCCGTTCTGTAGCTTTGTAATGACACATCCCTTTCTGAATGCCTTGGTAAATAATAATGAGTTGTGCTGAGTGAGGATTAAATACTGTGTGCTGTGGTTCAGTGTGTTACCTCATTTGTCAGTGTTGTGTATATGTATCCAGCTTTCTGCATTTTTCAGTGCTTAATCAGATGGAAATAGCAATTGGAGGTGTAATTCAGTGTTGTGCTTAAGGTCATTAAACTCTGTGGTAATGGGCAAATCCAGACCCTGCTGTGASCTTATAAGGCAATTTGGCAAAGAAACCAGTGCTGTTTTACTGAGCTAGAGAGAGCTGGACAAGAACTGTGTCCTTGCTGAGGAATGATGCTCTGCTATATGAATTCTCTGTGTTTTAGTGTATATGGGATGAGCTAAGCTGATAAGGATATATAAGAAGCATCTGCTGTTATGTGTTTGCTCTTCTAGGAAGAGGTGTGAATCCAGAACAGCACTAGAACAGCTCCTTGATGTGCTCCAGAAATGCATGTCTACTGTTCAGTTCAACGTGGAAGCGCCCTGGTCAAGGATGCCATCATGTACCTTTCTGCAGAAGGGGAAGTACTTTTTCCCCAGGACCTTCACTCATACAGAATGAATCCAAAGCTGGGATAGGATGGAAAGAAGATATTCACCACTGAAATAGTTAAGTACAAAACAGAATTAAAACCCCAATATTGTTAAGGTTTAGGCCTTAACCTCTTAACCTGCAGTTTGATTGGGAGTTTGACTGCCCTTATAGGGTATGAAAAGTATCTGCATCTACATAGGAGCAGACTCAGATTTTGTTAATTAGGGACAGTGAGTAGACTGCTCATAGCAAAGCTGCCGCTTTCAGCTGTGAATTTGGTCTTAATTAAGTACTATTGCTCTGAACAAATATGACCGCTCTCTTCTGTATGGTCATTTATAGCCAGTCTGCTTGAGATGGTCTCCTCGTGGAGATGGAGGACAGGGCCCACCCCTGCATGGACAGCAGATGAAATGGCACTCATGAAATAGAGGCCTGTGGAAAATTAGAGGAAGTTTTTTTGTTTGTTTTTGTGGATTTTTTTAAGTATGCAGCTCAGAAATCATCTTTGCCCTAAGGCTGTCTAATATGCTTGAGACTTTTGTCCACAATGAGGAATTTGAGCATTTTGTGCAACTTGTGGGAGGTCAGATGGTTAATTTTGAAGTTGTGTGCTACAGCTGTGTAAATCTTAGAAAATCCTGTAAGGCCCTATAAGAGGCTGGATTTTGTCCCAGGAAAATTGTCACTGGTGAGGGAAATTCATCTGCAGATAATTCTGAGATGGAAGGAAGGGATGAAGAAATTAGATCTTGCATGAGCTCTGAATTTAGTATGCTATGGAATACCTAAAAGCAAGAGATACTCTGTAGAATAATCCATGTTGAATTAACATTGTTTTAATACCTCTCAATCCTTACACAGGAATTCTGTGAAGCATACCAAAGAGAAGAATATTTTAGAAATTTCAATGTATTGTTAATCTCAAGGTACTCAAAMTCATGAATTAGATCCTAAAAATGCTTGAGATAAAAAGTATATGTAATATATATATATATAAGATAATGTGTCATATTTTCAAGTATACTCTGGTATTATTAAGGGTTATAAATGYTGTCTTTTGTTGTTAAACTTAATATATTAACATTTGCTCCATTGTTATATACAAACACTAAATAACTGAGACTTGCATATAATGTTGAGCTGGCAATATTGTCCAGATGGCAGCCTTTTTCTTCCAAACTGTGGCAATCCATCTTCACCCTTGTTTCCATATTAATTGCTCATGCACATTATTGTATGCTGGTGAAAGCTTAAAAAAAAAAAAAAAAAAAAAGAAAAAAGTAGAATTTCTGGGTCCCACTCATAACCCTTTTTCAATTACATGTTTGTCAATAGTCTAGCCTTTTTTATTATTGTTATTTCTGATTAAAGCATAACAAAGATACTTTGTGCATTCTGGTTGAAGTTGAAGATTCAGAATTGTGTATGTTCAGTGGAATCTTTCGTTAGGCACTTGTGGTAGGTAGGTTACTGTGTGAAAATGGTTAATTCTGCAGAACATAGCAAAAGATAACTTTTTTTTTTTTTAAGATAATTGCAGAAAAAGGATTTTTGGGTAATGCTGTTTCTGTCCCCTCTCCTGCCATAACTAATTTACAGAGCTTCACTGAAGTACATAAGGCTATTTACACAATACTGGTTATTTCCACTTGCAAGAATGAACATCAAGACTCTATAAATTTGCACGCAAATTATTTTTAATGTTAAAAGATCTATTACATTTATTTAAGCTTCACATATTTGTTGCAGTCTACGTTAAATAGGTGAAAAATCTGTCTTCAGAATCTCAGGTTTCAAAAGAAACATGACTCTGGATTTTGGATAGAGTGACTTCCGTTTCCACTGATGTGTCAAGTCTAGTATTTCAGTGTGAAACACTGATGTGACAGACTGCCATAATGCAATGTGTTTAACCACCTCAATGTTGCATCAACTGGAAGGAGTTCCCAAAGATTCAGTTCACGTGTTTAAAAAGAAAAAAAAAAAAACAAGAAAGAAAGAAAAAGAAAGAAAAAGGAAAAAAGAAGCRGGGGCAAAATTGAGCGGGGAAGTGGAACATAATCTTTTTCACATAGTTTGGCACAAATTAAATTATGAAGTATTTGTAAATGGTCAAGCAATTAGGTCAGTTTATTGTCTGGCCACTGATTATCTTTTCCAAGAGAAAAGCTTCTCTTACCCCAGTCATTTTATGGTGACTGCTTCAGAGGGGAAGTATATTTTGCATAGGAGATGAATAGAGATGTGGGGAAAAAAATGTATATTACTTTTCCGGTGACTCATTTTTACACTTGTTTTGCTTGTTGTCTATTAAAGTTCAAAACCTGGTAATTCCCTAACAAGGTAATACAGTCTTCATAAATGATCAATAATTTAGTCTCGGTGAGACGAAATGGGTTGAACTGAATCTATTTCTCTGCAGAGAACATTATCGAAGCTGGAAAAAGTAAAGTTATAAATTTATGCTTAGAATGTGGGTGTTCTTCTACTAGTTTCTCTTCTTTCTCCCTTTACTTTTAAAATGTATCCTGAGTTGTATCTACTGGGATTCATCATTTTACCTCACAGAACTATCTTCTCTGGCTTTACTGATGGCAAAAGCCACAGAGTTTTAGTTGGATATTTTGGTGATTGTTGTCCTCAGCTATCCTGAGGTTATTCCATATCCCCCTATTCAGCAAATACAAGATATCACAGAYGCCTACCACAGTTGCAGCTCATCATAAAAATATGTGATGTGTGAGTCCTGTCCTGCTCAGGTACCTGCATGGATGTATTTTATGCCTGCTCAGAATCCCAAAACATCCCACGTTTGAGAAGTACTTGCATAGATCTCTAAAGAGTTTGGAGCTATATTTTTAGATTGTCATGTATGTAACAGAAATATTGTAATGATATCATACCACGTAAGATGACAGTGAATTGCTTTGGTGTATGATGTCAGGTGAGCAGAGTAATCTTTCTGAGAATTATGAGATTCTGGCAGACCAAATGGCAGACTGTTTGTGTCACATGTCCCTTCCCAGTCATACCAAATTGATATAAAGCTTCAAGCTTCAGGGAAGGTATTTGGAGTAGAAAGTTTATCCTACTTACTGGAGATYAATATTTTGGAAGATATCAGTGATATTATCAATGACTATATAGGATTATGGTAGTACACTTTTGTATTTGATGTTAAGTTTGTGGTGCTTATATGTGAGTAGTACACCTTAACAAATGGCRTCTTTATTGAAGTTCAGGCACGGCACAAACTGGAGCCCAAAGTAATCCAGCTGCCAGGATGACAGCAATGCTCTGGACAAGCTTGTGCTGCCAAAATCAATGGGAGTAAGTCGGCCACCTGGCAGGGGTGAGAAAAGGAAGAAAGGAGAATGACATGGTAGAAGGTAGGTGTCCTCGCTGTAAAACTTTGGGAAACACCGCTGGTTACTGTAGCTGGCATGTGGATACTGTGCAGAAAAGTCTTGTAAATACTGACATTCAGAAAACTAAGAATGAAAGTAGGATGGAGGTCAACATCAGATCAAGTGAGTACACACCACACGCTGTTGTGTTTCTTGAATGTCTTTTTCCAAATCTGTCAGTAAGGGAAAAGAAAAAGTTACTAAACATTCGTTCCCCCAAGACAGACAGAGCTTGACTTTCTCAGAGTTGCAGCGCCGATGGCTGAGGCAGCTCAGAGATGACACCAGCAGCAGTGAGACCCTGCAGTGGATGTGTGATCCCTCTGCAGAAGAGAGACCAGCAGGACAAATTCAGTGCCTGCATTTTATGCAGACAAACCACAGCTGTCTGCGGGCTGGGGGCAGATTGGAGCCTGCATGGCTGGCTGTGCTCCACTGACAATGCGATGACCTAAACACTGTTCAGATGGAAAACTGATTGCATTCAGCCGCTCTGCTCTTGAAGGCAGTCCCTGCCTTGGCTGCAGAAGGAGCCTGAGCCCTGAAAGTGTAGACCAGAACTAAATCATAACCAGAGTCTGTCTGAAACCTTGTCTGCCAGCAAGCACAACAAAAATACCACGYGTGCCAGCCCGGCTGCTGCGGCTCGCAGATGTATCGCACGGYGCACTGCCTCAGCGCTGCGGCCTAGCTGGGCCAGGCCTGGCTGGCTCTGCACAACTGCGCTTAACCCTCTTGAAAGCACCCAGGTGTCTCGGGAGCCTGAATCTCACAGAGAGACAGATAGCTGAAGGGCGACTAACGTAAATACCCGTCTAAATGCAGCCTGGAATGGTCTCGTAAACCTCAGAGCTCTCCCTCCAGCCCAGCCTTGGCGCTTGCACTCCGGGGAAGTTGCATAGTGGCCGCCTGATGGATCATTAAACAGTGCTCAGGCGGCCAAACCTYGCAGATTTGTGGAAGAACCGGTGGCCGCAAAGGTTTTCCAGGCTGCTATTGCCCTTCTTCGCCGGTGCCTGTTGATCCGTGGCCCTGGGACCCGGGGCTGGCGGTACRCGGGCCTGCATGTCCGCGTCACGCGCGGCGCGGGACGAGCGTGCGTGCCCTGCCCGCTCCCTTTATTCCGGTGAGGAATGCAATGGAGGGTGGTTTTTTCCCCTGTGGATCTTTTACATGCAAGTCAGGCTCCACATAGCCCACAGTCAGGAAGGAAAAAAAAAAAGAAAAAGAAAAAAGAGAGAGAGAAGGGGAAAAATAAAGAAATCCTCCACTACAGAGACAAATAGCAACATGTGGCTGGAAGATAACAGAAACGTTCATGCAAGTGCAAAAATTAAATATGGAAATATGAAAATGAGTGAATCTTTTTTTTTTTCCCCCACTTCCTTTTTTTTTTCCTTTTTAAAGCAATAGAACGGATTCACTTGTCATTGCTGGAAATTACATGGAGCCTTATTTCCTTAGCAGCCCTTGTCAAAAGAACAAAATAGAAAAAAAAAACATGGCCAGAGATAAGAAGCGGCATCTCTGTACTCACTCTCTGCTGTTGGCTTTGGTAGTGAGAATGTTCTGCAAAACTTTGCAGCTAGCCTAAAAATAAAACCGAAAAAAGAAAAAAAAAAAGAAAAAAGAAAAAGAAAACTTGAGAACAAAATGTGCAAGATGCAGATGTGCAGTTGTCTTCCCTTCCCAGCTATGTCTCCAGTCTTGCTGTAGTGTCACACCTGGAAAAGACTGGATTTATTTTAAACAGCTCTTATTTTTTCCCCTATCATTTTCTGCAGCTCCTCCCTCCCCTTGTGTCCCTTCTCCCTGCACACACCCCATGTTTTTACCCCATATTTAGCATAAAAATGTTTACCTCAGCTTCCTGCCAGCTCTGCCCCTGCTCTGGGGTGGTTTGAACAAGCTGCCTGGTCGCTGCAAAAATCAGAGTGCGCAGCAGTGAGGCTGCACGTCTCAGAGCCACCTCGTGCTGGAGTCTGTGTTGAAGAGCTGCTTCCAGGAGCAGCAGAGCAATAGAGATAGAGGCTCCAGTGTTAAAGATGTGGACTACTGGGATCACACTGCTCCTTCGCCTGTTCGTATGTCAGGCTGTGTTTATGAAGGAGTAAAGGAAGAAAATATCCTGTAATTTTCATTAGTCTCCAAGAAATCAAGCTACTGAAGTATTCTTTGGCAGACAAGAAAATGATTTGCCTAGTCTTCTTCCTCTTGTACTAGGTTTTATAGGCATTATAATCATGCTACAATTTAAAGTGCGTAGAGCTGGGACTGTTTCTTACCAGGAGCCTGGGCTGTGTCAGGTACAGTTAGAAAATGGGGGCCAATATTTTGTTGTATGTACTACAGTGCCAGGGAAATAAGCTTTAATTGTAGGTTAACCTGTCTTGACCTGTGTGAGGAGGCAACTCTGCCTTTGAGAACTAGCTTGGGCCTATTATGCATGCATAGACCCTGTATTCCTGGCATGCAAAAATAAATGGTGAGTCATGGACTTTCTCAAAAGGGCAGCCCAAATTATGTAAGTGCAGAGTCTGAGGCTGTAGTTTTGCCCTCTGCAACATGCCCAAAACACATTGAAAAAGGTGTTTGGTGGTTAATTAGTTACAACGTTCCCCAGTGAAGGCAGCTTTCCATTAAATGATAACAACTAATCTAAACTTGGGGGGATTTGTCATTCAAATAAAAGTCAGGTGTGGAGCAGAGCAAGACTCTGMAGTGAGTGCCATGAATGTGGTCCTCTCTCCTTCCCATCTGACTAAAAACTTTGGCTGTTAGCAGAGTAAGTCTGGTGCTTGGTTCCTGGGAAAAGGACCTGGCAATGTGTGTATATGTGCCCACATGCTGCAAAGTCCAGTTCCCAAAGAGAGCAGAATCTGTGACACCCTAACACCCTTGGTGATTAAAAGATCATCTCTGGGGTTCTCCTTCCTTGGGCATTTTTGCTATGTATTTCTCCTGCTTTTCTGTTTGGTGAAGTCCTGAGTAGTCCCATGCTCTAGAAAGGTGGGATTGAGACTTGGTGCACCCCAAAAAAGCTGGTTGTACTCAATGGGTCAGTGCTTGGACAGGACACAGATCCTGGTTAACAAAGTGCTCATGACACTGAGCAATGGCCATATCAGCAGAAAAGAGAMTTAGAGACAGAGGATGACTTGCTCTTTCACATTTCACATCAATATAAAGAAAGAATACAGGTTTTGCCCTATCTTCAAACATTCTCCAAACAAAACAAGGTAGGAATTCTTTCACTGTGCTCTTTCACACGTGTTCTAACCTGTCACCTATGCACCCTGTCCCCATAATTTGCAGCGTACTGTTCTCCAGCTTCCTTCCTCTTCTTTGTTATCTTATTTTTTCGACTTTCCCCCTTTATGTTTTCTTTATTTCCTTACAATGGTTTTCTGATTAAACTTTTCCTTCTTCTTGGCCAGCTTTTTTTCTTTTCTAATTGCCCTTACTTTAGAGAGCACCTKCATATCCTTCCTGCTTTCTCTTCCTTAATGTAAATAATTTGATTTTTCTAGTTACAGAGCTCTGGGTGACCATCACTCAGCTTTGAAGAACATCTTTTCCCATGTCAGCCATCTGTCTACCTCAGCTTATCTTCACCGTCTTCCAAAATRCTGTTCCTCTGGCTACTGTGTTTGCTGAGAATCCGTCAATTGATCACTCTGAGGCCTGTGGGGAGGTAACTTGCTCCAAAGGTTCGTGTTGCCTGTTCATTCCCTAAACAGAAACCTGTCTGGTTTCATCTCCTCCTTCATTCAATATTCAATATTGTATCAGTCAGAAGAAGATTGCTTCTCATCTTTAAAGGGTGCCCAAAATGGTTAAAGTTTTTCCTTTTGCCTACCCCTACTTGCATCTAGAGAGAYGGGAATTAAGAAATAAGGCCATCTCCATGCTTCTTGGTGTGGCCTGTCCTGCAGTTSCTCTGCTCCTGTCGATGCTTGGGTTATTGTGCGTGCTGGAGTAGACTGTCCTTCAGGTTGACAAAGGCTTGATGGGCTTGACCTAGATAGTCAAAATACTGCATGTTCTGGAAAAAAGGACAACTCAGACTCTTAATACAGTGGGGATTTCAGATCCCATGTTTCTTTGAAGAACTGTCTAAAGAAGGCACTGGAAAAAAAATAGGGAAGTCCCCGTCAGATTTATAATATACTCTTTGTATATGATTTTTYTCATGTGGAATATGTGGAGGTTGTAAAAAAAATGTACAAAATTAACATGCAGTAGGTTAAGTTTGTACCTCATATATTAAATAAATAGTCATTCTGCTAGGGGAATACATAGACACAGAATAGATGGTAATGTACCATAGGAGGCAGCTTCATATGCCTGTAAGACTGTTGTCAATAGAGACAAAGAATAATATCTGCCATTTCAGAAGTGAGATCATAGATCAAAAATGTTTTCACAGTTGCAAAAGTTATACRGGAAAACCTGTGATCTCTGCCTGACTGTTGCAGTTGCTCCAGGCCCCTACTCTCACTTCTAATGTAGAGATGAGTTTTGCTGGAGGGCGAAGGGGAAGGGTTGTTTTGGCCTTAATAATTCAGTCTTTGATAACCTGTGGGAAGAGGCTTCATGGGCTCATAACTTTGCTATGACCAGGCAAACTTAGCAGCTTTCATGACAATCACTAATTTAAGACAGTTTTTTGGAAAACCTCGAAGTTAGCTATGATTGAAAAACAAAATCAAATAATTCTCTAGTTCTTACTGTCTGGGTCAAGAAAAAGGCATAGATTTAACCTTTATCACTAAAGGATGTTATAGGAATGCAGCAAGATAGGAGTTCCATATTGTATCAGARCAGGGGTCTATATGTTGCAGCATCATATCTCTGACAGCAGCCGGAGTCAAAGTTTTCAGCTGAAGGCACTGAATTTTTTGATAGCAAATGAAGTCTGTGCTGTTTCAGACACATTTTTTCCCCTTTTTTTGATGATAATCCTGGCTAACTAATGTAATACTGCAAACTTTTATATTGTACAAACATCTGGCTTCTATTTTTATTCTGTTTAGATTTAATCTGGCTTCAGTGAAAAATTGTGGTATTGCATATTAACAGCCTAAATAACCAGGGTGAGGCACACACATATATATATGTATATATTTAAATAAAGATTCCTTTTTATTGATTTTAAATTTTCAACTCTTTATTATCACTCCCTGCCCTTGTGTTACAAAACAAGGCGAACAGAAGCACTAGATCTCTATTCTCTAAACCAGCCACGGTTTCACATACTTTTATCATGTTCCAGAGGAAGCTGTGCTATTGTTTTATACAATGCCAGTAGTACCATAGTACTTCAAACAGCTCTGTGAAATGCAGTTACTTCTATTCCTGCTTTTATCATTTCCTRGGACATTAGAAAAGATCCTGAGCCCCAAAGGTTGGATTAAGATCTTCACTTTTTCAACAGCTGAGGTCAGTGGCTCCTGTCATTTGGTCTGYGCTTCTCACTCAGTCTGAGACAGGTTACTAATAGACTCCCCCAACTTAACAAGCAAGCAAGTCTTAGAGGCAGCTGTTTCCACTGTTGTGCCTTTAATGAATGAGCCCTAAAGAAGGTAATTTCTTTTCTCTTAATATATAATGTAGCATCAACACCTGGACCCAAAACTTGCTCTAGATTTAAAGGGTCTTTCCTTAGTGTTTAGGGTTTGGGTAAACTGTGCACCTGATACTACTCAGACTCAAAATACTGTGGGCACTTATTTCCTTAAAAAACCTGCTTTGTGTTAATAAAATTTTAAAAAGTCTAACTGTCTGACTTGCATGCAAAGGGAGAGGGGAGGGAAGGAGCCACACATAACTTGAGTTACTCGAGCATAAGGTATTTTTATTCAATTGAGCCCTTTACTTCAGATTAGGATCATAGCTTCTTTTGAGTGTACAAGTTACTTTGAGTTCTTAGTTCAGTGTTGAAAAACTAACACTTCTAGACATCCCTGACAAGTTCAGATAAAAAGCCATTAGGATCTTCTGAATTTAAATCTCACTGGAAAGTTGAATTTACAAAAATGCCTGTCTACAGTGTATATGAAGCCTTATAGGAAAACACTAACACAAGTTAAGGCAGAATAGGAAAAGTCTCATTTGTATTTTTCATCTTAATATTGGGAGAAAAGCTGTATAATACAGCAAACAATTTTATAATGGATTTCTGAGGAAATGGTGGAAAGATTGTGTTCATTATGAAGTGATAGGTGTATGTTTTCCTATTACACCTTTGTGTAACAAGGGACAATTATGTCAGTGTTAGATTTGCAATCTGTTGAAAGGTTATTGGTTGATGTATTTGTTTGTAACTATATAATATGGAAAATGTAGTGAATTTCTTTATGATTTAATCTTTCTATTAATAATAGTAATAATAGACATGTGATTCTTATGCATTTAACCCACTGGATTTACAAAGATGGCCAGTGTTTTAACAGATGGATAACTCGGAACTGACCAAGGAGGGAAAAAAAAAAGCCCTGTAAAACTAATACATCTCAAAGAGGCTGTAATTATTTCCTTCACTGTGACTTACAGCAACACACTGAAAGTTAATAAAGATAAATGTAACATTTACAAGGTAATAAGAGATTGTGGAAGGAAGTAAACAAACCTAGGATATAGTGCATCTAAGTAAACACAAAGGTTGTAAAACCTTCAAACTCAAATATCAAGAGCACTGCAAATTAATGCTGCACACAATAGAGCCTTTGGAAGCTAACTTAATCCACCCCCATGTATCTACATGAGGGCCATGCATAACAATGCAGGAGCTGGATTTCCATTAGAGTTTCCTCTGCAGGCTGTCAGTTGTTTGAAGAAATAACAATTTCCTAGGCATGAAAGCTTTTGCAGAATGTTCCCACTGATGTGTAATAAAAGTGACTTTACTTTTTTTTTCCTTTTTGCCTCTCCTTCGTCCCCTTCCCCCCCAAGATGTGACTTTTGGGGGGAAGAGGATGGACTTAGCCCCTCGGCCCCCTACCAGTTTACCTTGCCTGGATTACCAGTGCAGGTGTTAAAATAATTGAAGGTGTGGTAGGAGATACAACCCCTAATAGCTTTTCCTATATGGAGATTACCTAGGTAGAGAATGCCAGAGTACCTGAAGAATAGGCATGTGAGTACCTTATTAACATAGCACCATTCAGCGGCAGCTGCATATCTGGAAAAAAAAAACCTTTAAAGAGCCTATTCATCTATGTTAATGGGCCCATTGCACAGTACATTGTGTGGGAAATTAAGTCTCTGGCTGTGAACTTCCTGTGCTGTGCAAGCTGCCTTGACTCTTTTTTATTGCTTCAGTGTTATTATCTCCTCCTGGAAATAAAAACAATCATGTTCTCACATTTGAGAAGCCAAAACATTCCCAGATAACAAACTGGTTGAAAGTTTCTTTTGTTTCCCTTATTAAGTGAAAAAATATGTTTTGAAATTAAAGTAAACCCTAAATTAACATCAAAGCCCATCAAATTAGCTGAGCTGTCAAATCCATGACAATGTTGGGTTTTCTTTTTTTTTTTTTTTTTTCCCTCCGCTGTAAAATACACAATTTAAATTGCTTTCCTATTTATTGTTCCTTCCTTGGAATTAATTTTTGCTGCAAAATATGTTAATTTATTCAAATGAGACATGATTTTTGAACATTTAACTGGCAAAAGAACTGCTTTCCTGCTTGAAAGACTGAGGTAGAGAATAACATTTTTTTAAAAGTATTTCCCCCCAAATATAACTCCTTTCCATTTTTATACAAAATTGATTCTTTAAAAGTAGACATGGAAAAGTATACTTACATGGAAAAGTATACTAAAAATGTAAATTTTGCTTATTCAACATATTTCCAAGCTCTGTCATGAATTTGAGTAGCATATGATGTTGTTTATATCACCTTCCACCAAGAAAGAATTATCATCAAATATTTAAACAATTTTTCACCCTTTATGATCCAAATGCTGCACATTGCATCATCATCATCATTACCATCATTATCTTCATCATGCTGATAAAAGAAAGGACTAATGAT
This sequence comes from Nothoprocta perdicaria, assembly GCF_003342845.1. NCBI lineage: Eukaryota > Metazoa > Chordata > Aves > Tinamiformes > Tinamidae > Nothoprocta > Nothoprocta perdicaria. The sequence goes on from NW_020455458.1 coordinate 1,105,440, forward strand.
CAATACTAACTGATTACAACTCAATTAAGGAGGATCTTTTAAGTGTATTTTTTTTTTATCTAGCCTCTTCCAGTCCTTCAGCATTTTCAAGTTAACCTAGTGCATTATGCTATTTAACATGTTTAACGAGCATGCCAGAGTATAAGTAAAATCATCATTTAATGTGCTGTATTGCTTCCATGGTACATACTCAACTTCACTTGGGCGACACTGATTTATAAAAAGCAGCCCAAAAAAACCCCAAACTCTTGTTTTCTTAGGAAATGAGAGTTCTTGACGTAAATTGGAATAGAATTTAACTCTTCAGATAAACAGCTACCTGGAAGCATTGCAAAGATGCTAGGAATTTAGAAGAAAGTTAATGTGGAACAAGCCTCATATAAATCTTTATTTTATTCAGTCTGTTGCACAGACCTCCCTTCCATCCATCCTATTATTTTTGTTCAAAATTTTAACTGTGATCTGTACAGGACAGTGATAGTTTGGTAATGTAGCTTCACATAGTACCTAGCTCTAAATTCTCTGCTTGATAGTATTATCATAATGTAGATCATGATGCTGTTAGAGACTGCATTGACTTCCCATTGGCAGTAAGTAATATCTCTGTTAGTATTATCACTGACAAGTGATATATTAAACATATATCACTTATATATATATAAATATATATAAATATATATAAATATATATTTATATATATATATATATATATAAAATATATTTTTTTTTCCAGTATGATGCAGGACTTTGTTCACAACATAGGTTATCTGGGAATGTGTACCCATTAATGCTCTGAAAGGCACTGCTAAGAGTTTGCATATTTTAAAAAGTCACAGAAAACTAGAACTGCAGGAAGACCAACACATGGCACTGTCATTACATTAGTACATGTGGCATTGACATTAGTACTTCTATTTAGGTGGTATTGCATTACTTTTTTTTTTTGCCCTGTGCTTTCATTTTTGGTTTATCTCTAGTGAATAACTGTACAGTATATTTATTTAAAGAAATAGTAAGCATCTCATTTTGAACTTTTAGGACTGGCATTTTTTAGGTTTTATAATATGTGCTTGGGGGACTGGAATTTTTCAGGTTTTATAATATGTGATTGGAAGTTTAAAAATACACAGGGAAGTTCTAGGCTGACCATTCCCATTTAGTGAYTCTTTCACAGCAATATCATTTTTATATAGCAAGTACATCGTTGGCATTTCGAGAATCATGGAGAGGGCAGCAATTTGGGCACAAGCAAAATTTTTTGAAGCAGTTCTTGTAAAGATAATTCAGATTAATGGGCCATTTACAGTCTTGCTAACTTACTAAATGGCTATGTGCTCTAGGTAATCAGGGTGACATTACTGCCGGCACAAAAATGACATCTCGTCATCAGAAATTTTCTTCATTGGCACCGAAAATGCCAGGCACATCACCTCTGACTGTGTGGCCACCACATCTATTAACCTTATTGATTTGGAGTCGTGCTGTGCCACGCTGGAAAACTACTCCCCGCTGAAAGACTCAAGTGGATCAATTCTGAATCATGAACAAAAACTCAATAACAAAACATAGTAAGCACCTTTCGCCATTAAGTATTCCTCAAAGTAAATTACATTAGAGAACATCACCATGAGGAATTTCCCTTGGGATCTGTGAGTTTCCAGAAAAACTAACGTACAGAAATAGCAGAACATGAAGGAAAAGATGCCAAAGGTATTTTATAACCACTCTTCTCAAATATTTTCTCCAAAATTGTGTTTTAATATTGTACTGTAATTCTCTATTGAAACCTAAAAACCCCTAACTTCCTCCTTGTTTTAACCGTGTTTGGGAGTCCCTGGTACGTCATCTCATGACAGATGACTCTGAAAAATAAAGTTTTCTCTGCTTTGTCAATGCTTCAGCATTTTCATGTATTTATCAGCATTTTTTTTTTTTTTGAGACTCTTATTGTGATTGAGCTTGAAAATGAAACAAGCCATGCAACTCCTTTCAGCTTCATACTGTTAACAAAGAAGGCAACAAAAGGAGTTCCAGGGCTTCATATTTCTTGACAAAAGATAGAGGGCTGCAGCAAGCCCCATTCATATTTAAATGCTCCTGGCTTTAGAATTAAAAGTCCATCTTTCATGTTACCATTTCCGTTCCTCGCTTTTTTCTTGTGCTTTGTTGGCAATGAAAACTGTGTTCCAAACATTAGCGTGGTTCTTCATTTGAGTCTCCAGAAGTTCTATTCCTAGAAAATATTCCTTTGCAGACCTCTGAGGCTTTTATAAATAGCAGTTGCACATCACTTTCATTTTTAATTGTCTTAGAAACTCATTTTGGATCAGAAAAAAATGTAGATGCAATCACTCTGTACACATGTGAGCAATTGCTGGTTATAGTTGAGTAAGTTTTATTAAAGCCAGTGGGACTCCCATTCTCAGAAAAGATTGCTCGTATGAGCAAGGGTTACAGGACAGGGTCGGATCATTTCTCTTGCGCTGTTCTGTGATAACAGTATTCTTGCCCAAGCGGCTGATCTGAAAACTTGTCAGCTAAAACCTGTGGGCATGGTGTTTAATTTGGAATTGGTTCTGGTGTTAATGAATACAGCAAAGTTCATTAACAGAACTCCTTGCACTGTAGTCAGTCTTGCCTAATATCTACATATTTATCTATATTAAATATTTTAGTATTTTATTTCAAAGAAAAAATCTGGATTATGCAAAGAGGGGAAAAGAGTATGCAATAGCTTTTTTTTTTTTTTCTTTTCGTTTCCTCAAAAAAAGTGATTTCTCAAAGCCATGTAAAAGTCTGGAAAGTATTATTTTTATTCCTTAGGAAATAACCCTGGGTTTCTAATTAATGTCGTGAAATTAGGGCCATTTATCTGAAAAAATGAAAAAAAAAATCTATATATGCTCCAAAGTTCAGTGTTTGTCCCTGAGCTCTAACATGGGATATACTGTGTGAAAGTCTAACATGGGATACACCATATATCATCTCTATTTAGAGCCCCTAGGCAGGAAGTATGGATAAAAAAAAATAATCAAAATTACTGTTTTTCTTTACTGAAAGCCCTCTAAGGAATTYATTGGAATGAGTTCTGTCTGCCCATCTAATTGATAATTATTTAATTAGCAATTTATAATGATAATGGGATTTTACCCCCCACCAGTCCATCTTGTCTGTAAGAAAAATATAAGTAGACAACCTTATGTATTACTTTACCACTTTTGGCAGTTGGCACAAGATATTGTGGGCCAGCGTTGTGATTCCCTACAGTTAGGCCATAAAAGCAATGTATTCATATATTTCCTTTGCCCACAGTGTTTCCTTTTCTCATTACTGTGGGTGACTGGCATGCTCACAATGTGTGTGGGTGCGCAGGCTTGTTGTGTCACCATGGACAGTTCTAAGAGCAGCTTCATTAGTTCTTTTTACAACAAAAGCTAGGGKTTTTTTTCTGCCTTCTCTTTCTTTCCCTTAGTTGGCATGCGGGTTGAATTTTTCTTGGACCCCCTGCTTGACTTTTTTTTCAGCACTCCTTTTGAACAGTGCAGCAGTGTGAACACTAGGAATTGTAACTGATAGACTGTTTGCAGGAGAACTCATGAAAGTTCTCTTTGTTCACTTCACATCAACCAGGTTTCAGCAGACCCTCCCCCACCGCAGCCAAATGGAGAAAAGGAAATCCACTTTTAATTATACATTGATGGGAATCACTGTATAGTGAAATTACATCAAGTGGAGAATGCCCACTTTATACTCTTTTATCTAAGAATCCAAAAGAAGCGTTGACTTAAAAAAAATGGATGTGCAAGCATAGGCTGTCTCATATATAGCCAGGCGTGGCTAATTTAAACCAATTTACCAACTCCACTTGCAGTGATGATGATAATTTTCAGCGAGATCTTTGCACTGCTAACGAGGCTGGTCCTTTAGGCCCCAAGCCTGGAAAGTCTGATTTTTGGCATCTCCCAAAAACAATGGYCTTTTTGTGTGAAAAGAAAGACCGCACGTGTAAGAAACTTGCAAAATTTGGACCAATATTGTTGCTTCTTTCTTTTTTTTCTTTTTYCCCCAGACAAATACATTCAAGTAATTGCATAGATGAGTCCTAAGGGCAAAAAGAAAGGAGATCTGGTGGCAGAAAGAAAAGATTACAGAGCCTTCTGAGAAGTGTAAGTAAACAAGAAAAGCAGTTTGTGTCATTTTATGCTGTTGCCCAGTGAAATGAATGGAAAAAATTTCAGCACTGCTGCGAGGACCTCTGAGGTTATAAATCTTTTGAGTAATATACTAATAAATAGATAATATTAGTTTTCTTAGACTTTTTAAAATTAATATCACAAAATACCATTAATACAGTTATGACAACGCAGGATATTCAGCTTAACTGTATACTAATGAAAGCTTACCATGATTACATTTGCCTTTTGTATCCTCAGAAAAATGCAAAAAGGAAAGATTTTTAACTTGTTCAAACATATGGTCAGGAAAGGAATTTCTTGCAAATGTTCTTGAAGTTAATTTTTTACATTCTTTCCTAAATTCCTTTGGCTTGGTTATGCCAATTCATTTATTTTCTTACAATTTTGGCCTCTGTTTTTGTCATCTTTCCTGAGGAAAAATAATATTGGTGAAAGAAAGTGTTGTTCAGTCTATGYTCACCCATATAAGTAGTCAAAATGTCAAATAGGGCACAATTAATTGGAGTTATGTAAGAGGATTGAGGAAAAACAAAAAAAGATCTCTGTGAATTATAAGAGTAATTTTGGCCTGTCAAAGAAGAGAATACAGAGGAGACTGATAAATTTCAGTTCAAGAGCAAAATCCTGATTGTATAAGTGAGGAAGGGTGCAACTTGGTCTTGCAAAGGCCATACTGAAGGACTTCAGCCTGTGTCTAATGAATCCCAGCCTAGGTACTACATCTAAAGCAGATGAGAGAACACAGACAATTTACACCACTCACACTGGCATACAAATGCCAGCACTATATCGTTCTTTTCTAAGAACTAAGTTCTTCTAAAAGAACAATATAGTTCTTTTGTTCCTCTTCTATGGGGACGTCTTCTACCACTCCCCTGTTTCACTGCTCTCCACTATTCTTTTCCAAGAGACCTTCAGAAATACTTTATTCCTTCCTTGCACAACCAGAAAATGTGTTATATGTGGCTGTATTGAGAAAAGGTAGGAGCTAAGCAAAACAAAAATTACAAATAACATTGACTTGAAGAAACAAGAAGGCAGAACTAGTCTGTGGGAAAACTCTAGCATAGCTAACAGATTTTTTTTTGGGGGGGGGGGGCGGGGTTTGGTTTCTTTTGACTTGTTTTTATACTTGTAAAACAACATTGTGCAATTTTGAGTCCATCAAGGTTCTGTTGTACCTGAGTGGGGCTGTTGTACCTTCCTTGATGCTTAGTTTCAGAGAAGTGAAAAGAAAATATGGAGATATTCAAACAGCTATATAGTATTACAGATATTTTTTGGCAAAACTCAAGTACCTTATAATGTTGTTCTGCATGAGGCAATTTGAAAAGGTTTGTTAATCTCCAGGGAAAGAAAGGAAGGAATCTGGAAACACAAGATACTAGAGAGTTCCAAGGGCTGAGTATAAAATTATTCAGAGTAGGCACCCTTTCAGCTTCCAACAGAATGAATGTTCACCAAGTCCAGTCACCAAGTGACATGGAGTCATGGAAATTGAAGCTGAAGCAGCTGTGTAGCAGGAGAAAATGTTCTTTTAGATCTGGATAGGCTGAGCCACTCAAAGGAGCCTCAAGGAAAAGACTGCACAGGAACAACTGACTCACAGCAGGAGCTGACTGAAAGTGGTCCCTCTCTGCCTGCTGTGAGGGAATCATCCAGGGAGAAGAAGATGGGAAAGAAACTGACTTGGGAAAAAGAATGAATAGGGGCCTGAGGACAAGAAAAATAGCTTAGAAGTATGTTAATAAGGAAACCTGAAGTTTGATTGTTCTGATTTGGTTTCTATATATGTCTTTACTCACTGGAGTTTATTTAAAACAAGCTTCAAAGACCAGTCACAAGGCTGCTGCTGAGAATAAAGCCACTGAGGAGGGATAGTGCTCTTACAACAAAAGAGTTAAAAAATATAGGAACTTTTTCATCATGATTGTGTTGTCCAGATTCTCTATAGCTCTCCTATGGCACGGCAACTGCTTATTTTCAGTGGGATTACTGCTCATTTATTTACACAGCTTATTTTTTCAGTTTAGAATTGGCACGCTCTTCTTGAAAGCTTAGAAGGACATAGCTCAGTTTCCTTCTGTGGAGAATTTAGGACCATTTCAGTTGGAATTCTTGTGTACTGAGCTTGCATGTTAACTACTATAACTTTCACTTGCCTGCTAAAACATTCCTTGTTGAAGAATTCTGCTACATGTAAATGACAGAGTGAGATACAGTCTCCAAATTTATACTTGTAAGCAGGCCCTTCGGGGAGCTAAGAATTGATGGAGTGTGGCTATGCAATCCACGTCATCCTTCTCCAGTGGTATGATCCTGTGACAGTGGTTGGAAAGGAAGGCCAATGCCACTGGAAAATTCACCAACTCCCCACAACTGGATTTTTCCAGTTGAAGCTTACTTTGGATAGAGACCTCATGTAAAGCAGATTAACATATGTAAAATGTAAGCTCACAGCTCCTTTACCAATTTTAAATTGTTCTACAAGAGCATTCTATTCCAAATGGAGAAATAATTTTAATAATGAGGGGACAGATTTGTACCACTTATTCATGCAGATGAAGGATTGCCCAGGAGTATGATCTTCAGAAAGGTAAAAATGCCTAACTAGACTTTAGTTTGATAAATAACACTGACTGAACATTCAGTTTATGTCTGTAGGCAATCACTTCAGTCTTTACTGACAGGTTTCAGGCTACTGTCTCCAGGCTTGCAGAGATATCAAGGAGATCAGACTTTGTCCACTTACATTTTCATGCTCTGCTTGGCTGCTTGTCGCTGAGAAGGCGGACACCTACGAATGGAAAAGCCTTTGACAACGGTATGTCTCTTTTCACGAGAATATGAATAGCAGCCACAGATCAGGAACCCCATTTTTTATTCTCACTGTATATTTTTCTTTTCTCCTTAGTTCAGACACACTCGTTTCGTTAGGTTGGGTCAATTAGGTCAGGCAGTCTTATAATTATCTCCCAGAACCAAAGCGCTTGGTGAACTTTTAGTTCAGAATATTGTGTCTTTGCCTGGACCTAGAGGGGTTATCCACCATTTCACTTCAAAATTATGAGGACCAATTCTTATATGCTTGTGTATACTTTATATACCTGCCAAGTGCTCTTCTTCCATTCCTTCAGGTAGTCTCAGAAGTGACTGATTATAAATGCTGATCTAACTCTCTGAGCTTTCAGCAGCACACCTGAGGTTCCCGTTTTCTTTCATGGTGAACAGTTTTTCTTTCTTTCTTTGACTTTTTTGAGGAACTGATTCCAAAGATTTTATTCACAGTAGTTAACAGGTGTGAATTGGTGTTTGCTAGCATAAGAGTCGTGCTGGGTAGCCCTTTGTTCACTTCCTGCTGCTTCCCTGCTCTATTATGGCAAAACTTACTTTAATAGAAGTTTTTTTTTTTTTTTTTTTTTTTAATGGTTTTGTACAGTGTGTATTTTTAAAGCATATTATGGAATAAAAGTGAATACCCATCAGAACAATGTATTCCTATGAACCTCTAACAATTGGGCAGATCCCTTGATTTCAATGGACCTACTCCAGAACAAGGGACTTGTACCACCTGAGCAGGAGTGCTAGAATCTGGCCCTCAACAGATGCAGTTTTGTTTCCACCAGCATGTGCCAATTAAAATGATTCTGCTGTAATAAAATATCAGGAGACAGAAAAGAAACCACCGTGAACTAAGGCAATACTGAAGAGTTAAGCGTCTTTTCAGCAGACACAGATCCCCTGCTCCACTGGTGATCAAGGGTAATAATGACATCCACTTTCCAAGGTAGTGCTGAGCTGCTGAGGGCTGGTTCTGATACCGGCGGATGGTGTGAGTTGTTGAGGGATATTCAAAGACCATGTTGGATGGGCGGCAGGAAGATCTGAGGCCACAAGAGATGTGGAGCAGAAATAATAGGAGGAGTGGTAAGAATGACACCATTTCCAGAATGTCTGAATTAAGAAGGAAGGTAGGAGAGGTTGGGCTGTGTTTGAAATGTTTTGTCTGCTCAGTACAAAGTGTTTGTACAGTGTTGCTGCTACTGGTGCCTYGGAAATGAAAGTGAACAACTGAAAATTCTAGTTCTATGATTCTACAGGAGAATTGTTTTAGATAGCAATCAAAAATCAAAGATTTTTTTTTTTTTTTTGCTTTTAAACAGGAATTTATAAACCACTGRGTCTCCATCTCTTTATACCTGTTTCATACCTTTTTTACCTGACCTGATCTGACGTAGGATGGGAGAAATTCAACACCAAACATTATTGGAGAGAAAACAGAGCAAGAGCAAAGAAATCCTAGAAAAAAAGATAAATATTTTCTTTGAGTCTGAGTGGAATGAAAGCAAAATAGTTTAGGAAGAGAAAATATCAAATAATTTGTGGTAATTATGGAAAATGTGAGTGATTGATGTCATATTATATGTAAAACTTTTCATCAAAAAATGCATCACTTCTACTTACTTTTAGCCAGTTCAAATGAGCTTCTGCAACATTCACGTGGCATCACCAGTTCACCAGGATACAYGCACACAAACTTTATGAGCTCCTAGGCTCTTGAACCATATTTCCTTTTCTCTCCCAAATTACCACCTCTGCTAAAGGACACTCAGGTTTCCTGTTCTCCCATGAATTTTGTAACAAACCTTTCAAAATACTTGGTGCTGGTAGAAAACCTCAAAGAGGTTCAAAACAGAAGCTTTTTGTGAATGTTCTGAGGTTCATTCCCAGCAAATGGGAGTCAAATATCCATGACCCATTTTGTAAAGTTAGACATTGGAAATACTACACCAATTTAGCCAATGACCAGGGAGATGAAAAGCTCATCAGAAAATAATAGGAAGATGTGGCACAGATAGAAATAGAGAGATGTTATAATTCACTAGAAATCTCTTTAACAAGAAAACAGTCTTTTGTTGAAAGTGGAACATTTTGCAGCAGAATTTTGCTTTTTTTTTTTTTTTTTTTGAGCTAGGCTTCTTTTTTTTTTCAGGTCTCTAAAGTTTCCAGTTTTTGGAAGTCAACATTTTGACACAAACTAAAAGTGTTTATATGATTGTTTTTAAAAAGTTAGAAGAAAAATCAACATTTTGAAAGCTGATGCAAAGTAACTTGTGTCTTTCAGATAGCTCTGTTCATGTATTCTTTAGCTGTCAGAAGCAGAGCATAGCTCTGCAATTACCTGCATTACATTCACCTCTTCTTTCTCTGTTAAATCATGCACACACATTTTCAATTTATTAGCACTTGATAAGTGGCCAACTATCTCTAGAAGCCTTGTAATGTGTAAATTACYCTAGCCAGTTCGAAGATGGGATATGTGTCCATGAAAGTGAATTACTCACAGATCACAAAAGAAACCACCTTTTCAAAATTATTTCAGATGGTCTAATTATCTGCAAAATGTGGGATTGGTTTTGTGCTGTTGAAATTTGTTAATATCCACCAAAAATGCTTTTGGCATTTTTGTATGCACAGCAGGAAAATCAGTATGGAACTGGAACTTGTTGTTAATAAAACTTGAAAAGAACAGCTTAAGGTCCTTGCTGAACTATAAATGGTTTAGACCTCTCAAGCCTACATACTGTTTTAGGATGAGAGCATATGGAAAGGACACGTGAAAATGACATTAAAGAGAAATTTGGTTTTAGGATATTGATATTATTAATTAGAGATAAATTATGCTGATTAGAAAACTTAACACTCCAGAAATCACAAAGCAAATCAATTGCTATCATGTCTAGAATTCATATTACCTGTGCAAGAAATTTTCTTTCTCCTTCTGTTATGAACAGTATTTTCATTTCGATGATTAGAGACAGACACTAGACACTCAATTCCCCCTTCTTCAGGCAACTGGGATTTGAATATCCATTCAGTGCAGTAAATGATACATCTATCATGAAACTCCTTTTTAACTCTATACCTATGCTTGCAGAGACATGATTAATTAATAATTAATAGATATTTTACATTTCTATGAAGAGAAAAAATGTGTACCTTTTTTCCTTTTTAATTGTGGTACAGGCAGTGGGTGAATATATATAAAAATGATGGTGCTACGTAAGAATAAAGTTTTATAGAGGATTGTATCAAGGATGTTAAGATTGGTGAAATACTGAAAAATATTATCTATTTCTGACATGTTAAGACTGAGTAGGTGTCTATATCACTAAATATTTTTATGCTAGCCCCATATCTGTTTTATTTCATTTTTCTTGGAGTATATTTAGTATCACTGGTAGGTGTGTGCTGGAATTGGTTTATGGTGAAGCAAGATCTGTTTGGGGGATTGTGAATTGAGTCTTGTGGGTTGGGACTGTTTCACTGAGTAGGTGTGCTCAACCTGGCTTATGTTCTAGTYCTCCTTGGAATCGGTGCTGGAGGTGCAGGGGAATCTGCTGGAATTCCTCAAAGATTTTCTGAGAACAACATGTAAAAAGTATGAATGGAGCATTTAAGAAATGGAAGGTCTCAATGGGAAAGAGAAATTAAACATTTGAGTCAGCATCTGGTACTAGAGATATCCACTGATTCTTGAATTCCAGAGATACTTTCACAGAACACAAATATAAGAAAGAATTTTGGACTGAAGTGTCAATAGAAGAGATTTTTTTTTTTACTAATATGATAAAAGCAACAGGATCATAATGAGTATGTTCCTTTAGATACCTGCTGTAAAACCATGTCATGAATATTGTGTTCAGTTGTGATCAACAAACCTTCAAAGAAGGTGACAGAGAACTAGGAAAGGATTATAGGGAAGGCTGGAAAATGAAACCACTTTTGTTGGAATTTAAGTAGATTAGGACTCTTCAGCCTGCAAAAGCCATGTCAGAAGAGAGATAAGACAGAAAACTGTAAAAACTATGAGTCTGAAATCAGAATGTTAGCAGGGAATAATTCACTATTTCTCACAACACAAGATGTAGGGCACCCAAAGCAGGAGGGGGAAAAAAAAAAAAAAAAAAAAACCTCTTATTTGCATGGACACAGGGACAGGAGCTTCATGCATTTTTTAATGGCCAGAGCAGAGTTGCTAGTGGTTTATTTTGCAATTCTTACTTCCACTCAGTGGCTGAAACCCTCTTGCACAAGAACACGTGCCTTTCCACACTGCTCTGCTGCTCTTGCCCTGCTCAGAGGCCTCTGCAGCCCCTTCCATCCAGCCAGGGACACCCGGGAGTTTGCTTTTGCTTGCTGGAGGCTGCTTGGGGCAGTTGCCTTGAATTCAGCTACATTTCAGGTCCCACTGGAGGAAGCATCTGTGCAACGTGGCTCATTGAGTGAGCTGTGTAGGGCTCGTGTCGACTCCTGTGCCACTAGGAAAGCTTTATGAGACATCATCTTTCTCTGACTTGCCCACTGGATGTTTCCTGTCAGCTGAGATTGTTCGGAGCCTTTGTCTTTCCAGGTAAATCGAGGACTGTCTGCAAAGGCAAGTGACATCAACTGACAGCCTTTAGTGCTGCAGCTCTAACTTGGAGTGCCACTGAGGACACACTGCTGGTGTTCGAGTTAAAAACCATGACAGCTCGAGGTGATGTAACTGTTGCAGCCAAAACCCTAATGAGAACCATAAGCAAACAAGTAATAGAATAAAATGCCTCCTTATATTTGGTTTGACCATTTCCTAGGGCAATCTGGATTCATTTCTACTGTAAAAGCTGTTGCTCTCTTTACTACTAACCATCAGTAAAAGTGTTTAAAATTTGCAGATATGTGTATCTGTGTACATGTATACGTATATACATATAAGTATCTGAGTATCTAATTCTTTTTTTTTCTTTTTCCCCACTTTGCCAACCTAGAGAAATATGAGTCAATGGTATAACTAATGCATTGGTAATTTTATGTGAATCTCACTGCGATGAAACTGGATCTTCTTTCTTATTGAGGACTTTGAGGGCATTGGGAGAACTAATGCGAACTCTGAGGGCTTTGGGAGAACTGCAGTGGCAGCCCAGCCTTTTTAATTTTGGTGGAAGACTTCCTTCAGTCTAGACAACACTAAGCTGGACTCCAACAGGAAAGTCGTCGTATTTCTCAGTCCAGGAGTCAAGTGTTTCCTCTGTCAGGTAATTGCTAAAAAACAAGATGACATGCCYGGAGTCAGAAGGACTAACAGGTATGATTCTCTCTGCCTTAGCAGATAAATTTGCTTGTATAAGAAATAAGTAGAGTTTAAAAAAGTATCATTGGGGGAGGATAGATTGTGATAAAATAAAAAAAAAGGACATGAGGAAAGAATAGAAATTAAAGATAATCCAGGTATGACCTAAAAATTAAGCAAAAACCTTGATTGTATTTTGAAGTCATAAAAAAAAAAAAGCTTAAAATGGGAAATGTGATTATGAAGCCTGAGTTTATCAAAAAATCATGTAGATAAACTTGCTATATCATCCCCTTTATTTTAATGACAATTAGCCAATTTATGAGATAAAACAAATGCAGTAGATTCAACGTATCTGGTCTTCAGTAAAGCATTTGATTACATTACTACATGGGGAATTATTAGTTAAATTGGAAAAGATAAGGACAAGTATCAGCACTGTAAGATAAGTGAAGAACTAACTGAAAAGGAGACAGGAGTGGGTTATGTTGAAAGGATTTGTCTCTCTCCCTGGAGGAAAGTTACAAGCAGAGTTCCTTTAGGATTGGTCTGGGGATTAATTTTATTTAATATTTTCCTTAATGACCTAGGCAGAAAAAGTAGGAGTGTACTAATTAATTTGCTGATGATACAAAACTGGGAGATGTCATGAATACAGAGGAGAATTGGGATATTATAGAGGAAGAATTAAATGACCTTGAAGACTGGGTAATAGAAATGGGATGGATTTGAAGGTCATGTGCTGCAAGGTCATGCACTTAGGGACTAATGAAAAGTATCTGCTATGAAATGTAGCCTCATCAGCGGGAAATGTCAGGGAGGAAAACCACCTAGTTATAACAGTTGATCCCAGAATTAGTATGAAATACCAGTGTGCTTAGGCATGGAAAAGGAAAATGCAGTCTAGAGGTGTATTGTCCAAGATATTTGTAATGGAGCAAGGAAAGTATTTATGCGATTGAGAAAGGTTCTGGTCAGACATCCCCTGAACTGCCCCAGCTGCTTCTAAGTCCCTGTGGTTGGGGTGCAAATGCAAAGAGTAATTAGTATGGTGATGGGGGAAAGGATGGTCTGTCTGAAAAGAAGCTCAGCCCAGGAAAACAGAGGTCGTGAGGGGATGCAATTATTGTCTATAGGCACACACTGAAGTAAACCCCAGGGAGGAAAAAAAAAAAAAAAAAGCTCTTGGAATTAAGTGATAATTTTGACATGAGCACAAATGGGCATAAATTGACTATGAATACATTTGGACCAGAAACTGGTCCAAAGAAGTGTGGAAGAAAAGACATTTTTTTTTTTTTTTTTTTTTTTAAGTGAGTTTCTGTGATATGATTCATGTGATGGCACATATTTGAACTTTATGATTCCTGGTCCCTTCCAATTCTGAGCTCTGTTTTTCATGGAATCTTCTTCACTTTCCTTTTCTTTGACTTACTGTATTTTCGCATCCATTGTTAGTTGTAACTGTAGGCCTTTTACATGAAAAACTCCTTGATACTACATAATATTTCTCTATATATTGTCTATTCATTTTTTTTTTCTCAGAGGTAAACAGCAACAATTCACATCTTGCAGTGGCCAGGGTGATAGAATGAAACAGATATAAAAATACTGTATTTCTTTGAAACAAGTTTATAATACTGCAGCAAAAAATCTGAAGTCAAAATGCAGTGGAGAAAACACACAGCTTGAGTCATATTCAGTGCAAAAGCATATTCAGAAGTTAAAAACAAAAGGCATTTGTTTCCTTTCTGCATACTTGTTCAATCTGTACAATCCTTCATTTTCTTGGAAATGCCTGTAGTACATTCTAGATTTTAAAATTTTCAAAATACATACACAAAGCAATTTACATGGTGACCCATTATGTTTATTATTATTTTCTCATATTCACGCTTTTCCTTCTCAGGCAAAAATTACATTGTGGTGTTAGGGATTTTATTTTGCAGGCTACATAAATAAATAAATATTCTCTTTTCTTAACAATTCTCAATTCTTAACAATTTCTTAACATCTTCTTGAAAATTTTTGCAATTGTTAGGTTATAAATTCCCAATTTTATGGCATTGCTATCAAAAAGAGCAATAATTCTCGGGGGAAGAGGGCCAAGGAAGTGCCCTGCTCTCCCTCTGTCTTTCTCTGTTGAATGGCATGGCTTAATCGTTATGAATGGGAATAGTCCCAAGGATATGTACAGTATTTGAGCTGTAAAATCAAAACAGTCATATTGTGACTTTAATGCTGTCTCAAATGGATACTCTCATTATTGCGTTCTGAGAAATTCTCTACCCTAGTATGTCTCAAATCTCATTCTAATCATTATAAATTAGCAATGTAGAGGTTGATAACCAGCAGCAGTGTATTCTGATAGGAAGTAAATAATGACAACTCTGTGTTTCCCAGGAGGGGGACTGTCCTTTATGATATTCCAGTAATTTGAACAGAGTTCTCACTACCTGACTGAGGAGTTATAGTACTTGAAGTTTGAGATCATATCCAATGTCTACTGCTTCTAACAAATATTAAATTACAGTTGTTACTCTGTGTAACCAAAAGCTTATTCGTTTTTATCATGTGTTGTTGTGTTGTGTTTCATTAGCTTCAGAGACAATGATGCAAAATAATGCAATGTGACACCATGAAATACAATAAGATGTGACATAACACATTAGATATTTAAAGAATGAAAAGCTTCAGTCAATTCAGGAAATAGGAACCCTGTCCAAATTTATTGTGACAAGTAAGAACAGTGCAAACACTAAACACTGTTTTCAAACCAGAGGGCACCATTGTTTTCTGACCACCCAAATTGCTCGCAGATACTGCCGTCATCTCTATTTTTAATTTAATTTTGTATGCGCAGAGCTGGGAGCTTTCTCAGTTTGGGATGTGTTTTTGTTGTTTTGGGGCTTTCCTCTCTCCCTCCCCCAGCGTAGCATTAGTATTTAAATATCTAAATTGGCATCTGAATGACTTGGAGTGATTGTCGGCAACTTTCCATTCCAAACAAACCCATTTCTTGACATTTCAAAAAGATGCATTGCTAACATGCTTGCAAGGATTTTGCAAAAATCCARTTCTGTGAACACAGGCTCAAAATGGATGAACAAAAAAGCATCTCTGTTAGCAGAAAAGGAGTACTTTCAGTTCATATCTAGGGTATGCTAATTAAAAATCTAGAATCGGGCTGCTTTCCTGTAGAGTACTAAAATGAATTGGGTTACGAAACATCTCTCTTAAATCTGACCACTCCAGATTTTTCTTCCTCACATTTTCACTGTCATCTATTCATATCTGTCTGGTGATATTTAGGTCTGCATTAATGGATTAAAGTCCACATTGATCTCAGTTGGAAAATATGAGTTGCTGTTGCTGATCACCCTATGCTATTGCCAAAGCCTTCTCCTTTGCTAGTAAAGTCAGATTCTATTGAAGTCTATCCCAAATTGTCATCTGTATAAACAATGATATGTGATTCTAAACTTCAAGCACATTTTCTGACCAGCTGTACTAACCATTTTGATGTGAGTTTTATTTAAGGGCAGCACTACCATGCCGGGAAGTCAGACAATGAAGAGATTAAAACTATTTTTTTAAAGTCTTTTTAGGGTCTGGATGGCTCATTTGATCGGACACTGGCCGTTCTTCACAGGGAAAGGCAGTTTGTATCTTGCCTCAACCATTGTGCTCACAAGTAATCTTTTCGGGATGCCTGTAAAATGTTTATAATGAAATGAGAACAGGGATTCTCAGTTTATTTGACAGGACTGTGAAGAACCGAGAGCTGTCAACTAGCTTATACACAGGTGAAAATTAAGTCTTTTTAAAAGTATTTTAAAAAGTGCAAAGCTTATACAAGCACCTAACTAAATGAATAATAAACAGGTGACTGCTAAAAACACATTTTCCCTTGTAAATCAAACATTAAGTAGTACCTAAAATTCTTTTTATCTCTGTAGAGATTTATTATTTTGTTCAGTGAAGGATAAAATCCAATGTCTATTGAGATACGTGGGAAATAAATGAATTAAATATATGTGTTTATATGCTTCTCCCACCAATTACAGAAAAGTAATAATGATCCTGATCCAAATGCTTAGCTGATTGGCACACCTGACTAGCTCCAACTGGTGGGGTTTTTTTTATGTTAAATAGAATAGCAGTATATACATCTTGTTTTACAGAGATGCCGAAATCTGTCATTAATAGAGTTCCATTTATTACATCAGCTCAGAAAATGGCTCAGAAAAAGATTGCCCTGATTTTTACTGTGAATTGGTATCCGTCACAACAGAAGTAAAGTTCCAGAATGAATGCAAGGCTGTCTGAGCAGATTTCTAGACATCTTTGCCCTCAGGTAGAATAAAATGYGATACTCGTGTGATTTAAAGTCAGCCTTTAAAGTATTTGGGTGACTCTCCACAATTCGTTTGAAATCTGGCCTGTGAGTGTTACCATCTATTTAAGGAATTGCTCACAGTAATATGATCACAACATACTGGGTTTTCAGTACAGCCAGGAAAACAATTCAGAGGAAAGCAGCCTTCCAAGTTTCCATATTTATGACTGTAGTCAAAGAACAAATTAATTTGTGTCTGGTTAGAATTCAAGCAAGTTGGATCTTTTTCCTCCTTGTAGATTCAAAGAATATTGTGATCTTTGTGAGTTATTAACTCAATATCAAAAATTGAGAGGCTTTTCATGAGCTATTTATAAAGTGACATATTAAGATTAATAAACTCCTTCAAAAAACGCARGCAACACCTTGGGTTCAAGTTTTATGTAACATCCAGATTATGGTCAGTCAATGAGAGGCTGCATTTAGGACTTTCCATTTGTTTTAGAAAGGAATGAAAAAGGGACACTGTTAATTTCCTGAAAGCAAACAGTGTAAAAGTCTAGAGCAAAAGCTCGAAACTTTGCACTTTAAGGATTTAGCYCATCTTCTATACCTACTCTACTAGAAATTCTAGCATAAGTCTGATACTTGAATTTTTATGATTTAACCTACTGTATGCCAAAAGAAAAAAAAAGGCAATTAGCCGTGTTTCACGATTCATATGCAACTCCTTGGAGGTTCATTATATAGAGAATGTTACTAACATACAGTTTTGGCAGGTAATGGAAGGAGACTCATATAGATTTCTGCTTCTGTGCATGTTCCCCCATCGTACGACTCCAAGGCCTGACAAGAACAGACCCTGTGTCCACGCTCTGCTGCTTCTGCATAGTCCAGACCCCAGAGGGAGGGACCCCAGAGTAAGTTACTATTAGGAGAAAGCCATGGAAAACATAAAGGTACCTACCCAGTGGCCTTCAGAGCTGGCACTTGCGCTTACAGATGACCTGGTAGCATTTTTTTTCTGTGCAAAGTCTTGAAGCCCTATGAGGCAGCAGGGCTSTTCTACCCTCAGCAATGGTTTGGCTTCAGATTGTGTTTTCCAGAGGGTAACCTGCAGCTGCTGTTGCTAACTGCTTACATGGTAAATAATGGACTTGATGCTTAGTAAAATTGTAGTGTATTCTTTTTCTTGCTGTTTTCAAGTGCAAGTTCCTGTGAAACAGCCTGGCAGTTGAGTGAAAGCAAATGTTTTGGTGTCAGGGGGACTGTGCCCATTTATTCCTCGGTTTCTCTGCCACCGCTGCCAAGAGGAGCACAAATTGTAGTGRTGTGTTTTGCAATGTGGACATCTGCCTACTAAATCTGGATGAGCCCACCAATGTGTTTCATGTAGGTCACCAGTCAGCCTTCAGATTGTAATGACTTTCAGTCACTAAGGACCTGTCCAGATTTGAACCTGTGACCTGGAGGTGAAAGGTTCCCTATAACTCAGCACTCCCCTGAGCCACCCCGTACCTCACCAGTTCACACTTTGATGAATCAAGTTAGGAAAGAATAAAAACATTCTGCAGAAAATTCAGATTTTTATGAACCAGGCTCTGGAGTCAGTTTTTCACTAGGTTTTCTGCAGGTTCAATGCCATCAGCATAAATATAAATTCATGTATACTAATATAAAAATCATAAATTCCAACTCTGGGTAGAAGTTACTGATTCTTTTTTTTTAATTTATTGTTTTAAATGTGTGCATCCTCACTGCTGGACTTGTGGGAAAAGCTCCCTTTCAATTTAAAAAAGGGTAAGGAGATGATACAGAGCTAGCTGTTGCATAGCAGGGAGCAGCAGTTTCTTAACATTTGCCTGTGCTTAACTTAGAAGMAGAGCAAAAAAGGTATGTATGAAGAATTATTTGTATGGCATTTTGAAACAAATAGAACCTTGAATGGCAAGTCTTGTTTTCACATATATCAATATAATTGTGGATCAATTAATCTTTAAAAGTAGTAGAAATACCAGTAAAATGATCTATTAGTGTAARCATTTTTTGTATGGGAGCTACTTTGGCAGTTTTAGTGTCATYTTTAGTATCAATTTCRTTACATATAGTTGTTGTAAAATAATATTTTATGTTATGCTAACATTTAAGGCAACAATAATATTGCCAATTTTTAGAAATATCCTTTAAATCCAAATTCAAGCAATTGTATAGGCTTGTTTTCCTCATCCTTCCATGAATTAAACATTCCACATGGGGATATTAAGAAATATAAGTTGTCTCTCAACCTGAACAGCAAGGAATCCTTAAAAAAGCAATATGCAACCTCTGGTCCTTTCAGGGCATCCGTGCTGTGTAGCTGCAGGTCCCACAGGAGCAAGTATCCTCTTGAGTTCACACCTTCATTGACTAGAAAAGGGTTATATATTACTAAGGCTATAGTTTGCCATATCCAAGATTAGCATGTTCAGCATGGGATAAGTCTATTCATCAGAAAAAAAATAGACCAATGAATAAATAAAAGAGAAAGCCTAAATTCTAGAATGTGAAACCACCCAATCTTCTGTTTATTATTTAAAAATTTCACGTTATGGCTTAGCATTGGAAACCTGAACAATATTTTTAAATCCATGTTGTGGTAGTTCATGTCAAATAGCAAGGAGACTCTTTAAGTGATTAAGCTTTTTGCATTCTCATGCGAGTACTGTTCCTTGGAATACAAATGAAGGAAAAATAAAAATTGTATAATAACTGATCCTTGCCTTGGTGTCCAGATTAGAACCCCTTTGCACAGAAGTGATGGGCATGTAAGCCTTTTGTATCAGGAGATCTGTCTGGCACTCATCAGGCAGTGTTACTTGATCACAGCTGGATAAAAATGCACACCCAGGGCAAATCTGTAAACACCAGCTTAATCTGCATGGGAAAAGTTACTGTCATCTCCTCCGACAGAAAAAGCCTCCAGGACGCATTCCAGCAGTAACAGTCACTTCAGTTTGTTACAGATGTTGTCAGATTTATACACAAAACCATTATAGATGTCAAAAAGCTACAACTGAAAAAAAATAAATATATTGCTTTTTAGGTGTTTTATTTTAGAGAAGTCAGTAGTTTTATCACTATGACCAAAGGAGTGTGTTGGGGGTGTGGGAGGGGATCTTACTCATACACCAGTAGTAACTAGCAAGATGGGAATTTTTTTTTAGCCTGTAATTCACAATACTCTAACATTCCTTTTTTACATTCCTTTTTTTTTTTTTTTTTAAATCTTAAGACGCATGAAAAAGATTTTTAATTTGAGACAGGGTTGTCTTCTGGCTAATATTTTTCAAGATTCTTCCCTGTGCACATTTTTAATGCAACTTTGTCACTAGGAAATTCCAAAACCTACCTTTGGCTTCTTATACCTCTGTCAATGGTTATATTTTCTGCTGTATTTACTGCTAGAACGCAGTATGCTAGTAATAAGTCCTGGAAAAAAAACCCTGGAGCACTTCACCATCAGACTAGCTGTAAAACTAATGAGAAAAAAAAAAAAGACAGGTGGAGGGGAAGCTTTAAGCAACTCTAGACAGTTTATCTAAAATAATATGGTTACTGAGTCACATCTTTCTTGTCTTTTTAAAGAAGATATTCACATTTCCTTCAGTGAGATTATGCATAAGTGCAAAGAGAGCAGGGCCTGGGATTTGAGTCAGCTACCAGGACTAGCAAAGGGAAACTTTCGTTTAAATTTAATGTGAGCTGGACCAGACCTTTGAGCCTCCAAAACGAGCATCCTAATGCTGCAATTTTCCTCTGCAGCCTCATAGCTTCCCTTCTGCTCTCCCATGCTCACACTCAGGCAAAATCGAGCTGCAGAATGGCTGGTTTTCTGCAATGTGTTAAATAGGAGGGAAGGGAACATTCAGAAGAAAACTAGGTATTTGGGGCTTTCTTCAATCTAAGATTAATGTCAAGAGATTTTTCTTAGCATTAGTGTCAGTGCTAGCCAGAAAAAATGATCCCATTAAAGGGCCCCTCATGAATAATTCATGGAGCCCAATTTAGTGTTAGTACTAAGGGTGAGAGATAAACAGGTGATAGAGTTTGTAGGGAAACCATTGCACTTGGCATGGTATTTTGGTGTTATTAATGCTATTTTTTTTTAACATCCATATATGTGTGGGGAGGAGAAATAACATATTTTTTGAAGTAATGTTACTAATCAACTTTGAAATGAGGGGCCATGTGATCCRCTATCTCAAATCATTAGTGATGAGCTATTCTCCCTTAAGTGCATTAAAGTATAAAGCTCCATGGACATGCAAGTAATTTAGGGGTTGTGTTTGGCAACAGGATTTCTTGCTTCTTTGCTGTTCTTGCTCCATTGTGAATATGGAAGAATAGTTACTGAATGTACCAATTAAGGGTTTTTTTCCCTCCTCAAATTAAAAGTTACATTTTTGCAATAATTGCAGTAGTTGAATAATTTATGTCCATTTAAATGGAATAACATACTGATGTTTACTGAAAAAACCTCCTGTGTTTAGCATGAAAAGGTGAAAACTACGGTGGTCTACGAGAAGTGCAGGTAGGCCTGTGAGTGCATGAATATTGTTGTGCTTGTGACAATTGTCAGACTTCAAAAATACGATTATTTCTTTAAATTATAGCATTTGTAGGTATATTCCAGTCAAATAGACTTTATAGGCRATGGAGCAGGAGCTGATTGAGCTGTATCAGCTGACCACATAGGAATAAGGCTGTGAGGAGCCTTTAATTTAAGCAGTATGTCTAGCTGCTGTTCACACATTTAAAAGGGAAAAAAGAGAAGAAACCCAGTGTAKCTAAGGGTGCCTGTAAAAGGTGACTGGGAGTCATGCCTTTTCCCTGTTGCCCACTGTCAGTCCATGCACAATTCAAATCTGAGGTTATCCATACTCTAKTTTTATTTTTTTTCCCTAAAAGAGAAACCTATCCATGGAGAAAGGGCTACAAGTATCTCGGTGCTATGGTTTTATATTGTATATTTTGCAGTGCTCACTTGTAGTTAGAAATACAAATAGAAAGAAAAGAGATTCCTGACAGCTCTGAGCATATAAAATGAGGGAGCATTACAGATGTATTTGCTGGGCCTGGCAATATAATCATTTCTATCTTATACCTGCTTTTGCATCCAGCTGCAGGATATGATTCTGATTAGTATAAGTCCATTGCTAGTTCCAAGCTGCAAGAAGGCTAGTCCATTGCTAGTTCCAAGCTGCAAGATCGGCCTCCTGCATTTATTCTGATAAATATTTACTGAAGATTGAATTCTACCAAAATGCCACTAAGAGTTTACTCTAAACAAAAAATTATATCTTTGGACTTGTGGCCTCTATTGCCAAGATCTGCGAGCTGTCAATCCCAGATGCTCATTCCCATGCAGTAGCTATGGTTTGCATGGTTGAGCTGGTTTAATCCAAAACCAGGATGTTTCCACCAGTGAGTGATTGGCCTAGAGGCATGAAGTGACAGGACAGTGCTTCAAAATTAATTTACTTAAGTGATGTTGCTGGTCTTTCTAGAGTGGTCACCTCTGTGGGACATTGGTTTTGTAAGCTAAATGCACATTTCTCAGTGTATAATAATCACTATCTTCTTAAGCCCCATAGGGCGACATAAATCCACTTAAAAAAAAAAATGCTGTAGTGACATGTCTATGYATATGATAGTTCAAGTTCCTATAGTAAAAGATACTGCCAACTTCCCAAGTTTCTGTTCTTGGAAAAAATACACCAATATAKTCAGGCTACAATTAAAAGTTATATTTTTAAGCTGTGTACTCCATGAATCTTTGCAGAAGTTAGGTAAATAAAAAATATTCGTTGCTTTATTCATAACTGTAAGAAGTGGGTAAAATATGAGAGTGAAACACAGCCAAGTGCTGCAGATATCTAGAATAACGATGCAATACACAGAGAATAAGTTTAAAACATTAGGCTGAAAATGTATTAACATAACTTCACAACTTCACACTCCAATAAAGCATTCTAAGGGTCCAGTAGGAGATGAAATGTCTTCACTGCAGAGCCGAAAGATCTTCTTTCCACCTGCCCTTCTCAGGTCACCTGGGGAGATCCAGCCAACTGCTCAGCAGAAGTAAGGATAGAGATTAGGAATTCCTCCCTCTTTCCTAGACTTAAATGATTCTTCTTGCTGTAAGAAGTGAGGTTATATGGGGCTCAAACTTGGGTCACTATTGGCTCTGCTCTGCATATTTGTCAAGAAGCTAAAAGAGTGTCAGTGATCTGCAGTTGTCCTGCCTCAGGAGAACTTCTGTCAGTTCCCACAGTGCTACACTCTGAGCTAAGGATGGAAGGAGSATCAAGCATGGTCCGAGAGACTGGATGCTTCCTGCCTGCTGGTAAGAACAAGGTCTTGCAGGAAGGCAATTGGGAACACCCCCACCCCCACCCCCCTCCGCTTTTGACCCTCCAGGATGAGCTAAGTGCCTCCTGTCCCAAAGTTGAAGCACTATCCCTAGAGGTATAGAAAGGAGGGAATGCTGAAGTACTAGCATTGGGGTAAATCACATCGGGGGTAACCTCCCTTCCCCTGCTGCTCAAAAGATGAGTGTAAAAACATCTTCCCTTCTTTGGATGGTTTGTGGTGACGTAAACTCTATCCTGTATGTGTGTGTGTGTGTGTGTGTGTGTGTGTGTGTATATATATATATATATATAAAATGTGTGTGTGTGTGTATGTGGGTGTATACATATATATATATATATATACACACACACACACACATACATAAAGCTTAGTTATGCAGGAACATGCATGTTTGGCATTAGCTGTGTTTTCAATTGCATTTTTAAGGCGCTACATAAACAGTATTCTACCGTAAAATGCTTCTACCTTGGCTTATGCTTGGCACCAATTTGCATYGCAAGATTACTGACACTGCCATTTAATTTGCCTAGTTGCCTATGGCCTAAGTGTAGGTAATTTGCAAACCTTTAACAATGTTCAGCTTTTCTAAATGGTAGGGAGAACTGCAATTACACTTAAAATGCACTGGAGCTCTATGTGTCAGCAAAAAAAAAGGACCTACAAAAGACATAATTACAATGTAATTGCTCACAAGTTCATGAAGTAAACATACATTATTAGAAGGCACTCATCTATTCAATTTAAGTGACATTACAGATAACATATTGCATAAATAGGAAGCCATTTTGTGACTAGTTAGTATAATAATAGGAGTTGAAATTAAAATGTGGTATATATATTCTTTCGAGCACTTCAAGCTTGGTATCAGCTATATAGGAGCTTGCATTAGTCTCTCTATTTCCAGTTTTAAATGTTTGACTGTTCTCTAAAGATACAGACCAATAAGTAATGGTATTAGGTACCCTCTTAAAAAAAAAAAACAAAAACAACTCCCAAACAATTTTTTAGACTGTATTAGGCCATTTTCTTTTAATACAAGCACAATTACACAAGGAAGCAGGAAAGGGTCAGAGAATGTGGGGTAAAGCTGGGGGATTTGCATTTGGTAGCCAAAATTGTTCAAAAACTTACACCAGAGTCACTTGCTAGTGCATTTATGCTCATCTGAGCAGAGCTGTAACAAAAACCAGTATTACTGCAGTCCGAACCCCATTCCAGACGCCTGGCAGCGTGCCGTGTTGTGTAGGACACACTCGGCACCTGCTCGTCAGGACTGCTGCATTCAGGTGTGGTGACCGAAAGGCCAGCGCCATGGTGCTCCTGCTCTGGTCAGCAGCCGTCACAGGCTCCGTGGTGTCCCTCAACTTCTCTCACAGGACAAATTGCAATCCTATGCAAACCATGAAGAGGCGKAGTTTCAATTTGGCCCTGTACCTGTCTGATAAATAGTGACTGAGTAGTGATATCGTGATAGTAGGCCGACATAAATTTGAACGTTTGAAATAAATGGTCTCTCTGGGTCAAATTCTTTCTGCACCTACCGCTTAGTGCCTGACAATGGATGGCAGGAAGAGGTTTTTGAGGCAAATAATGAGTTTACACTCAGGAAATCTCAGTTCCTCCCATGATGACACCATGTCCTCCCAAACTGTGTGGAAAAGTGAATGTTTTTCCTCTTTTTTTCCTACTTTACAATGATGCATATTCCCTGCTTCTTGTCCCTAGATGAAAGTGCTCCACGCCTGCATAGCTCCTGGACTCCTTTCCCTTTCCAAATACCCGCCGAGAGAGGATAGGCCTCATCTGCAAGGATGGCCAGCCAGACTGTGGAATTTGGGACTCATAGCCTTACTGAAAGCAAAATTATCCCCTCCGATTAGACTGGTGTTGTTGAGGTCCTACTTAACAGGGAAGAAAAAAAATTATTTTAATTTTTTTTTTGCTTAATTCTTTATCTCTGTTATGCTTTGTACTTTCCCAGTTAAAATCACAGTTTGAAAGTCAGGCAAATATCTTCAGACTCCTGGAGCCAGCTATTTAATGCTTTACTTTTCTTGTATGACCTTCCAGGCAATGTGACACAGTGCAGGTCTAGAGCGGATTGTTTACTTTTAATTTGCTCATAACAGCTTTCCCTGCCAACTTTGACAAACAATATGATATCATAGATTTTTACTTGGGATTCCACTCTGTTGAACACAGCTTAGATTTTTTTTTTTAACCTCTTTTACTAGATAAATATGATAGTGGATTACAAACTTGTTAAGTATTTCTTTTTGGAAAACATTGTCTGATACTCAGTGTTGTACCAGGGCTCAACCTAAATTGGTTTAATTCCTTGTACCTGCTGTGTAGTTAGATGAGATCAACTAGACAGACCTTTCCCATTGGTTAAAGGTCAAAAAGAGCCTGAGGAAATGTTGTTTACAACACATCATGTTGAGAAATACACTTTTCAGAGAAGGCATGACCATATTTTCATTAACAGTGATAAAAGGCTTAAACAGCTCTGCAGGTATAATTATGGAGGATTATTTTTAATCACAAACCTGTTTTCAAGAAGCTGTAGAGGAATAAAATTCACCAGAGAATATATGCATTATTATTTTGCAATAATTGGAACTAGAAACATGAAACATTGTCTTATTTTCCAGGATTTGAATACATTTAGAAACTCTGGTCACTTCAGAGTGAATAAGAGTTCTATGYTGATGACATTTATATAGCTGTAAATAACTTCACTAGCATCTGACCCTATGTAAAATTATAATGGTTCCTTAAAGACTCAATTATGAGTCTTTAAAAAATATTTTTTTCTCATTTTATTTATTGTTAAAGGACAACAGGGAAACTAATCTGTTTATTTCTACTTTTCAAATTATTTAATCCTTGCAAAAAGAACCTAAATATTAATAGATTTTTACATGCATGGTAATGCAGTTGTATCCATTTTGCAAAACTGAAGAGTATACAAACATTACATTCATTTTACAGTGAGCATGAGGCTATAGCAAAATCAAGTTAAATAATAAAAAATATGCTTAAGAAATATAGAATCTGTTCCAAATTAGAATAAACTGCTCCTCATTTTTTTTTTTTTAATGAAGTCCTGACTTTTAAACTGATCCATAATGAAACTACAGTGAATTTTATACTGATGCGTAGTAGATACAGTGAACACTGAAATGTTGGTATCATCATATCTTCAGATGGTTATTGTCTGCTACTTTTTTTATAGGAAAAAAAAAAAACCCTCATTATTCTCTGTTAACTAAAAAACTTACTTRAACTTATAAAGTAAATTTATAAGGAATGCACAGATGTCACTTTATCGTTAGCTTTGTATTTTGGATAGGAAAAAAWTATTATTAATGTATTTCTCCAAAAGAAATACACCACAGGGTTTTCATCTTTAGTTTAGACTGGAGCTCTAAAGCTTACTTTGAAGATTTTCACTTGGACCTACCAAAACATGTAGTCATTTTTTAACCATTTAAGCTGGAAAAATGCTTTTTCTTTAAACCTAATTTTTTTTCATGTTGACATTTTTTTCAAAACAAAAGAGGGTTTTTTWAATATATATTTCCAAAATCCTGTTCTTTAATAAGTGATTATTTCATTACATTATCTTACAGGAGAATCAAAAAAACCTTGAGGCTCAAGGAAACCATTATTTCATTAAACTTAGGCATTGTGTAAGCCAAAATTTTAAATCATGTGTATAGAGTAAGTGGAATTTATGGAAATGGTGGAGGCTGTTCACATGCTSTGATTCAGAAGACCAGGAATTAGAAGTCTTTGTTCCTCCCATGGTTGGGGGAAGAGAGAGGACTCTCCGGAGCAGTGGTTCAGCAAACTTAAAGAGTTGTAAGATGTCTCTACAGGACAAAGAATGCTAGAATAGACCATGATATTTCTCAAATACTATATGAACAGTAGATTGAGGGTTATGTTTATAAAATATGGATAGGATTAAGGTTTTTCTGTTAGGAATTATTTATAGGGTAGGTAATATTAAACAAAAAGTAAGAGACTGAGAAGTCCAAAGCAAGTTCTGAAATAAAAATAGATGGAAGTTTTTGAAAAATACAGACATTGTTCCATGGTGTTGCCATCCTGTCAACAGTCACAGCTGTTCACACAAGTCATATCTGAGAAGAAGGAATAACATTTTCAGTTTTATATGGCTTGACATCTTAAGAAAGACTAGATAGGGAAYGATCTAGTAATTTGATAATTTACAGCATTAGATAATTAAAGCACTAGAGAGGAAGGAAAAAAAAAACAAAATGATGATGAAGAGTGACTTTCAGACATTTGTGATGACACATTTGCCTCATGTGAAATTCTCTGAACTTTCATAAAAGATATGCACTGCAGCCTTGAAAAATCTGATTTTACTGCAGATCATTAGCATTACATCTGAGTTGTTTTTAGGAGGGCTTGCAACTCAAATGATCTTCAACCAGCCAGTTGACAAAACCTCCTAACACGTGTACTTATGAGGTTCTTTGGCAAATTGTGATTAACTAATTTTTGGATGCCTGTCTTGGTACTGGAAACTACCCGTGTACTGGGATGGAGATTCAGGGTTAATGGCATTGCCCAGTAGCATACAATATTGGAATAATTAGGATGATAGCTTAATTTTTCTATTTTGCTTAATCATTTCTGATTTGGCTTTGTAAATGACTGGCTAATAAAAAATGTGCTGCATGTTTTGAAAAGCACTTCAGTGGAATGAGTGAATCTTAAACATTCAGCAGGTGGAGAGTACGTGGCTAATATGGACAGCAGTGTCCATGTTTGTATTTTATATGACAAGAAGCAGTAACTTGGTAATTAAGTAAATATTGTAATAAGTATGGCTCTGACATCCACTTGAAGCTTATAACTCCCCAGGGAACAGATGCTTAATTTGTGGCTATGATAATAACAACCTAATGAACCTCCCATCTTACTGGATAGCTTAATAAACTTCAAAGAAAACAAAACAAGAATCTATGAGTAAAAGTACATCCTTAGCTTTTCATTAAACAAAATGAGCATGAGTCAAGGCCCAGCATGGCTTCCAAAGTTAAAGCTACCAACTACAAAGCAAATGTATGCAGAGAAATGTACAACAAAAGACATAGCTTTTAAACCTCCAGTTGAGTTTCTATAAATGTTGCTTACAAAAGCTACCATTCTCTATGTTAACAAAAAGTTGTGGATATGTTCTTCACTAAATCCTCTTTCCCCATATAATCCACCTTGTGCACTTTATCTCAAGTGTGTTTTATCTGATCTAATCCTGGGCTCATTCATTCTCAGATAGAAGCAACAGGATTATTTCACACTTAAACTAGGCCCAATCTTTCTGTTGGTCCATAAGAGGACACCTGGGTAATGAGAAATTATCTATGGAACAAAAGATTAAGCAGGTGCTAAGGAAAAATAATTCTTTCAAATGCAGCATATTTTATGGAAAAGATAAAACATTTTTTATTGAGAAAAATGTTTGTAGGAATCARAACATTTTAAAAGATGTGCGCTCATAAAATATTTAGTATCAATATTACTTGGCATAAATTACATAAGAGGAGACCAAATTCTGTTTTATTTTCACTAAGCAAYATTGATTTTTCTTGGAATTAATCTGGATTTTAATGAGTGTAAAKTGTGCAGTATACAGAGTATATCTGAGCAGAGATTTAACCAGCTGAAAGAAAACAGTTCATAGCCTTTTCCCTGCCGTTAGCTTAGTATACTTTAAGGCAGGGAAGCATAAAGAATTTTTGTGGCTCAGTGAAGAAGTTTTGTTTTTTTTCACTCACAGTAGGTGGCAAGAAAATTTGGTTAGAAATAAAACCAAAGCCATCCACCCCATCAGAAATTCCTACACAGAATCTGTGGGACGTGGAGTAGTATGAACCAACTGCAATTTGATATAAAGTGGTATAGCGTGCCATTATTCTAATCATTCTTTTCTTCCTCCTTTTGCCACCAGCCTCCTTATGGAGCAATGTGCAACAGCAGAGAATTTCTTAATTCCACAGATGCAGCGGACCATGGACTGATGTTTTGTCTGAGTGGTCATCCTCTGAGTTTTGTTCTCTCCAAAGAAGTACTGCAAAGGTGCAGTATGTAAATAGCTTCATAGGATTTAAATGAATACATTAATGAATTACTACTCTAGAGATGCACATCGGAAGGGCAAAAAAGGAGTCTAAATCCTCAAGTCTAGAGATACAGACTAATCTACTGCTTTACTAGCTARTGAGGAAGCAGGTTTTACAGCTGTACAGTATTGCAGATTTTGTTCCCTTTTCCTTTACAATATCTGATGGTCCGTTTATCATTCTTGCTTGAAGATGGATGTGGAGTTTCCACTGGGCTTTCATTTTGGGAAGGGAAGGTCATAATTCCTTGAGTTTTCACTATTTCATTGGATTTGCGCAGGGAGGTGAGAGTGCTCACTGGCTTGTAAGTGCAAGATTACTAGATTCAGAAGTGTATTTACCTAAAACATTAGCAWAAGGTACTTTGGTACCTTTTACTTAAAAAGGTACCAAAAMCATAAATATTTTTATAAAAAGGTACTTAAAAAACTTAAATATTTTTAAATTCTTACCTAAGATATGATGCATGCTTTGTGGAAGCCATCCCGCCTTGGTGATATGAAGCTTTGTTTTAGAATAGTATCATCAAGGAATATACTGAGAACTGAAATTAAAATATATAAACAAACAAATAAATATTTTATTAGGTGGATGGCAAAGACATTGTGACTTTAAAGTCTGCATGAGATCAAAATTTTTATCCTTTAAACACATTAAAAACTTCAAGTAAATTCGTAATATTTTCTGAGCAAATATTGAAAATTTGTAGACATTTTTCTAAGTGAAATAATTCCAAAACAAATGAGAATTTTATAGAAGAGGTTTTTCTTTCAAGAAATCAAAGTTTAAGCTGAAAAAAAMCATGCATTAGTCAATTTTTTTAAAAAATGCCTCTACTATATCCTATACCTATACATAGCATGCATAGCTAAGAATCAGTCCTTTTTTTTTCCTGTGGAGAGCAGCTCATTTATGCACTATTTTATCTAACAAATTAATGATGCATGTTTTCTCCCAAATATATCTTTGCTAAGATCATGTAGACTTAGAGAAAGTCTAGTACAAACATGTAGAAAAGCAAAATTAGAATCACATTAACATTAGTAAATAGCAATATTAAACTAATATTATATTTCYCCACTAGTATTTGGTAAGGTAGAAGTGCTTCCTTGTTCTTTCAGTAAAGTAAACTTTGCTCATGATCTTGGTCTCCCCATCTCTTTCCTGTTACTATGACAGATCCAACACATTGACCAAAAGGGTGAGGGGTGGGGAGATAAGGCAAATATGTAAACATCTAAAGTTCAATAAAGTTTTCTTAGAAATGACTGAGTATGGAGCAGCAATTCTTTCTCACCTGCAGGAACCAAAGATTCATCTTCACTGATTTACTGAATTATCCCTCTCAATTGTTGGAGCAGTAATTCAGGACCTGATGGTTAAAGTCATTCAACTGGGGAGCTATTACCCAAAAAAAATCTTTAGGATTTTTTTTGAGATGACATTCAGCAGCAACTAACAAATGCAAGCAAAGTTAGGGCTGCTCAACACGTAAGATGTAATTTTAAATTCTTCTCAAATATACTATTTCACTTCCATTTACAAATCTAAACCAGTATGCAGTTAATAAAAATTAAAAACTCAGAGGCTGTCAGAGTTTTCAGCAATATATTTTAAAGACAATTTTTGTCTTTTATCCATCTCGCGGTAAAATGTATATGTCAGTATGTATTGTTGAATACATATTGTTGAATTGAAATATGTATTCATTTCACTTATGGGGGTAGTTCTATTTGTTTATGATAAACTGTTATTTTGGAAAAAGCTACTCTCTTGAGTATACATTCAATTATAGTATGGTTATAGTACACTATAAACATATATATTAATTTTATATACATGCCTCTAAGGCTTTTTATACAAAAATAAACACTTAAACGAGATAAAATTCAGGCCAAGTGTTTACAATTCTTCATTTCTTTCATAGAGTTCAAAAAATATGCTAACTGAGAAGGGAAAATTAGAAAACATTTTGCAGGAAGAAAGAAAACACCTTTAAATACTCAAGCATCGGTACAAAAAACGTGTTTGTCTAAGGGTAACAATTTGTGTATCAGTTGATGTTCTCCAAGTGAAAAACGTGGTAAAACAATGGGTGCTTCTTTTAGAACAATGCAACTATTTTAAAGCTGATAATCATTTACAATGTGGTTGGGAAAGTGATTCAGAACCTTCAGGACAAAAGTTACTGATGTTGCCAGACTTAATTTTTGACCAGTTAAAAATGATTTGCACTTTCCTCTGCATAATGCCTCTATGCCCACCCAAGCAGCCCTACTTATTGTTTGGATTTGAAGCTTAAGAAAAAGAAGAACATGCAAATTGTTAAATGGATAAGACATCATGTGTGGATACACTATATGTATAAAACACACACACACATCTATATATATATATATATGTACATATATGCAGGCATGTTATACCCCATGTATCTACATAACGGTAGCGTTTGCTCTTCTGAAGGGATAGGAGCAATTATCTGTATATATGTACACGTATGAGAAAAAGGGAACAGATGTCCGTGATTATGTAAGTTATGGTAATTAACAGCACATAAATGAAACAAGTTTGTTTTTGTTGATGTGTCACTTGCACACTGCTCCTCTAGAGCATTGGGTTACATCCTGTACACGATCGCCTTATTGTCTACTGTCATAAAAATTCCAGTTTTGTTTCTGAGCAGCCACAGAATGGGACTTACCAGCTGTCATGGAAAATGCATTCGGTTTCATTTCCACTTAATTTATCTAATCTTAATTCTATTATTATTTTATTATAATTATTTAAATGCTTCAGGCAACAATCTAAAGTAAAAACAAATAAACAGTAGGAGTTCCAGATAATTTGTAAGTGATCTGAAAGGTCTAATGGAAACAACATCTTTATTACAGCTTTATTTTTTTAAAGGTTAATATTATAGAATCTTCATCGTTGCTGTTATAGTTAACAGCCTGTCAGCACTGACATGTTAAATTCCTGTTTTGTGAGATTAACAGTTAAACTATAAAAACTCACTCTGGACAGAAAAAAAGAAATTAAAAGATGTTATGAAATAGTGTTTAAATGCTCAAAGCCTTTTAACAAGAGACTTGATACCTCTCCTTCATTTTCAGCACTATGAACCTGAAACTTAGACAAGTACCTGAGACTGTGATTAAGTACCTGAGACTGTGATTAAGTCCATACTTCTTCAGCTCTACATTTGCATCCTAAGGCACACATTAACTTCTAGGACCTTCAGTACAATCTGAACACAGACTTAAAGATCAAACTATTTGCTTTGACCTGAGATGGAGTCAAGGACTGTAGTCTTGAGGCCTCAGCCTGGGAGATGCTCATGTCTCTTGTGCTTCTTTATCAAAGACGGTGAGTGTATGTTGTTTTTATAAACCTCAGCTTCCACCTAATCTCTGAATTCAGTCACTTTTGCTCTCCCACGTTTGGCCCACCCTGTCTACAGAGTCTGGGCACCTATATAGTCCTCACTGATTTCTCTGTCACCTTGTTAGCCTTGTCTTGATCCTCCACATCATGGATCAGTTAGGGTGGCTTACAGAACAATTTGGATTATCACTCTCTTTCTAACACAATGACTTAGTTATTTTTATAGCTTCAATCTTCTTGTAAGATCTTTTTTTTTCTCTCTTTTTTTTTCATTCTTCTTTTCTTATTCAGCATTTAGATAGTGTGATTCAAATATAAACAAAGATGTTTCACTGTTTTTATGTGATTAAACCATTGGCAAAGACTACAATCAAAACCTGCCAAAGAGCTAATGAAAATATACACAATCAGCTTATCCAAAATTAAGAAATAAAACCAATCCACAATATTAACCCTATCCTAGAAGTTTCAGATAAAAATATTAAACTATTAAATTCAAATATTTTATTGATCACATAATCACTCAGTGTTTAATGTCATCTAGTATTTGAGAAGACTTTGATGAGAGCAAGAAATTGCTGTASAATATCCTGAGCCTTTTCCAGCTATCAGTGAAGCTGATGCAAGGCTCTGTGCTGAACCTAATGAAGGCCGGATCAGTCCTCCATCATCATGATATACACAGGAATGAACTGCAGGATTTGGGGAAAGGAGAATTTAGAAGGAAATTTCTGAATTGCAGCTCAGCATTTTTTTTTTAAATAATGGATTTGAATACAGTTGGAATTCTCAAAAGTTAAAAGCTAGATTTTTAACTAGAGAGAAACAGCTGCAGATTGTGTTACGTCTCTAGCAGCTTTTTTTTTTTTTTTTTTTTTTTTTTTTTTTTTTTTTTTTCTCCTCTCTCTCCATCATGTGAGATGAACAGTTACAAGTTGGGAAAGGAAGCAGAATTCCAGAGTGATGATTATCAAAGTGGATTATTTAGAAACTGAAACTCAATTTTGCTTCCTTGCAGAACCCAAATGTGTTCGTTTGGTTTGGATACTGAATATTGACAAAGGGTGGGTTGTTTTCCCTTTTTCCTCTAAACCTGGTTGTGGAGATGGAGAAAAATAATCAGTGGTGAGCACAAACACTGATGCAAGCGCCCTGCTTGCTTGGAGTGGCTGACCTTGCTGGGAGGATGTGCCTGCAGGATGACGGTGCCTCTGGACGTGGCTGGGAAATGCTGGCAAGCGGCTCTGCAAGCAGATACAAAATGCTCCATGGGTGCTCCGACCCCAAAGCCGTACCACAAGCAGCACGACCGAGCAAACCTACTCAGGAAAGTGTGGTCTGTGTGGCCTCCTACTTTGCTTCTCTTGAGAAGAACCTCTCTTTCTCTCCAAAGGGAACAGGGAAAGGCACAAGGGGACAGAATCACCACCCCCCATAGTGTCTCAGCCCACTGCCACAGGAGTTAACTTATCGCGCAGGAACTGGGGATGCTGGTGGAGTGAGGGGCTCCATCAGCTCCAAGCGACCCACGGCCCTGCGGGTGCAGCCAGGCCTGGCCCTGTTCCCTCACAACGGACACGGAGCTCTCTCCTCTGTCTGGCGTGGGAAAGCGGAGAGGCTGTGACACAGAAATCGCCCCGTAGCTTGCTATTAAGAAAGTTTAGCAAATTGACTGCTGCTAAAATAAGAGCTATGAAAGTGCCATCTGCAGTGCAGTCACACGGGGCAAATCTCACAGGCCTTCCGTAGTCGGAACACCCATGGAGCGAGCACGGCGGGAGCTGACCCGCAGCATAATAGCGATGCATACCGTATGAATTGGAAGTAACACCTGGCCTTTGTCTGGAAAATTACCATTTTTTTAGGCCAATCTTCAAAGCTAAACATTTCTTTAGGACTCTGGAGCCATTGAGGACGCAGACAAAAGGAAGAGAGTCTTGGAGAAACAAGTAAAAGCTGTAGACCCAGCAGAAAAGGCAGGAGGCTRTGGAAGAAGGCTGGAAGAACAGGAGTAAAATCCTCAGTATAAAATCCCAGTTCTTCCTGCATGGATCAGTTTTTCCAAAGGTGAAAGGAAAATGAATTTCCCATTACATGTAGGTGATTTCATTACACAATTACATGCTTGCCTAAACTTTAGCCACATACTGTTACCCATCCTTGCAAGTAATCAGTTTTTGGTCTGTGTTTTATAACATACACTTAGTTTAAATATAAAATGCATTCATATGTGTCTGTGCAAATATACGTAATCATCAAAATCTTTACCATATTTTTCAGTTTAGATGTAGCATTTTTAGATGTAGCACGGCATTTCTGATAAAGACACCATAGTGAAAGTATACCTTATCTTTAGAAACATCCAACATGCCCTCACTACATATGTCTAAGAGAAAAAGCTGCTCTTCTGCATAAGAGCTCAAACTTCCAAATAGATGCACAAAGGGTTACACCTGGGTGCAAAGGAGACAATTGCACAGCTCAACTGAAAGGGTTGTCTGCAGAGTCTTTGGCAGTTGCACTCTCACAGATATACTCTGAGTCTGACCCAGCATAA
This sequence comes from Nothoprocta perdicaria, assembly GCF_003342845.1. Classification (NCBI taxonomy): domain Eukaryota; kingdom Metazoa; phylum Chordata; class Aves; order Tinamiformes; family Tinamidae; genus Nothoprocta; species Nothoprocta perdicaria. The sequence goes on from NW_020455458.1 coordinate 1,140,607, forward strand.
AATTGGAGTAGGCTGAAGTCAACAAAAGTCCTCAAATGCTATTTCACAGAGTATCAAATACTTGCTTTTCTGAATTAGAGTTTTATGAATGATCAGGACTACAGGTTCTTGGATTTTTCTTTGGGTGATTAGGTCAGAGAAATGAGAATGCCATCTTTGTAGAGACTTAGCAGTCAAAAACTGCAAGCTGATCATTAGCCTGATTGCATGTTATCCTTTCTTAAATCAGATTAATCACATATAATCATCAAATGCTGCTCTAAAATCTTGACATATTTTCAAAATATAAGAGTTTTGATGAAGCTTATCTTGGCGACACAATAAAAAAAGCTAGACATGCCAGCTCTTAACATATCTGGTGACACTGCCTAACAGCTACAAGAAAACATCAGGGAGAATTACATAAAATAGCTAAGATCTTTTCAAGAACAAGTCAGCTAGGCGACCAACAGCAAGTGGAATCTGATGTAGTTGCTAGCAGCCATCCTTAATGTTTTTAGATTGTTTAATCTTCGCTAGCTCRCAGATCTGTGCCAGTTGTTAGTATTTTAAATAAATTATGTAGCTTTGATTTGTATAGACAGTGAAAAATCCCGCTCCTGATGCCCGTGGCATCAAGTTTACCCAGCCTGAGCTTTTGTGTGCAGCATGTTGCGAGCTGTAGAGGTTACATCAGTCTCCAGGCTGAAGCATCAACCTCAGAAAACCTCTACAACCATCTCATGGACTTTGGACATGGAGTCTTGTACGAGGAGAACACTCCCACGCATGGCTGTTTACTCAAACTGTGTACAATCACCATCACATAACCTCAAGATAAAATCCTTAATTTCTTAAGCAAAGCAAGGTGACAAAGCCATAGTCTGTTAGCATCTCAGTGACTACTCAGGTGGCTGCTTTAGTGCTAACTCTGCAGTGCTGTGCACACACTTATATATTATATATATTACAACTTCTTGAGACATCAAGTATACTCTTAGTATGTAACAGGTTTAGATGTATGATACGTCTTGGCTGAACAATAAATTCTCTTAAGTTTCTGGAAGTGTCTCTTCTACTACCAGAACTGATTTTCCCCTTTCTCTTGGTAAAAATGAAAGCAGCAGACCTTGCTCCTTCTCGAGCACTTGTTTCCTGTTTTGAAATCTAGGATGAGGGGTACTCTTGTAAAAGTTTATGTTTTATTTCCTGAGGGGAAAATCCGTTACTCCTAGATTATACATAAGCTTGTTTATATTTGCGTCAAGTGCCAGAACTTAACATACCCTTATGTTCCAGTTATCAAGCTGGCATTCTTTATTTATTAGATTTTTAGTATAGAATGTGGCATTATAATCAATGTATTATTGACAGAAGCACTTGGATCACATGCTATTTATTTAATTTACAATCCTGACTCTTATTTATTAAAATTAGCACATGCACTGTGTTTTCATGGCACATTCATATATATTATTCAGAAAGGGCACATGGATAGCACAACAAACCACTCTAACATTTAAGTCATGTCACAAGCATTTCTGTAAACTATTGATCATTAACCTATTCTTTGCTGAAAACCTAGCTTGTGACACATGTGTTGGGCAGCTATTTGGAAAGTTTTGCCATAGTTATACAGCATTTTTAATGTCTGCTAAAGTCATAACACAAGAGGCATTTTATTGTAACCTGCAGGCATCATAAATACTAAATCTCCAACATTTTTATAACTAGTTATATCAAAGGCAATCTGATTGTCACTCTCTTGCACATAGGATTCTCCCATTAGTAAGCAGTCTTATATTACAGGCATAAAACATTGTTAAGCATTTTAGCTCCGCCAGACTAGCTGCAGCTGTGTCACATTTGTGTTTCCTTATTTTATATGTGCCAGTTATCTAGATTGAAGTTGGAATAGCATAGCACTCCACTAGATGACAGGCTTGGTTTAAAGCCAGACCACTCAGTGATGCTTATCAAACAATTTTCAGCTACGTACAGCAGCATAATTCAAAAACCTGAGAAGTCTCTAAATTAACAGGCATGTCATGAGAGACCATTTCTTTTTTTGATAGAAAACAGATCATTAAAACAGTTCCCTCACAAATACATGGAGTCTAACAAGTGAGAGACATCAGTGAAATCATCAGATTTTTCTACTCATTTTTGAATGACTCTGTGGCATTCCATGCTCTTGAACATACACTTATCCACTTACCTCCAGTTCAAGATGGAAAAACAGTCAGATCGGTCGTGCACGAATTTCCAGAAGTCCTGCTTCCAAAAAATAATTTTCTGTTCCTTGTTCTTACTCTCATGTGCTCTCTGTTTGCTTGGTTGTGGTTTCTAWGCTTTTAGCTACTGATTCATCTCTGGTGATGGGCTACCTCAAGGCAACTGTGGGTTGACTTGCAACCCATTGGATATAAACCCACCTCAAGCTTCTAATCGATGGCCTGGGCCTATTGAAGGAGAAAAACAGGTCTTCTCCGTTGAATTCTCCAACATCATTTAAAACAGAGAGCTCTGACTTAACACCTCCGTACCTCTGCGCTTTCTTTCTTGTTTTTTTTTTTTTTTTTTTTTGATGGTTCCTAAAAGCATAGATAATCATCACAAACCTATACTTATAACCAAGTAATCCATAAATCCAAGAAACAGAAATCACAAAGATTTGAAACTCTCTGCATTTCACCAGACTTATCAATTGGGATGGAGACAAGTAAATTGGTTCCTCCAAGGTTAAAAAAGTGAAGTTGTAACAGGATCCCTAATTAACTCTGGAAGGTACCAGCTCTCTAGACTACTGGCTTGGAGATGCTGGCCCCGTTCAGCATGCCTGCCTTGCCCAGCATCTGCCCAGCTGATCTGTGTGGGCACGCAAAGACAGGAGGACACTGCGCTGGGGTGCTGTTAAAGCCATAAGCCTGTTAATAGGAAATCATGTGTGACTAGTTTTCTTATTCATTAGAAATTCCACTATAAACACTAAATGAACTATCAACAGGAGCAGAAATGCTTAGCATTTAACAAAGATTCATAAATGAATGGATTTAAGAAATGACAGCACCGGTAGTAATAACAGGGCAGTGGTAACCTTCCTTTAAGGGAGAAACAAAATGCATTCCGCTGCTCAAAAAAGATTAAAAAGAGCTCACAGTATGATCCTTGCAAAGTCCTATTCTTTCATTAGTTTCCTGAGAACTAAGAGAACGTACTCTTCTATCCTTTACACTTTCTGTTATCTGCATTTATATTTTAATCACCACAAAAGAAATGTCTTTCACATTTCCTTTAGTAATATATATCAGTGTTTTAACATTGCAAGGCCTGATTCCTCACCTGTTGGAATCAATGGAATTTTTCCCACTGATATCAGTGACAGAAGGATTGGACCCCTAATTTTTCGAGGATTGAAGCCATCCTTAGAACAGCGTATGCTCTGCTCTCCACTTTCTTTGATGACTTCTAACATTCTTTTGATGTGGACTCCAAAAAAGACATTTTCATCTTTGGCTATATGTGTTTTAAAAGATGAAAAACACTGAATAGCAGAGTAAGAACATTTTGTGTTTCAGGCCACAGTTCTATTTAAACCCAAGCTTGCTAATAAGTGAGAGATGAAAGAGAATAAAAAGTAGAAGACTAGAAATGTTGGGTAAACAAAATGAGCACCAGCTAAACAGACATTCTCCAAACCCATGGAAATACCATACTGTTTGAGTCATCAGGATATGCACACATGATACACACTGGCAAGGCATAAAACTGTCACTTACMCCCCTGGTGTCTGTCTGTGATCATGAGCAGGATGCTCAAGCAGAGGTCTCTTTGCGAGCACCCTGCTTTTGCTGCTCTGCACTGCAGAAAAGTGGTCAGAATAATGGGGAGGAGGGTAAATGCCATTTACAAACACAGAAGCTCAGTGCACTGGCAGGGTAATTGTGGAGAGAGGGGTAGAGACCTGCTGGTATTAGATTCACTCTGTGAGATTAAACACTGATGAAGTCTGGTTGAAAAAATAATTCCAGAGGGTAGAGAACTGCATACCTGGCACTCCCGAAAGGTGCCGAACAGTCATAGCTCTGAGTAATTTGATAGAATATATTTGATGATGGAAGATAATGACATTATTTAATGTTGTGTGCTGGAGAGATGCTCTAATATCACAATGAAACTTGTGATATAAAATCTGGAATAGATAGAGTAGGATAAAATAGAACAGAACAGAATAACATTTCCTTTCAGAACATAAGGCTTTGACCTCAGCTCTGAATTGACTTGTTTTTTGGTTTTTTGTTTGTTTGTTTTCTATTTTTTCTATCATGTTAATCATAATGATTAATTATTATCAAATATTCTTAAGAGCTGTGACATCTGTTAAACGTAATTACTTCTTCTTCCATGTGTAAATCAAGGCTCTTTAAAAAAAAAAAAAGAAAAGAAAAGAAAAGGCAGTTTATACTTAAATTAACTACTTCTATCTGCAATTTGCAAGTTAAGGTGTACGTAAAGCCTGTGGCTATACTAAAGGCTCGGCTGTGCCTCCTAGGCACAGTGTTAATTAAAGGGTGATGTGGATTTGTACCACTCTGAGGGGAACTCTGGAAGGGATTATACCTTAGAGAGACACAATGCCTGCAGTGCACCACAGCATGTAAGTAAAACGGGCACGCTGTGCACCACCCGCACGCGCTGGTGTCACTCAGCATCTCCGTGGGCCCATCTCCTTCCCAGCCTCCTCATCCCCCTCGCTAGGGCTGCACCAAGGGGGCACTTGGAAGATGCAAGGGAGAACTGGTGCTAACAGTTGTGTTATCCAGGATAACTATTCAGAGGTTGGAGACAATCTCTGACCAAGGAGAAAGAGAAATTGCCAAGTGTTTTTCCATAGGTATATTTTCTCTTATTCAACAACAGGTCTTTAAAAGTCTGATGGTGTGTATGATGCCTGACAGTTTGTAACATCTTACCTGAGCTCATCCTACACTCAGCTTATTTTGAATAAATCTRCATTCAGGGGCTGGGTTTGTTCTCCTTGTTATTTTTCATCAGAGATCGTCTTTCCCTTGAGTAGCTCTTTCGACACCAATGACGTTACGTATGATTTACTTCTGTGCMAATAAGATCAGCATCAGACCCATAGACCTTTGTTCTAAAATATCGACCGTGTTCAAATGACATATTCCAATCTCTATGTAAATAATGTCTRTGATTAATTTAATGCACATTTAAGGGTTTTTCGAGGCCATATTACTCACTGGATTAAATGTACATTTTGGTAATATATTATTGCTATTGTACATCCAATAGATCTAATTCAGCCCAGGGTGATTTTTTATGACCAAGTAATAGACCACTGAAAATAGGATTTATTATAGAAGTGCCAAGACACCCTTATTTATAGTATAATAGTACAAATTGCCACTATAATAAATACTCTTCACTTATCAAATCATTAGTCTTTTTACAGCAACATTGACAAATGATCCCATAGGCAGTATGATATTGCTAATGAAATATATTAACTTTCAATTTTTGGTTATTGGATCTGGAACAACTGTACCTTACATGATGCAGTTCAAGTAGAACTTGTGACTGATATTTTACGTATCTATATAACAAAATGTGACCCCCTGCAGTGCTTTAGAAGATCCGCAAATGCAACACAAAAATGGTATACGTCTCAGCCTGTGATCAAACACAGATCAGCAGATTGCATCCACTTATAGAGAACTGTTAACAAGGAATGTCTAAATGGAAAATGTAAAAATCATGCTGAATTTTTTTGATAAGTTAGAGTCTTTATTAATCCCAAGAGAAAGGTATTAAGAAGTCATCAAAAAAAGAAAATAGAAGAACAGAATTAAAAAATTGTGAAAATTCAGCTGTGGAGCATTCTTTCCTTGCCAGAAGTTATTTATTTTCTAAGAATCTGTTCACTGTTACTATATAAGATGCAACATTTAATTATGTGTATTTGGTCTACAAAAAGTGCAGAACCAAAGACCTTCATAGAGGTTCTACATTTGTGYAAACTAAAATAAAATAAGCAGGCAGGATTAAGAAAAATGTTATAAAAGTAAGCTTTGCAAGAAATATTTATTTGAACAATTAGACTGGCAAGTTTAATAATATAAAAGATATACACTTAGCAACTTTTGATAGCTTAGATCTGAAGTGCTTGGCAGATATATTTTTTATCTTCGACAGTTCAATATTTCAGTGCTACAATCCAAAATAGTTGAAATACTCTAATATTAGATTCAGAATGAACTGTTGTCAAATATTATTTAATTTCATTAATTTTATGCTTCAATATCACTTACAATTAATTCAGGATTTTCAAGTCTGCTTGTAATACACCAAAGCTTGATTTGTCATACTTGAAAATGTTCTGTTTGTCTTTCAGGTGAGTTGTCAATATGTCTCTTTATTTAAGAGACATATTCTGGCATTTCAACAGTCAKTTAAGTGTGGTCCGCTGTTGGTGTCAATCTATTATATAGCTTTTAAAGGGAGCTAACTAGTTTAAATAATAGAAAAATAGTAACCAAAATTTGAGGATTTTTTTTCTTTCTTTYTTTTTTTCTCTGTTTATACCCTCTATGTCAAGATGTAAACAGTACAAGAAAATTGTTAGTCATCATACAGAAAACTGCATTTCTAGTTCGTGATTTGCTCTCACTGCAGCCTAGTGCCTGGCCTTACCAGTCCCCTAGAGCAGCTTCYTGGCTGATTAAATTTGGAAGAATTGGGTATTGCCTCCAAGTCATATTATAACATGGAAAAATTTGTGCTGGCTCTCAAGAAATTTTCTTTCCCTGCCTGTTGGTCACTCTCATCCGTACTAACCTGGGCTCTTTCCTGCACTTGAAGACTCAACTTTATCCCAGGTGGAGATTCAAGTGCTTCAACACTTCTGGATCTGAAAAAAAAAATAAAATAAATACTGAAATATGTAGCCAAATACCTATTTCTGCACACCATTTCACTGAGTGCACCAGTTCTACTCATTCCTTGGCAGCAAAAGATATGTCCATTTTTCTTATTTTTTCCTCTATTAGAAATCACCTGTTTTTCTTAGCTATGTTCATTTATAAATGATCATCGGCAGTGTAATACCCTTGACACAATCTTCCTGTGCACGAGTTCCTCTCTTCAGTTCAGCCCAGCAGCCTTCACTTTGGGCAGACTACAACAACTTGAAGTTCAGATCGGCAATCCTTTTCTTGTCAGTGCTTTTGCCTAAATGAAATTTCATGCGGTTGACAAACTAGCAGTTACTAAGAAAATTAATGATCTAGATTTATTCATCACCCCTTTAAAAGTCTCAAAAGATCCCTAAATCCCCCCTCTTTGTTGTCTATAGAATAGAATTTATCATGAAGACTGTGTTGTTTTGAGATAGAACTTTTGATCTGGAGGCAAAATATATAATCATCAGTGATTTTCCACCTGCAGTTACTTTTGGAGATGCAATTATATCCACTATCCCAAAGCCAAAGGCCAAGTGAAAAATCATTCTAAGAATGAGATGCTGAAAGGATCACAGTGATGTAAAGGCCTCAAAGCAGCTGCCCATGCTCAGTTTATGCTTGATGCCAAGGCCATTGAAGTCACTGTGAATCTTTTCTTTGACGTCAATGGGATTTAGATCAGGTCCTGAGTAATTTTTCGAAAACCTCAGACAAATCAAAACCATTTCCTTTGGAATGACATGGTTCACAACCCTTGCTGAAGATTATTTCCTCTCCAAACACAGCTTTCATACCAGAGCCAAGTCAGCTGTGATGCTATTTTTACCAAAGCTTGCATATTTTTAAAGAAAGAGGAAACATATTTTTTAACTTTTATTTCACCTACTAGCAGCTAATCACTTTTTGTCCAAACATTCAAAGACAACTCCAACTGGGCAGGCCAAACCTACAAGCAAAAATGGGGGTTCCTTTTAGAAGTCATGATCGTTTTAAAAACTTTTTTTATTTTTAATGGAAAATCTTTGCAGATTTAATAATAACCCTAATAATAACAGTCATAGCTATTCATGTGGTTGGACATGCACCTTCCCAAGAGACAGCAACCAGCGGAGTCCGGTAGACCATTTAATCTTAAATAACATATTACGTTACAGCTTTAACAGCACTAATATAATATTAACTCTTATACTGCAAGTCCACTAATTGTTATACATATAATTTATTTTGAAAAGGACTCTTAAAAAAAAAGGCATAGGCTTGAGAAAAGTAGATCTACCTTCTAGACACTAATTTTGTATAACAATTTCTGAGAATAATAGGGAGACTTTCAAAGATAAAGTCTTTCTGCCTGTCAAAAGTAAAAGAGGAAGAGAGAGAAAGAGAAAAAAATCCTTTTGTAAATCTTGAGTTGACCAAGGGAAATGGGATGTGTGCTACTAGTTACCCCTGCCTTGAGGACTATGAGTGTGTTCACAGCCTAGAAAAAATAAGGGTGAAAAGACCTGTTCAATGCCACCATCTTCATGTGCAGAAGAGACCAACCAGCATATGTCAGTTTGAATTTGTTAATCTGTGCAAGTGGGTCTCCCATAAAGTTTTGCTTAGGAATATCACTGGCTAATGGGCTATAGAAACTATTTGGGAGATGCTGTGTCCCTTGCTGAATGATGCCAACGTAGCTATTCTTCCATCTGCAAGAAATACCAGCCTTGCTTGCGGCCAAATGCCCTCCTGGCAGACCTCTGTGGGGTTCTGTACATAACGCAGCCTCCTAGAGCAGAGCAGCCAAGACTGCCCTTGTTTCCATATATTTCATGTACAATTTTGTTCCTTCTCTCCAATTACTTAATTCACCATTTCTATATTGTTTCATTAATACGATAATTTTGCTACACCTAACAGTTAAGACCAGCATGTGTCAGCGTTTAACAATGTCATCCCTTCAAGGCAGAAGGGATTAAAGTCTCTCAGCTCCTTGATCTGAAATGACAATTTTTGGTGATGGTGGGATCATCTTAATTAGGTCAGGTGAGTTACCATGGAAAATTCATATAAGAGATACTCTGTTTTTCCTTTTCTGCTTGAGTGTGGGAACGACAACCCCACCTCAGTGATGGCCATTTCTTATTTAATCTGTGGCTATAACTAGTTTTGCTGTAGGAAACAGCACTTTCTAAATGTTTCTTCCTGCAGAATCTCCTAAGGATGCTTCTTGCCAAGATCACCGGTGTGTTTCTGTTGTATTGAGCCTCTAGCCCTTGTGAAAACACCTGTGTAAAACAGATGGATAAGGTGATCTTCATTTTTAATTTCCCACCCATCATTTTCTGAGTATTCCAAAAAGGAATAAGACATACCTCTCCAGGGCTGCGAGTCCTTGATTTATTTTGATGCTGGAGTAAAAGCACATGTTTTGCAGAGGAAGAATATAGATCCAATGGGATAACTTCTTAAGGTGCACAATAATTTTGAGTAGAAGCTTAGAAAGTGAGATAAAGCCAGAAGATAATTGCCTGGAGTCTGCTGTAGGAGGAATGGTCCAAGCAAAATAAATGATTACAGAAAGGATGGTCTAGGAAACTTTTCCTACAACAAAAACAACAGTTAAGAAGCCTGACTGAAAACCATTCTTAAGTACTGCTTCTGGATTGCATCACTTTCTTCTGCAGTAATGAGAGACCTGTTGAAAAATGAATTGTCCACATTGTCCATAAGGACCAAAAGAAGGGACAGGAATGACTAGGCTGCCATAATATGTGAAATTACCTCCAAAGTATACACGGCACTTTACATGAAAATCAAGCAAACGAGGAAGTATAAAATAAGCCTTGGAGGCAGTGCAAGGGGTCACAAGCCTTTTTGATGTGAGGGTCTTAGCGGCTTCAGCTGATGTCAATTTAAAGAGACAAATGATTACACCACAAACAGAGAAATAATGTGGCATTATTCCCTGAGGTATCAATATCTCATCAGACACATTTTTTTAAGAGAATAAAAAAAAGCCAAAAAAAACCAAAAATGAAATACCCCAATCCAACCCCAAAAACTCTGCAGTTCCTCTTAKCAAAAATTTAACCAGTGGGTTGCCTTGCTGAAAACCTGACTCGTTTAAACGGTTAATTGGGACCTTCCTTGCATTATGTCAGGAATCCTAAAGAGAAGGCTACAAACAGACACGAAAAGAGAAGGAAAAAAAAATAGGCAGTCATCCTGTGTGTTTAAGAATTTCCCTGGCAGATACTGGATTTCCAGTTCTAAGTCATTTCTTAAACAGCACCGGCAAACATCAAAGCGTACAACACAGAGCATGCTGAGTCCCAATTACACACCTCAAAAGTAAATGCTACCTCAATGGAAAGTCTTCAGAAATTCTAAATATAATAAAGGCCAAAATGTGCAATTGTTCCCTGAAAAATGCAGACCCTCTCTTTACAGATAATGATGGCTTCATTAAAATCCCTAGTTATTAATATACAAATCTACATCATGCAGTGAAAAACTGTTTTAGAAATGTATTATAACATAGATGGTTATTACTGTTTGCAAGATATCAGGGAAAGAAGTGTCAAATAATTAATTTCAGTGTATTTTCATTGTTTTTAACAAGCCATCTTTAGAGACAGAAAATCTTTTCTGAACAAGGTTCATGATTCAGAGAAATAGAGTTAGTACAAATAATTGGTGTGTTGAAGTCAGAGGAGCACAAGAGTTGCTTTATTAAATAACGAAGTCTTTAAAAGCTGTGTAAATTCTCTGTAGCTGTGTGTTCAAAGAGATATCCCTTTCACATCATTTAGCAAAAAATCATACCAACAATAGTCTTTGATTGATAGTTTTTCTTCTCCCCAAAGTATTGTACAATTTTTTCTCTGTGATACCTTAATCTACTGCAATGAAAAAATAGTGATATAGTTATAAAATGTATTCACATATAAATATTTCCTTATTCCAAAGAAGGAAAAAGGCATGATGAGAGTAATCTTTAATTCCCACTGTACTTCCTCACTTCATGCTGGTGCTCACAAACATATTCCTGTCACATATGCTTGCCTGTCTTTTTCCTATGGTCAAGAAACCAGCAAAAGTAGGTAAAGGAAAACACAGGAGTAGCTTTGTAGTCCCCAGCACACCTAACATCAAGTGGCAATGTCAAGTCTTAATATCTGCAACTTTATAAGAATTGCAAAATATTTTTAACTTGTTCTTCACTGCTATCTAGCTCCCTTCAGCTCACTGTTTTTCTTTTATAATAATTTTTCTTGATTTTGTTTTCCATAGCATTTCATAATTTATTTCTCTCTTTCAACACAGGAAYATAATGATTTTACCAACTTTTATACTTTACTTTTCTTTCCTACTAGTTCATCCCACTGTCTATATGAGAAAGAAAATAGTTTATCTTTGAAAGAGGAATCACTGAAGGGGGAAAATTTACATCTGATTCCATACTGAAAGTAACAGCTGCTGTTAACTGTAAAGAGCATGATCTGAAACACCCATTAGGACGCTTGATTTTAAATGAGGAGCTATGAGAAATTTCTTTCAAAGAAAACACTTAAAGTCTTAAAACACTTATCTTGAYCTATGTGGTATATTCTAGATGCAGACTTCTGCAGTTTTCTTTACTACCAGAGAAAGATCTGTCTTTCCTTGTGGCTCAGTATCACGTTCAGTATGATCTGAACTAAAAATGTTAGACTTCAGTTACCCTTCTTTTGTTTCACCAGAATGGGCSATTTTCATGGCTTTTTATTACTTGTTTGTCAGCTAAAAAGTAAAACAAAATTTGTTCATAATTGGTAAGTGAACATCATGTATATTTTTAACTTTTTATTTCTGTTTCAATTTTTATAACACAATGTTATTTCTTCTGTGATGCCATAAAGTCTTTGGCTGTTTTACAGTAAATCACAGGTTTCAGGAGTTAGAAGTCAGGAAAACTTGCTGATTTCAAGCTTGCACTAAAAAGGATTTTTCAGCTCATATTGGTGAGCTCAGACTTAATAGGATGGCCTTGTTCCTAGACGATATCAGCGTTTTTGCTACTAGCAATTTTAAGWAATTTCCTATTAGGAAAGTGGTACTGGACTAGTACAAACTACTTTTAGATTTCTGGTTATGTGGTTCAAACTGCAGTATGTGGGGTTTATCAAAAATAACAGTGCATTTCGCCCACTAAAAAAAACCCCTCATTTAATACAGTTTTATGAATTACTACTGTGAAAGAAGATTTTCAAGTTGTAATTTTATGGTCCTCATGTTTCTTACGACTATCCTACCACATCTTGCATCCAAACTACCAGAACAAAGCAAAAACTCTCTTGTATTTGGGATAGGTTCTGGGGGATATACAAAATATTTCCCCTTTGTAATGCTAAAACGATTCCTCCAAATTATCAGCATGTATGGAGAGCTCCAGATTTACCTACTTTAGTTTCTGTGTGCCTAAATAAGAAATCCAGGTCAGGACTTCCATATTTCTGCCCAGGATTTCCCAGACACAAATATGTGTTCACATACCCTTAAAATATTCGAGGTATGCACAGTAAATCCATTGCTTTCAAAACATGTCAGACTTACATGTGAACGTGCAGAATAACTGGGCACCACATGCTAAGCAGATATTATTTCTCCTGGAAGATACAGMTATAGTCTGAATGTCAGAACCACCAGCAGTGCACACCAGCACTTTCCCAATGATATTCCCCGGGACAGTGAACCTGGTGCCTCCCAGTGCTCACATAAAACACTCACGTAGAGGCTATCATATGCTTAGGAAAGAGTTTCCTCAGTAACAAAGCAGCCAGAAAWTTCTGGATAGCAAAACAGCAACATGGAAAGCATGGAAAGCCCTGAACTGCTGGAAAACCATGGCAACTCTAGATCATATGCATGTAGCTTCCCAGCAAGTCCCATAGAAATTATGCAGTTGCACTGGTCAAAACAAGTTAGACCTGACCCAATCTCTTTTCCTCTCAAAAAAAAAGCTTAGTCATTGGAACTGGGTATTTCCATAGATGAACAAACCATTGTTACAATAAATCATGACAAGATCATCAAGAAACCCATGAACCAATTAAGCAAATACAAACAATCAAAGGAAAAGTATCCAAAGGTATACACAGTCAGTCTGGGGAGAAATAACAAGGGATGTTCAGTTTCTTATGTCTTCACAGCAATTCCAAACTTCAATAGACAAACACTGCTTTTGCCATGTTAAAAGTACATGTGCAATGGAAAGTGTATAGAGTATGTATGCACTTCAGAAAAATAATTCATTTTTAAGGCAAAGAAACAGAATGAAACCTTACAGAAGATGAAGATCTTGAAATTAACTGTTTATTCATCTCCACATGCCAGTTTGCTGATGTGCTCCTTCAACCTGGAAGCACTGACATATACAAACAACAAGGCACATTGAGCCTGGCAGCAGGGGACAAGGAAGCAGTTGAGCCAGGGAGGAGACAAATGCAGGGCTGATCTTAGGACAGCAGGGAAGAGTGTCAGGAACAGGGATTTTGTGTCTTTGGAAAGCAATTTTGTTCTTCCTAGAGACAACGGGTTAGGCACACAAGGTTTAATTGCTGCATTTCAGCCCCTAAAGTACTGACTTGCAATGCAAATTTCAGAAAACAGTATTGCTCATTCATACTGGACAGCTTTGACAAAAGTGTATATGAAGACTGCAATACATCTTCCTTGTACTAATATATAGTATAAAGAAACAGCTTTAGAGCTCTGGACACAAATGGAGCTTTTGATTAGCTGTCAACAATGTCATATCCATGTTAATAATGCCCTAGTCATGCCTGGGGCTGTCAGTCTTTCTTATTTTTATTCACAAATTCCATTTAATAACAGCAATAAGTCACTCTAGACAGTACATTTCTAAGGGATTTTTGCACTTCTCAGGTGGTTAAAGTCACTTGACCTTCGGCCCTATGCCTTAAAAACTCCCTAAGAGATGTGCTAAATTGCCCAGAAATACATTGCCTGTCATGTCTTGTTGCTTAATTAAAGGCCAACCTAGATGGCCTATAAGGACTGCCCTTAAGTAATTACTAATTGATCTCCTACTCAAGGAAAATGAATAAATTCCATAGCAGCCGCACTGTCACATGGCATTTACTCAAATTCATATTCCTCCAATAGAGACTGAAAAGCCCACGGTGAACTGGTGCATTGAGCACAGAAACATCTTTCAAGCAGCTAAGTCTCATTCCTTGAGTTTGTTGCATCATATTGGCTGTAGCCACAGCTGCAGCCCTGGGTTAAGACCAAAAAAACTTTGCTTGAAAATCAAAGTTTCTAGAAGCTAAGAAATACTTGGAAGTTCTTCACCTATCAACTTTGTTACAACTCCTTGACCAAGCAATTTCAGACACTATGCAAAATCATTTACCTGATAATAAAATCATAAAATAAATAACTACCAAAATAGCTTCAGGAAATGGAGTTCTTTCTTGAAGGAAAGAGGCAAGATTTAGATTGAAATAGGAGAGATCTTGCAAGTTTTATTCAAGGTTTATATCAGAATACATGAAACAGACTTCCTGGACTTGTTCTATTCTCTCTCTAAAGCACCAAGCTATCCAAACATTATTCCTCTCTATTTTTGTAAGATGAGAATGCTTTGGRCTGCATCAGAAATCTTAAATCTAACTGTGAATGTTTTGTACAGATAYGAAAAATCTGAAAACTATTTTCTAAACAAATGTATGAAAACATTTGTTAACTTCCTGTTACTCTGAGTAAGACAATACGCATATATTTTCCTTTCCAAGAAGTTTCTCAAGTGAGTGACTTCAACAAGTGAGTTGTCTTTCAACCCTACTTTTAAATTAGTTGGCACACACCATAAAATTATACAAAGTAAAAAATGAATCATTCTCTGAAATATTTCCCTTGAACACATTGGATGGAACCAGGAATCCCACTGGATTCAAAGATAACGTTTCTTTTGCCTTCAGTGAGGCCAAGGTTTTACTTTGGTATAYATGAATAATGTAAAACAACACAAAATTCAGGAACCAATCTGATACACGGTACTACATAGTCCAGGAGGATAAATCAAATTTTATAGCGCGCTGTATCAAAAACTGTACTGGTTCCATGATCCCAAATCCCAAAATGGAACAGGGCTCTACCTGCTGCACTGAAATCATGCTAAGGAAAGAGCAGCATTTTGCAGGAATGGCTGAAAAACAGGAAACCTGAATTCTGGGATGTTGCTGTCCCTGCATAACTCTGCAGGTTACTGAAACCTATTCAAGTGTGTAAGTTCTGCATCAAGTCTGCTATTGCTGTAGCACCGTCTTTAGGAAAACCTCTTGGTTGCAGAGCATACCCTACACTCTGCAGGGGCACTAGCACAGGTGGCACAACACAAAAACTTAGTGTTAGTATGGCCACAATTTAGGTCTTGCTTATCAAGTCCTTTAATGATGTATTTTCCACTCCTTTAAATATATAAAAAGATTATGGAGTTGGTTCATGTGAAACTACAAAATGTTATCGACAACAGAACCTGTTATATAAATACATATTCTTGTCATTATGATTATAGAATTGATGGCTATTATTTGATTCTAACATACTATACGTTTTTATCAATCTCCTGGTATTTTAATGAAATAAATGTGCTAACCAACAGCCTTGTGGCTTGAAACAGAGGCAAAACACAAGCTGCGAAGAGGCTGCTTGGCCCTACCTGAATAAAACCAAAGGGTTGAAAAGCACATTCAAACTGGACAAGAGCCCATTTTAATTATTTCTCTGTGTTCCTGCGTAAAAATTACTTCTTGCCCTATCTTTCACAATTGATATAATTCTGGAATAAGATGTTTGGTTAAACAGGCTACCAACAAGATGTGTAATCTTGAGGTATGTAAGCTAATTTGTCATAATATGGCATTTTTACAGCTACTGTTGGGCAGCAATGAATTGTGCATTTCCAGTATTTTTTCAGAACCTCTGAGCTCAGCTACTGACATTTTGTGTTAACATCACAAAACTCAATGTTCATGCATCATTTTGGGGTAGTAGGAAAGCCTATTCCTATAAAAATAAAGACATGATAATATTGGTATTTCCGATTTCTGGATGTGCGTTGCAGTTTCTTACAGCTGAAAAGGGCTTTGCTRTCATCATGTTCTGCAATGATTTTGTGTTTTTTTTTTTTTCTATAACATTTTTCTTTCTACACATACGGGTTTTATMTCTTCTTCATGTTGGTATAGCATGAAGTCTTATGTGGAATTTAGAGGATCTGAACTAAATGTAGCTAAAAGGAACTTTTGGATGAACTGCCTGGGATTTGTTCAGATCTGTTAAAGTAATGGGGAAAAGCACAAAAGGATAAAGAAAAGAAAGGCCTTAATCTTTGTTCCATGAGTGAGAAAGCAGCATCACATGGGTGAAAATTGGCCTGACCTTCACCCACATGATGTTGCTTCTGCCTCAGCCACTCTTTCTTTGCTCTGATTAAGTGAAGATAGCCTCTTTCTCTGCAAGGAAAAGTCAAAGAACAAAAAGAAAAAAAATCCTGTCTTAACTATAAAAGGCTTATTTTTTTAATCACAGTTGGGCTCATACAAGCCAGTTTCTAATCTTATTTTTTTAAGCTAAAAAAAGTGCCTTTTTAGAATTTCTTTGGCTCGGTTTCTCTACCCTCCTCCCCCCTCCCTGAACCTCAGGGCCTAGATCATAACTTGCTTCCCTTGGATGTGCTTTGTTGCTCATCTTCACTTTTACACGATAGCTGTTTGACTTAAATGCGTTGTTCGCCAAAGGATTGCCCCTTGGGGAATGGAAAAACTGGAGGGAGGGAGAGGAAAGGCAGTACTCAGCTGGCTTAAACGGCATGTACAGTATATCTATTGGCAAGGTATTGCCAAGGCTTGGAGGAAATTTTCAGTGCTGTTATATCTCAGGTTTTACCACTGGATGCCATACACACCAGCTGATACACGGTTTTATGTATCGGGTTATCCACGTTCATATAGACAAGAGAACTTTACTCTGACACTGCTGTCAAAAAACCTCTGTGACTAATATTTTTAACAGCATGATACTTAGAATTTGACAAGGATATAATAATTCATTCTTCAGATTGTAAACATACTCAGAGTAAGCAATGTCTTCGAAGATTTTAAAAGATGCCCATCAGAATGAATCTCTTTTTATGGATATTGTATAACCCATTTTTTGTTGTAGTACAATAGCAGGACTGAAATCTATTTTAATAGGATATTGATCTACTAAAATCAGTTAAACCTAAGGTTAAGCATGTGCATGTATCTATGTACATATGTATCTATCTGTCTGTTTGAAGAGCCAAAAATCTGCCTGTGATCCAGTGAATTATTAGCTAAGTCCACTGGCTAGGTTCAATTTTCACTGGTCATTTTTTCCCTCACACTACAGGAGCTAAGGACATATAGTTCTATGCAACAAAATGGAACGTTAGTGCAGTGTAATGACTGTTATTGTATCACACATCTGAGCTAGAGAGTGAGGAAAGATTCCCCCAACTTACCTAGAGTTTCCTTAGTTAGAAACCCAGACACCTTGTATTATAAAAATGGAAAATTACTTAATAAGCTCACAGTAATTTCTGAAATTAAAGTCATACATACGGATACTGGTACTGAGCAAGTCCAAAGTGACTACTGCCGATTACTTAGTGTTATGAACAACATATATCAATTCACCCCGTTCAAACATTTTGCAGCAGTTATAATTTATAAGAATGCCAATTTAGAACATGCTTAAAATAATACAGCTTCTAATTATGAAAMGTGAGTTACACTAAAACCAACAGCCTCTCTTCCTCTCTGTCAGTAGTGTGCATTTTCAGGCTGACTTGTTTTCTGGCCGGGACAGACATTGTCTAGCTATGCGTCTCTGCATCAACAGAACGGATAGATTGTTTTTCAGTGATATAACCAAAAGTAAAAACCCTAGTTTTCAAATGCATGTTGGTCTTGGTCACACCATCTAAGAATAGGTTCCACTTTGTTTTCTCAAGTGAATTGTACCATTGAGCCCACAGAGAGTACCACGCGAAATGTTGTGGTTGTAAATATGTTCAGCAACAGCAAGAATCTGGACTCTGACTCAAAGCCCATTGAAGTCAATGAAAAGACTCCTATTGACTTCAGTGTGCTTTGGCTCCAGCACTTGATTCTTTATTTAGAACTTCTCATGATTATTCAGTGGAAGAGGCAAATACGAGGAGCTCTGGATGTTGGACTACTCTTGCAGTCCTCTTGTTTATAAAATAAAATATATAAGGTAGGGATGTTTTTAGGACAAAAATCATATTGAAAATTTAAAACACTCTGCTATTCAGTTTCTATATACCTTTATACACACACAATACACACAAATACATACTCACATATGTATCTGCTCCTTACATATACAAATTATATGCATATATACATATACAAATTATATTATATATTTGTATATATATATATACAAATTATATTATATATTATCTGAGAAAAAAAAAAACCAAACTAACTAAAAAACCTCAAGAGTTTGATTTTTTGGCCTGAACAGGAGTCTCCATCCGAGACACTGGTAGCAGAGGGTCTGTCAGAGATAGATTTCCTTCTGGATTTTCAGTGGGAAGCCTGGTGGAATACCTGGGTCATGTGAGATGGCATTAGAGTCTCCTGCGTTTATGCAACTGAAGGGAACCCTTCATATCAGTAGTTAATAATCAATAGTGGATTATCAAGACATTTTCTCTGCAGTATTCTTACAGGATTGTTTTCAAGCACACGATTTAACAAGCCAACTGGTTTTAATATGGGGGCTTGAATCACTTCATTAACGAGAGGACAGCATTCATGATGGCATATAAAATATTGACGCAATAGGCTAAGTTTAAAAAGATGGAACAGACTGAGAACCACATTAAAAAAACCAAAAATATGCTTTTACTTAAACCACTAAAAATACATTTAAAATACATTTTTGGCTGAATTGTCTGGTTTTCTGAAAGTCTGTCAGTAATACAGCTTTGTTTTCACACACCCATAAAAGCTCACATTAAGTAAATACAGGATCATCCTTACCAGAAAGAAAATAAGGAAAGGAGTTAACTAGCAAGTTAGCAGCTCTTGACAGTTCTAATAYTGAAGCCTTTCTGGACATCAGATAATAGTGAGGATCTGTACCTCTGTTCATTAAAAGAGCCTGAACCAGCCATCATATTCTACTRAAAATGCACGTTTCTACATATTAAATTGCTCTTCATCCAGCATGTCCTGTATGATTTTTTCAGTTCACAGCAGCTGCCTCAAACAAGCTTGAAAGGCTCTATTATGGTCTATTGGGTCAAAAACGCCTTTTTTAAGTACCGAAGTACTTAGTTACAGTGAATTGGTAACACAATATCCACACCATAATATGCATATTGTGCATGACAAAAGGCGAATAATTTGTAATCCCCATTTAAAATAAAAGCATAAGTACCTACTGTATTCAGCAGAACTGAAATGCTCTACCAGTACATATWTAAAAGATACTAAACATGTGTATGTGAAAGACCAAAATGCTCTGTGTTTTGTTTATGGAATTTATTGAACAAAAATAGGATTTATTGCACTTATTTATATAGGATTTATTGCATTTATTCCCACATCAGTATTAATTTGTAATCACCATTGAAATGTAGCTTGGGGAATTTACAAGCAAAAATCTGCATCTAAATAATACTGAGAAGGAAGGAGGATAATCAATATTAAGTCTGCTATATGTATAATCCTCCAGTGCAAGGTAAATTCAGGCTGGAAAGAAGGCTCATCCTGTTCAGGGGGCCCATTTCTGATTTTGTCATTTGCATGAGGAGTTTCCTTCTCCTTGGAGAAAACAGGAACAAGAATAACGCTTATCTCCATAAGTGGTAGAAAATATGTAATGAGCATTTCATTGCTGCATCACTCTGCTTCACAAATTCAATGTTCCTCACTGTTCATATCTTCTTTATTTTTTTCCTTCCTGATATATGATATTTATTATCTTCCAGTAAGAGAGGGAAAATCCACTAGGCTGTGGTGAGCTTTAGCAACGGCAGTGAAAACCTGTCCAACGTCCCCACCAGATGTGGGTAACACCAGCAACTGCTGTACTGCATGATCACCAACCTCCCCATCCCTTGTACAGTCCTTGTTTGCAAGAGACTGTCATCTTCTACTGCTTTTCATATTTTTTTTCTGATAACATATATAAATATCATCCTCCATTCTGTTATAATCATTTAGTGATCAACATATAATATTTAGACGTACTTTTCTCTTCAAAGCCTGAAGATACTGTTCATTATGTTTTATATGCCAAAATGGATCAAAATTATTCCCAGAAGGGTACATGTTTAAACTGGCGAAGAAAAATGATTGACATCTACCATAAGTAGTTTTGTCAAAGCTTTGGCATGTTATCGGTTTGAAAAACTCTTCTAATGAACAGTGTCCACACTYACCAGATGTGCATTCAAGAATATGCCAGATACTTGTAAAATTTCGCTGCAGTCTTAATGCCAACTGTGTAAAATAACAAACCATTAGGCTACAAATTTTGCTAGAGAAATTTGGTTGGATAAAGAGCTGAGTCTAAAGGGTCAAAGAATGCAAATAATTCCAGGCAAGAGCCTATCTTCTTGACTAGTGGCAAAAAATAGGGATTATCATCTCTATGCTCAAATACTAAAGTGCCTTGTATAAATTTGCAGCTTTATTTCTGATAACGGCAGATTTGGAAAACACTGAAGTTAAAATAATGCTTATCTACATCTGAGAAAGAAAACTACAGTATTGAATATTTTTTTTGTTTATCTTTTTATTCCCAAATACCCTCTGCTGGCTCAGAAATATTATTGTTTAACATATATTATTTTAACAAAAGCTTTTTCTTCCAGGTTTTGAAAGAAATATTACAGAACGCTTCCTAAATGCACCAGAGCACCATAGGCAGACAGGATGGGTTCAAATCTGCTCTGACCATCCAAGTCTCTGAATAAATAGTAAATGAATTTAACTAATTACCTATTTCATTAAGTGCGAATTCTTCTTTGGAGCTGTGTTTAGACTGATTGAATTTGGACTAATACTTGAGTAATGGAATATCATATTTTTGTTTTTGACATAGCTCCAAGAAGAAAATAATGCAAATTTTTGAATTCAGGTAAGAGCTGTAACATAAAGTTAGTGGGGGTTTTGTTTCTTTACGTGCTTGGAGAATCTACAATAAAACATAGGAAAGTAGACATAGCTATTAACAATAGTCATGCTCCTACCAATCACTCAAACACAGATTTTAGATCCTCACTTGGATGCTCTTGAAAATGACCCAAAAAAATAACATTTTGTGTAGTAATACAGAATAGCTTATTTGAAGCTATTGCTTCTACATTGTCCATCAAAAAATACGATTATGAGCAAAATAAGGTTTTCTCTGGAGACGGTTCCCACTCTGTCATTTACATCCTTTTTGTTTGTCTGGATTTGGGGGAAGTTCCTAGTTGACACAGGATCATCATATGAACTCTACTCCCATAAAGGTCTAAAAACATGACTCATGCATTATACTAAGATGTGCACATGATTTCCACTGATATTCCCATCTACTAGAACTGTTATTCCTTGGCTACTATCTCCCTGCTTTTCCCTGCCAGGGCAGAGCCTCCCTCATGGCCTGGGGGGCTCTCTGACAGCTCTGCTTCCACCAACTTCCCTTCTCTTGATTAGTTCTTTCTCAGAGTTTCTGTACATTTGTACAGGGGAATGCTTTTTGAAAGGAACTAAACAAAAGAAGCCCCAAGAGTTTATTAGAATCTGTGTCAAAATTACAAACACAGAGGTTGGTATATAGACATGTTAATAATTTCTAGTTATGACTGAAGTTAATTTACAGAAGCAGTTTTACATTATTTTAATGGCATTTTCTACAAATAAGATGCAGTGATTTCTGTTTGGTTTCAATGTCTTTTTGTTTTGCTTGTTTTAACACATATTAATTTGTTTTATCAATAATAAGAAAAATTAATGGAGCTCTTATTAAGGTTAAAAGCACCTCAGAGAAGTCATTGCCTGTAAACTTCTTTTTTATTGCAATCATTGCAACAACAATCACTGACAAAACAAGAACTCCCTTTTCTCTAGCAGATTTCAGGTTGTTCTGCTCCTGCAGAATTATGGGAACAATTAGAAGCTGTCCTTCAGAGGACAATTCCAAAGCACCTGCAGAGCAATGAGATAGGCTCCAGGATCGTCTCCCTATCCCATGTGTCTGGGATGGTTTCCCCAACATACCACGGCTCATCCTTTGATCCATCAATGCTCATCCTGGCATCAGATATCCCTGCCCCTGCCCCTCCTTGGCCCCAGTTTTCTTTCCTGAGCACAACTGGACTCCACTCACAGGTACAAAACACTGCCATACATCTCACAACTTCTCCCTGAGAGGTTTGGAATTCATGAAGCTGCTGTTTCTGTTTGCTTTAACAGAAGCTRTACCCAAAGGCAGGATTACACCCATTTGAAATGTAAGTGGACAGCAGCATCAAATCAGACGGTTGTTGAAAAGGAACTGAAAGGAAAATGATGATGGGACAAAACTATTCCTTCATACCAACACCTTCAACCTCTTCTATTTCAGA
This sequence comes from Nothoprocta perdicaria, assembly GCF_003342845.1. Classification (NCBI taxonomy): domain Eukaryota; kingdom Metazoa; phylum Chordata; class Aves; order Tinamiformes; family Tinamidae; genus Nothoprocta; species Nothoprocta perdicaria. Next base: position 1,163,236 of record NW_020455458.1, read on the forward strand.
GTGTTTGCTAAGTGATGAAGAGGGTCTCTCTTTGGTTAATGTAATTTAAAGATAATTCTTTAGAAAGGAGAAGGGACCATTTCACAGCTGTATCAACAATATCTTTTCTCTTAAAAAAAAATAGCAGCTGACTTAACATGTCAAGCATCACATATTTGGCCATGAAAGCAAAATATAAGCCATGCTCGCCAATAGCACAGGCTTGGAACAATGCCACTGAAAAGTTGCTCTGTAAACTGATGCTACCTTATTTCTTAGATTCTAGGAGGGCTTGCTGAGATTTAATACCAATGCAGAACGACCACATTCCTGGTAGATATTTCTTTTCTTGTTACATGAGATCCATGCATGAAGTGAAAAAGAGCAAATGAACATCAGGTTTACATCACCACTGATATGTGAATGATTGATCACCCATTAAATCACATACAGAGCTGGTAACAGCACACGGGGTAGCGTTAAAATAAAATGTTTGATATTCTTTCTCTAATTAAACACGGAAAGAATATGATGCAATCTGTATTGTAAATGTTATTGCAAATTATAGATCTAAAGGAGAGGTGTTATGCCACCTTTATAGCCCCCAGTTCCTGGAGACTGTGACTTAGAGCTGCCTCAGGGCTGCCCTAAATTACACCATTTGGTAATGACTCCCAAAGGGCAGCTGTGCATCCAGTGGTTGCTGGAGTGTAAAGTACTTTGGCTATGCCAGCAGCCCATCATTTCACAATGGAGGCTGAGAGCAGCTGGCATAGTGCTTCAAGGAAATCCCCAAGTAGTGGTTTAAGACATTTTTCTAGCACTTTTTTTTGTCATGAGAGTGATATAAAATAAAGGCCAGATTTCACAAACACACAGGGCCTCTTCCTTTCTATTTAAGCATCTGTAGTGGGTTGATGAGCTTGGAGATAGAGGCTTCTGTAAGATTTCAGAACAGGTACCAATCTAAAGTTGTTTCAGCTTGGCAAGACTCCAGGTCTCTGTCCTCATCCCACCTCTCTGATCGGCAACACTGGCCRCTGGGTGTAATACCACTGTCAAGTCATACTCTGGATTTACATCTCTGTGAGTGAAAGGAGATTTCCCCTTGAAAGTGCAAGTTCCTGAGTTCAGGCTCTTATTCCACCCTTCGCTGGAGTWGTCTAAGACAGCAGTTGAGGTTATATGTATAGACTGCCTTTTGAGTACGCTTATACCTAGCCTATCCCAAAACTTGGACCATTCAGGCAAAGTGAGCAATTCAAAGATGGTTTTAAATGCACAGCTTGCAGGTGGGTCAATCATTCCTGCACAAATCCCTCAAAAAGTCATCCTGGAGACTGTTACTTAGAGCTACCTCAGGGTTGCCCTAAATTACATCATTTGGCAATGACTCCCAAAGGACATCTGTAGATCCAATGAACTCACTGCTTTATGTTGGCAGTTTTATGGACTTGGTTTAGATGTGATACTTGCTCTTTTCAGAGCAACCCAAAGACAATAACTCCCAGCTAGCGGCAGAAACTCATGAGTTTAAGCTCACCTGATGCAARCCAAAACTCATCTGATGACTGAGCTTTCAAAACTATGCGGCAACAATCATCATTTACAGAGTTTTGTAAAAGCTCTATGAAACAGAGAAAAATAAAGTCAAACTTCATCATCGAGTCTGTTCCCACCTGTACAAGGGTAAAGGCAACAGCCCAACACACTGCCCTCATTGCTGGGTTAGGAGAGGTATTACAGATCTACCTTAGTGTCCCATATATACTCACAGAGAGACACATGMGGAATTATCAACACAAGCGGAGGAAAGCAGATCAGAATACCATAGAAAGAATCATAATAAAGGGTTCAGATGAAAGGTCATCAAGTCCTCTGTGCAGGACCAGTCTCATCTAAATAAATGCTGGAAGCTATCTGTCGATCTACTATTTTAATTATCTGTAAATTCTATTGGCAACCTATTCCACTGCTTAGGTATCATTTCCATACTCTGAAATGACATAGCAGCTAAAACCTGGATGCCCAGCACAACCTTGCTATACTGCTCTCTTTCACAAAATCCTTTCTTGAGGTCTGAAAGAAACATGAATATAAATAAATGACCTGCATCTTATATATTAAAGAATAAGGACCAAAATCTCAATTCAGTGGTGTAAACTCAGCATAACTTCTTGGAAAGCAATAGACTTACTCCAGATGTCCACTGGAGGTAATTTAAAACCACTGATTTTTGCTCAGGGTACTCTTTTCCTTTTTACTCTGAAGGCAGAAAGACAGAGATTGCTAAGTATGTAAATAAAGAGAATTAAAGCAGACTCAGAAGGGAACAAATACCACTATTTTTGCCATWGTTCTTGACAAAGTTAAGGTGGAGGTGTACAAAATCAGTTACACTGATGCACTTCACTTAGCATGGGAGTTCATGCAGTGCAAAAAGCTTAATGTGTGCAGCTGAGCCGCTCGCCTAATGGGCATCAGTTGTTATCTGTGGAAATGGTGTCTGCTAGGAGCCTGGCTACTGTACCCATCTGTGATGGCTAGTGGGATTTTTAACATGACCATGACCTTTTCTTACTCATTTTGCTGAATTTTTATCCAATAAAAGCCATCATCTGCCTGGTCTACCCAAGCTCATATTGTGCAGCCTAAGCCCATTGATGAGGGTACTGGGGGACGCAGGAGGGGAGAGGGAGTCTGCAAATATAAATCAAGGGAAGGGGAGGGTCTGCTGAAAGACCCATCCACCCAAGCAGTCTTCACGTTATTTGCTTGTATTTGTTCATGCTTTTACACATACACACATTTATACATATACGTACATATAAAATGTAACATTCTACTCAGCATTAGAGCAACCATTTATCTCCCAAACAACCAAAAAATACTGTAAATACACCAAAGCACTAGCAAAGACCTGGGTGTGCTGCCCTACACAATGCACAAAAGGGACTCGTGTCCCCACCATGCCCCTTAGCTCTTCCCAGAAGTGACACACACACACGACGACATCGCCAGCAGGCAAATCTGCATGAGAACAATCCCACCAGTACACCATTAASCACTTTAGGTCTTGCCAGTTTTGCAGACTGATTTATAATTAATATCTTCCATCACCCTTATGACCCTTTAGGACATCATGCATAGGAAAGTAAATCTTGCTCATTTCAGAAATAGGAACTTCTGGAGCTTTCCCCTTTCTTCCCTTCATGTGGGGAAAAAGTCTTCCTGCATTTTCTTGCCCCACAACACATGCACACAAAAGGCCAAAGAGTATAAACATTGACCTAGTGTGAATTTTACTGGACRTAAGATTTCTGTCTTTACATAAGCATATTCTTTTCCAAACACAAAATAAAATAAAAAGTAGTATAATTCACTGTTAGCTCACGTTTTGTTAAGGAAAACAATTTTACACCTGATCGAAAAGAATCAAGTCAAATAAGAATTTACATGAGCCTAATAGCTCTGTTCTTGTGTGATGGGGGGATTTTCAGAATCCTGGCAAGTTATTAATGCTCTGATCAGACATGGAAAGGAATACATCTTGGTTCTGGACCATTTAGAACAAAGCATTGTTTACCTTTTTTACCATTATCTTGCAAAATGATAAGTTTCTCGTCCAGCAAGATCAACTTCAATCTTAGGTCAACATTTGGCTTTCCACATGCATGAGTGTTTTGCATGGAGTCTTTTTTCAATGAAACTCAGCTCTGTTTTAAAGATGCAAGTACATTTTAAAGGATGAAGTCTTATGAACTAATCTCGAACCAACAGTAATTTCAAGAACATGTTGCAAATTAAATATCTGCAGTAGAATCCCAACATATATGAACAGAGAAGAATGAAGATTCAATGCAGCTCTCTTTCAGAGAGCAGCAAAATCTGGGAGGGAAATCTGGAGTCTCAGGGATTAGAGAAGTCCTTTTCCAACACTAGAATGTAAAATTCATCAAATAGAGTGTTTTTTCAGGGAAGGACAGTTTATATTTGGAAACATATTTTAGGACCTTAAACTTCATTTTTATATATCGGCCAGATCCACAGATAAAACAGATGTTGGTAAGCAACCCCAATTTAGACTGATAGCATCTGACCTCATGTCTTCATTGGCAGTGGGGTTTGCATGTACCTGCCCTCTTTCTGGTATTCACCATTGATATCAGGAAGATTTTAAATGCTTTAGCATAGGTTATCAAAGGAATATGGTGGGGAGGCATTTTGGGGAGATTGTAGGGAAAACTGTTTACAAGTCTGTGGAAAGATGCTTCTTATTTTCTCAAGAGTCCTCCAAAAGGCTACTTGGAGAGTGCAGTGATTTTTGACAAATTGTCAAAATCTTTGAGGTGGCTCTTATGCTGTCAGAGCATTTTTCTCCCACCTCACACAGTGCTTTTCAACTCCTCCTATTTTAACAATCCTAACAATAAAAAATCATCAGATATTCTTTTGCTATTTTAAATGGCTATTGTTCCACTGTATTTAATCATTAAGGAACCAGAAGGGACACATTTCATTGAAAAATGCTCATTTGACCCTCTGTAAACAGCAACTTGAAGCATTTTAACAGGCTCTTGAAACTGTTTGGACAGAAATAAAGCAGCATCTGGTTTGAAGCATGCTTTCGTATTGTATTGTTTATGTTGATAGCTTGAGTTCTTTGCTGTGCGTTGTTATTTATGACAATTGAATGTAGAACATTTTTGATTCAACATACTGCTTTCGTTCTACAGCATGGGAATAAAGCAATCAAAGCAGAGGTGACTTGACTGCTTTCATTTAGAAGGTGGATTCCAGCAGGCCTATTAGTGTTAAAGTAGGAGGGGGAAGGAAAAGATGGAGCAGGTAACTAAGGGATACAAATTAAAAAGGGTGAGAAATCTGGGAAAGAATTCTGCTGATGGTATGGACTATATGAGAATTGTCAGGAGTCGCTTAAGCCATGGGAAGAAATTGCAGGAATCTGTCCAAACAAAAAGGCAAGAATTTTGCCTTTTTGCACTATAGATTTTTTTTATTATTATTATTTTTTGTTCAGGAACATGCAAGAAGCATTGATGCTTCAATCCCTTTGCATTTAAACCAAGTACAAAAATACATAGATGTTTTTAAAATATTTCCATTCTGTTTTCCACTTTTTTTCAAAGATATAAATAGAGATTATTATGCAGAAATACAATTTGTTTCCAGGATTAATTCCTGCAATGCAGTTTTTCAGTGAAAAAATAATCAGAAATAACATAAGATTGCACTGGTGGTAGCAGGTTGTGGAAGTTCTGAAAAAAAAGTCTTATCAGAACAAACTATTTTAGTGAGCTATTACCTACATATTAAATGCATCTAAATGTATTTAATAATGTGTAGTCATAAAGCAKAGATTTCTATATATTAAATGCTTTAATTAACATTAAATGTTAACTAAATATTTGTAATTAAATTAATTGATTCTTTAATGTTAATGTCAGGGCAAAATGTAAAATTGTTTCAAGTGAAGTTATTTATTTTTAAAAGCAAGCTCAAAGTTCCTTTTTGGTTAGACCTTATTGCAGGAAAAGTAATCAGGTTTTGAAGAAATCTGATTTCCAAATAGTCCATGAAGATTTTAAGGGAGAGAACATGTCTGAAAACTTTAATAGACATTACACATACCAAAAGCAGCTGAAGAACGCATTTATAATTATGATTCTTACTTTTGTGTTCAATTTATTCTGTCTCATGTTTCTAAGTATTTACTGCATAAGGTGCTGATTTTGAAGCCAGACCAGAGAGCTTAATTTGATTTCAGAGGTATTTCTCATATATCCTCCACTAGGACTGAGGCTGTGCAACAGCAAGCTGGAGCTTGGCTAGCCCTGGTGATTGTTCCTGAGCTACATATATCCATGAAAAACTCTTCGTATACTTCCCAGTYTTGGCCACATGCAACATTTCAGCATTCAGCAGTGTTCCAGGCAGATGGCTATAATAGAATTATGTATTTCTATCTGTTGTAACATGATTATATACRGTAACATCAGAACCTGTTGTGTGAGAGTGCTCTTTATTGGGGCTGAATTAAATGCTGGGTGGCTGCCTTCTTCCCCATCCTCCCGTCAGAGTTCAGCGCTCTGCTATTTAGTTCCTCTCAGGCTGTTTCCCTTTCATTTGCCTTATTAGTAGGTAGGTCAGCAGCTGATACCACCTACTGTGGGCATCTAAAGACTTTCCTTTAGTTTCCTTTTTTTCCTTAGAGCTTGAGAAGTTGCCACTTTCTTTAGCAGTGATACACAAAAGATATTAAAAAATAATTTAAATCTCTTCTGATTAGAAAGCCATATACTGCCCCCGCTTTCACAGGTAKGTATGCATGCCCTTCTAGGCATGCACAACCTCAGTAACTCAGACAAATATCTTAAGCTAACATAGGTGCCTAAAAATGCAAACGTATTAGAGATACATGACACATTAATTAACATCTTTCCATTTTCAGAGCTCTTTTCATCTATAATAGTCTAGGTTTTTTTTTTTTTTTTTTTTTTTTTTTTTTTTTTTTTTATTGTTTTTTTTTTTCTTTCCTGTACTCTGAGCGCCCTGGAAGCTGGGGAAGGTCAGACCTTGGCTACATTGTTAAGACACAAGGACAAATTGGCACCCATGGATCCAATCAGCATTGCTTCCCTGGAGCATTTTTCCAAGAATCTGAGCAAATGCAGAACACAATCTTGTACTTCTGGGTTATGCTTGGCCATGGAGATGCATGAGGCCGTGTGTAAGCTCACCTGTGTACACATCTCACTAAGAATGAATAAAATGCTGAACGAAAAAGCAGTTATGTTTTTCCATCTATATTTTACACATTTTTCAGAAGAGCTTGAATTAAATCTGTCTTCAGATTCTGGAATGATGAAGCAGGTCTTGCATGCATCTTCCTTTTTTTTCAATTTAACGTGGATAAGAATTTTCTGGTATTCTACCATCTTTCTCCTGAACTCTATGCTCTCCTGTTATGTCCTTCCCYTTTTTTCAGTCATTTGCTTTGAGAATGGTCCCACTAATGGTCTCTTTTTATTCCATTTTACACCTTCTTCCCTACACCATACTATCTTGTTCATCTCTCTCTGTTTAAATCTGAATCACTCTTTCCCAGATAGCTTTCTTTTTCTGCTCTTGAACATACTACTGTATATTATATTCTGGGCAGGTCCTCTGTTATCCTTCTTACCTTTTGAGTTACTGTCCATATCTACCTCCTATATGTCAACCATATTTTCCTTTCCTTTCTTACCRCAGCTGCATTAAAAACATATGGTCAAGAACCAGTACAGTTGTCAATATACAAAGATATACAAATTTGCTCCTCTTTTGAATATATTTTTTGCTAATATATGTTCTCAAGTGTGCAGGAAATACTTGGTTATATATATCTGAGTGTAAGCATATATGCAATCATCACTCTCATCATAGCAAAATTAGGTATCTTGTCCCATCTGTAACCTTCCTCAGCTTATTTTTCTATGAACATCAGAGATGGAAGAATCTTCTCTACATTGTTTCCTCTCCCTTCCATGCTCCTCTCATGTTTTAAGCATCTAAAATCAAAATATTCTTCCCTCATCATGTCTTCATATAGCATATACAGGAGTTTTTTTGTCTTTTTGAAAATTTCAAGTAGCTCCATTCTTTTTTAAAAAAATTGTCTGGTCCACAGAAAAGCTCAGCTTTCTTTATTTCCTAACATGCAGATCTACCTTCCCTATTTGTTATGGAAGAATGAAAATTCTCCAACTAGCGATTTAACTTTGACGTGTAGATTTCTCTTCATGATATCTTTGCTTTTGGAAGTGCAATTATAGAGTCTCTTTTACTCATACTCCACATTGCACACAATGTTCAATTTACAAAAAGGGCAAAGTCATGTTTACAAAAATATTTATGCCTTAATTCTTGAATTTCTACCAGACACTTATTTTAGCTTTTGGAAACTTTGTCTTCTTGCCTCCAGCTTAAATATCTTAAATATCTACATCATGATTGGTGAATGAAACTAAGGATCCAAATCTTGATTTAGAAAAAAATCCTTAAAAACTTCTGAACACTATCAGCCACTTTATCATTTTCAATTGGTATTGATGTCAACAAGCAGCCAAAAGTACTCTTATGAACACAGACAAGAAAATATACTGAAATACAGGAAACAAAAATGTGCATCCGATTCACCATGAAAAGTTGTTCCACTGAAAACAGAATTCCCCTGTAATACACAGTTCTCTTGGCTCATTAACACAAGCATTAAGGACTACTATCGTATTCCTAGCTTTATAGCTATAATTTGGACTGTAGGTGTTTGGATTTCTTGTTTTTGGAATCTTGACAGTTGTTGTTGCCAGGCCCTGTCTTCCTATATTGCCTTTGGCTGTAGAAAAAATAACAACCATGGCATGTTTAATTTGACTGTCTTACAAACATAAGGAAGCAAACCACTTAAAATTACTTCTGGATTTTCATTAATAAGCTTAATAATCTCTTAAGAAGTCTTTGGCAAAGCAACCAATAAGAACTAAGGGATTACAAGCTTTAGATTTTAATGAGAATTGGTTGTTTGTGGTATTTCTTATTCTGCCACAATCCACCGTCAAAAGAACGCGTATTAAGATTTCTGTGCCTAGAATCACAAAATCAAAGTATCGTATTTGCATTACTCATGTAGGCTTTGAATTGCACTAGTCAGATGGACAGTGCTAAATGTGCACATTTGATTTTGTTGGCCATTTTCCCTTTTGTTTATAGGCAGCACAGATTTTTAGGAAGGAATTCAGTGGCCAGCTGCCCGAATTAAAGAATAGCGAAAAGATCAAAGTAGTGCATATTGCTACTGTGGTAGTTATTAGCATTTGTGATACCTTATTCTCATGACAGAACAGAAAGTGGCATAACATCAATCTTGTTTTGTTACAAAAAAAATAATAAAAAGGGGAATTGGTACAAGTACAGCTGTTTTCATTATAATCTCAAGAAAGTAGTGTCAGAGTCCTCTGGAGGGGCTGTAATGAAAGGACCTTTGAAGAGCTAGTGTATTCTTCTGTTAGTCACAAAGGTACTGTACTCAGTAATTCCTTTTCTTAAGAAATGGCTGTTCCGTTAGACCAACAGGAACTGATCACGAGGGTCCCACTATTGCTGAGATGGGGTCATGTAGAGTGGAAATATGAGCTCTATAACCCTTGACCCCTTTCCCTCTTTATTTCGATTCCTTTAACAATGCATGGTTGGCAGACAAAAACAATGGAAAGTTCCAATCTCTTTTGTTTGGCTTGGGAAAAACTCAAGCCAGCTCAGTTTTGTTTTTACCTAAAAGTATGTCTGGGTTTCAATTAAAAGGAGCTACTTTAAGTGTGCTAGTCTGTGAAACTTTGAAAAAAGCCATTGTTGCCCATCCATGATCTAAGCAACAATGAAATACAGATTCTCACAGTGTGTTGCCATAAAACTACATCTAATTTCTAGCTGTAAAGACGAGGAAAGGGTGGGTTGCTAACAAGATAGATTTTTGAAAAAAAAAAATACTACTCATTCATATCTAATTATTAAATTATTCCTTTCAAAATAGGACAGAATATATTTAAAATTCTAAATCATGGAAATTCTGGCAAAAGGAGAATCACAAATATCGGGGGCATTGGTGCAACTTGGGAGCTAACAGATGATACCACCCCCAGTGTCCTTTACGGAAATGTTACGTGTCTTATGAAAGGGTAGGTTTAATTTTCTGAGATTTCAGAAGTACTTCATTCAAAAATTCTAAAGAATTAGAAACTGAATTTATATTACAAATTAAGGGTACCTATTTCTGATCTGCTCAGATTTTAATGCACACATGCACTGATTCTACGGCTCTGGACTCATTCAGAGTTAAAATTCTATCATACCTTCTCTAATTTAAGGTTTTGTAAAATATAAATAATATTTTCTATCTTTTAACATTATCATACACCAATTTGGTGTCTTCTTCATCACATACACAGGTATGTGAAACAATGATTTCCCTTGCAAACATCTACAACATCCGTTACAACATTACTGAATCACTCACATGATAAGAAATTGGTCCCTTCTATCTTACTGTGAATCTTTGAGTGTGAAATGATCTCACATGACACAGAAAAATTAATCTGTCAGTAGTTACCAGTGTAAAATTATAGTACAAACACTAAATCATCTGGAGAGGACTATATTAGCTCACAGATACTTTTGTAGCACGGTATTGGTGCAAAATATATGGCAAGTATTAATGATTAAAGGGAAGATATAGTTGAACACCTTATCCCATTGAAACATCCATATTTATAAGATCAGCAGTTTATCTTTCCTGCATTTCAGTATTTACAAGTTACAGTCTTGGGTTGTTCCCCAGACATATGATCAGCAGATCCCTTCCCACATACAGATTTTCTACCAGAGCAAACAGCGGAAGACCTTTCACGTGAGAAGCTTAAGGGAAGTGTCCCATTCTAGATGCAGTACAAGCAAGCAAACCACCAAACCAAGTCTACGAAAATAGAGGTGGGATTAGAAAACCTAACAGTTGCAGGATATATAATTACAGTGCATGCTGCATCACAAGGGAACCACCCTGAAAAGTTTGTCAATCTTAGTTTTAATTTTACATTTCCAGCAAACCTCTCTGCCAAGGTGCTCAGGCCTCACTTGCCAAGGACAGCAGCATAAAGACTCCCCTCCAAATTTTAGATGATAATCTTTTTTTTTTTTTTT
>NW_020455459.1:0-66866 GCF_003342845.1 Nothoprocta perdicaria
GTACTGCGTCCAGTTCTGGGCTCCCCAGTACAAGAGGGATGTGGAGCTGCTGGAGAGAGTCCAGCGCAGGGCTACCAGGATGATCAGGGGCCTGGAACATCTGCCCTATGAGCAAAGGCTGAGGGAGCTGGGTCTGTTCAGCCTGGAGAAGAGGAGGCTGAGGGGGGACCTGATTAGCGTGTATAAATACCTCAAGGGAGGCAGTGAGGAGGAGGGGGCTGGCCTCTTTTCAGTGGTGGACAGTGACAGGACTAGAGGAAATGGCTTCAAACTGAAGCATCGGAAGTTCCACAGGAACTTACGGAAGCATTTCTTCACTGTGAGGGTGACAAAGCACTGGAACAGGCTGCCCAGAGAGGTTGTGGAGTCTCCTTCTTTGGAGATCTTTAAAACCCGCTTGGATGCAGCCCTGTGCCACGTGCTCTAGGTGACCCTGTGTGAGCAGGGGGGTTGGACTCGATGACCTGTGAGGTCCCTTCCAACCTTCGGCATTCTATGATTCTATGATTCTATGATTCATGACTAAGAATAGCCAAGAATTCCTTCACTTTGGACCTCAGATTATATAAGCAAGTACATTTGATATTAAGTACTAGAAAAATCACAACATAGATAATACAATTCCAACAATAAGTTGCTTTCTTAGGATAGAGTCACTTTCTTTTGTTTGACTATAGCACATTGCTTTCCTTATTAATACTCAGAGCATGATGTAAATAGCTATGAGATTTAATCTGGGATTTATCATCTACCTTCCTTGAAGACCTGAATATGTAATGAAAACTGGATCATGCTGCAACATCCCATTTAAATATAAATGCATATTAAAAATAAGCCCATAAAGTAGAAGTAGTCTGCTGGCAATGAGCTACAATCATGAAAACATTTTTAAGTACCTTAATTGAATAGCTTACACTCTAAGAATAGCAGGTCGATTCCCATCACAGCATGTGTTTCACCAGCTGTGCAGGAAGAAATGGCGGGGTCATGTGTAAGTTAATTTACAAAGCAAAACAATTATACATCAACATTTCCACAATAAACAGTTTTTTTTTCCCCCAACAATTCGTTCTCTTTGAATAAGCATATGAAACACCATCCTGAAAGGAAAACTTGAGTTTTCTCCACTGTTAGAACATAATAAACAGGCAGAATTTGTGTTATAGCAACCCACTCCAAGGCCCTACTAGAGCTAAGGCCATTTATCTCACGTGAAGCCTAACTCCATAGTCCTTAAGCATGCAAAGCGCCTTTGGAGAGGCAATATCAGATATTTTCAGAAATGACATCTTGATCTGGGAGGACATGTTGGTGAGGGTTAGGCCTGTGAAAGAGAATTGGACAATGATTCTATAAACATTTCCTTGCAGTGCTTTTCTGTATTTCTCAGAATTAATTGACTCATGAGTTGAGTTTTCATGTGCAAATCTGTCATTCACTCCTCAGCATGAGCCTGGGCATATAAAAGTGTTTTTAAAGCCTCAGGTACATGGACCCTGACAAAAGAATTTCCCCACTGAAGAATGATGGTCAGCGGCATGCTCTTGGGGATAATTCCCATTGCCTGCTTTGTAGAAGATTTGCTATGTGACTTTTGACAAGTCATGTTGTTAATCTTCATGCACTGAAGCCCTGCCAGTTACACAATCAATCAAATCACTTACAAATCACTTACAAAGCTTAAAGGTTTGCCAAGGCCTAATCTAGCTGTCTTTATATGTTTGGGTGCTAAGTGTTAATATAAAGTCTTGCTGTGTCATTTATCACAGTGTCCCTATAACTGGGGTCACTTACTCCCTCTTGAGTATTTGGGGAGCAAATACCCCACGGTAGGTAGGGGCAGTGATATTCTCAGCCATCATCTTGAAGACACCAAATTGTGACTTCTTGTTGTGATTTAAGATAGACAAGACAAATGTTTAATGAGATTTTTAGTAACTGTCACATCCAGAGTCTTTTTAGTAACTGTCACATCCAGAGTCCTGGATATATTCCAGTTCAGGTAGTTGCATTCAGCCTGCTTATAGATCCTCTAACTGGGTACATCATTCACCATGATTCATCATTCATCATAGATTCCCATATGGAAAGAATGAGAAAAACACTCAGCCCTGCTGGCATGAAGGGGAGGGAGAAATGCAAAGGTATTCCTGAAACAGGAAAGAAAATGAGACATCCATGGTTTTGTCTGTGTATGGTGATTGAAAACAAGTTTTATTACCATTGGTAAGGAAGAAGACTTTGATGATATTGTGATAAGTTAATCAAATGCCAAACTAAAATTCAGGGAATTGTGCTGAACTCAAAAGACAGTTGATGCTAAATCACTCAGTTGTTGCTAAATTATAAACCTGTTATATTTTCAGCAATGCCATTTCAAAAATCAGACTCTAACACAGAAAGTCTTAGGGAGTTTAAAAAAAAAAACACAAAAAAGCAAGTTATGAATCTTTACAAATACTGTCTTCTGCTTTTCTGCTTTTCAACTCCAGAGTCATTGCTGGATTGTGCTTTCATAAAAGGATTTTTTTTTCCTTTTTTTCCTTTCCTTTTTCCTTCTGTGACTGCCAGCCTTTAAAATTTAGTTAAATGTGATGGGCCTGAAGGGACCTTTATGCAGCAGTCAGCTAATTCCTCTTTTCTAACAGCTGCTATATCTTCCTGACATGATTTCATTTTCTTTTCTCACTAAGAAAATTCAGATGCGCTTACAGATCTACTGCTTAGATGAGTTTGCACATGCAAGAATTTGATTGATTTCACATATTTGTTTGGCCAGACATTGCTGGCCATTTAGGAAATGCCATAGGTAACATCTACTTTGATGGAATTAGAGATGAGTGAAGATAAGGTTGCTTTGTGATTTTTTCCTTTTTCTTCTTTTTTCCTCTTTTTCTTTTTCTTTTTCTTTTTCTTTTTCTTTTTCTTTTTCTTTTTCTTTTTCTTTTTCTTTTTCTTTTTCTTTTTCTTTTTCTTTTTCTTTNTTTTTCTTTTTCTTTTTCTTTTTCTTTTTCTTTTTCTTTTTCTTTTTCTTTTTCTTTTTCTTTTTCTTTTTCTTTTTCTTTTTCTTTTTCTTTTTTTCTCTTTCTCCTTCTCTTGCTCTTGCTCTTTCTTTTTCTCTTTCTTTTTCTTCTCTTTCTCCTTCTCTTGCTCTTGCTCTTTCTTTTTCTCTTTCTCTTTCTTTTTCTCTTTTTCTCTTTTTCTCTTTTTCTTTTTCTTTTCCTTTTTCTTTTCTCTTCTTTTTTTTTGATATTGCTGATTTTCTATCACTTCCAAAACCATTTATAAAAATGATTTATTTTAAATACTTTCTTCCTCACAAGTGCTAGGCAAAATAATTGCAGACAAAATGCATAGAGACAAATGCACTCATGCCTCTCTATTTTGGTGATCTGATTCTGTTTTTCTCTATCTGCTGTGAAAACTGTTGCTGATTGGCTTTGAGCAATGTGTATACCTGACATGTATACATCTTATGCCCATTTGCCTTATTTCCCATTGTCCATTTACTTTCCCCAACTTTTATAGCCTGTGCTATAATAGCTAATAATAGCTAAATAATAAATAGCTAATTAGCTATTTATTATTGGCTACACCCTGAAACTTTCATTTGCCTGGGCATAGTAGCTGTAATTTTTATCAGAAGTGACATTCAATTCTTGTACTAATTTTCTTAGGTTATTTTTGCCTCAGGCACACAATAAACATATTTCTTGTTCAGGGAAAGATGTTTCTGGTATCTGTGAGAAGTTATGAATCCTCTAGTGATATTCTTCCCATCTCTGAGAAGAATATCTATCTCGGTTGAACACATATTGGATTTGTTGAAATCTTCCAACAAGTTTATTCCCAAACTGTCCTTCCAGCTGGTGGCAATCTTGGAGGCCTTCACACATCACAATAGATTATGATCTAGATAAAGAGGTGACCTCGATTTGTGTTAAATTACATTCCACAGAAAGTGCTGTCTTATTTAAACATATGGAAGACAAGTCAGGCAGATCTATCAATCCTACAATTTGCTGAACACACATTATTTCAAGATAAATAATYTCCTCTAGGTTTTTCTTCCAGAAGTTTCGTAAGTGGATTCAATCCTATTACTTACTATCTGCAGTACACTGCTCTCCCAGAATGGTTCTCCCATTCAGAAATGAAAATATTGTTGAGGGAGCCGCAGGACAAGGGAGGTGATCCTGCCCCTCTCCTCAGCTCTGGTAAGGCCACACCTGGGGTATTGGGGGCAGTTCTGGGCTCCCTGGTAGAAGAAGGATGTGGAACTTCTAGAGAGGGTCCAGCGGAAAGCAACAAAGATGAATAAACACACTGGAGCATCTCTTATATGAGGAAAGACTGAACGAGCTGTGAATATTTAATCTGGAGAAGAAAAAACTAAGAGGAGATCTGATCAATATGTATAAATACCTGAAGGGTGAATATAGGGAGGAGGGAGCCAAACTCTTCTCAGTGGTGGCCAGTGGCAGGACAAGGGGCAATGGATATAAGTTGAAACACAGGAAGTTCCATCTCCAGGTGAGGAAGACCTTTTTTCCTGTGAGAATGACGGAGCACTGGAACAGGCTGCCCAGGGAGGTTTTGGAGTTTCCTTCTCTGGAGGTCTACAGCACCGACTTGGATGTGACCTGGTGCCATGTGCTGTAGGTGTCCCTGCTTGAGCAGAGCGAGTGAACTAGATGATCTCTAGAGATGCCTTCCAACCTCTGTGAGTCTGTGATATTATATAAAAATGAAAATATTTCGCTATGACTTTTAAAGTGGGAACCAGATCAGATTCTGCCAGATAAAGTCATGTCTTTTTCTCTGCATTAACCGTTGGGGTATCATATCCCAGTGCTTTACCGGGATGTAGTTTCACATCTTTCTACTGAACAGAAGCTTCTAAAGATGTGTCAGTATTGTCAAACTCTTAGCTTCTTGTTCTTATTTTTCCAATGGGCTTTGCTCCTATGATCATTACAGTATGTTAGTTGGTTTCTAGACTCTTTCTTGCAGAGAACCAGCTAGCTCCCAATGAATGAAAAATTATGTATAGGACTAAAGAAGCTCTCTCTAAGGATGACTATTCTTAAACAGAATGGATAAGAATACACTACATTTGCCTCCTCTGCTCCTGTCTTTCACTAGACCCTCCATATACTCACATCATGTCTCAATGCAATACAGCACCCTTGGTCTCATGCTGCCAAAGCCCAATTTGATTGGGTTGCAGCACAATCATTTTGGGTGTTTTCAACTGAAAATCCACAAATACATGCACACACACAAAAAAAGAAAAAAAAAAAAGAAACCTAAGAAACCTATGGCTCGATGGGCTCGATGCCACAGTATAACGTGCAGCGAATGTTTGCCAAACTGCTCATTAGCATGTTAGAGATGACAAATCTAATTTCTAAGGGGCTTCAAAATCCAAGCAGTGTGACTACAGAGCTTGTCAAGGGGCAAGGGACCAGATTTGCTTGTCTTTTGGAAAGGATKCCCTAAAAGATAAATGTCTTGAGGGAGGCAGGAAGGATGCCTTGTATATGTTTTCACAGATGGTGTGTTATGTCTCCTGTGGGAACTGTGAAAGACGGGGGTAAAGGAATGACAGCAGGGCTCCAAAAATCCTGTTAAAGTTTCAAGTAGAAAAAATGATACTTCCTCACACCTGCAGCTCCCTGTTCTTTGAGTAGTTGGTCAAAGCACACACAAATGATGTATCCTGCCTTTGTTATCACTGTTGTCACTGACACATAACACCATTATTAAAAAAAAAAAAAAAGTGAAATGGAATTTCAGGAGAGCTGTAGGTTTCTTTGGACATGTTTTTAAGTTTGAATAAAAAGTCTGAAATTTGTAAAGTAGTTCTTGAGAGAGTGAGGTCTTGTTCCAGGAACTGAGGAAATAAGCATTAATTCACTTCTGCTTAAACTGTATCTAAATCGGTTATTTCAGTGTCCCACCCTGTCCATTTTAAACCTATCCACTCACCCTTTAAAATACAATATAGCACTTGAGAGCCTTCTGAGAAGGAAGATAAGTATGGACTGCAATCACAAGTTATTCTGATACTATGATGGTAAATACCTAGATATATTTTAACTTAACTTGCATGACTCATAACACAGGTCACGGTCAAGTTCATTGGCAATTAGAATTAGCATTTCTTAGCAATTAACATTAACAAATGATTGAATGCTGTGGCTAAAAACCTTAAGAACAAGAGGCAGCTTAAAGATCTCTTCTTATGTTAAGTTTTTGAAACACTTTATGAAAAAAAAAGAAATAATCAGTTTATCAGAACTGATTTTAATCAGAAATAATCCCCATCCCAGAGGAAGATGGGAGCATATAACATCTCATCAAGTACATTCAGGACTGAAAAGATAGATCTGTCTGATTTTCACCCATGACATCATGTTGCTACTTCTGCTTCACGAGTCAAATAAAAATGGTTGAAAGAAGCAGTGACTGATCCACTGCCTATTGCTCTGCCAGTGTATGTGTAAGTTTAATTATTTCCACTGCTAAGGCAAAATAAGAACATCAGGACATTGGCTCACCTTGAATTTCCTTTTTCTTTCTGTTCTGAGGATTTGGCCTTCTCCTTTCCTACACGCTACCATGGTGCAGCAATGCAATCAGCTATGCACAGCAGCTCTCCTGCTGCCTCCCAGCTCAGAAAACACCTGAGGCAGGTGGTAATAACTCTCATTATTGCATAGTCTGAGTGTGAGCAATAATGAGCTGGCAGCTCAATTAAAATTCTATGTTCTGCAATATAAACACAGCACATGGCTTAAAGAATTCAAGAATCTTGGGGCTTAATTGGAATCATACGTAATTCTAGGAGCAGTGACTAACATGGAATAGCACATTGCAGCTTGGTATTAATGTAAGTTAATAGCTGGACTGGAATGTGATGAGAGACTTGTATGGCTGTAGTTTTAAGAACAGGAATATAGGCTTTTCTGCCAATAATGTCTAGTTATTGCTGTATTCCCCTTTGTCTGTCTGCATCTATGGGATATCTCTTATCAGCTGATGCAGGTAGTGCTGTTTGGTTCCATTTTTGCACACTGTGTTACAAGTAGGGCTTTTGCATGTGACTAGGAGCCACATATACATGCAGAGAGAGTACAGAAATTAAACTGATTTGGGGAAATAAGTTCAACTCATAGTTACATATTAGGAATTTCTAAGGTGAAGACCACCAAGGTCTTCAAGAACTTCAAGACCACCAAGACCATAGACTAAGGTCCAAATTCCCAATTAGACTCTCACACACACCACAATATTCATAAATTCAATCTTATTTCATATAAATGAAACATAGAAATATATAAGCATGCATATTTTCTTATAGAATTCCTTAAAAATAGTTGCTGGAAATACAGGATTTCTACTGAGAATAAAGAATTATATCTTTAGTCAGTCTTCTTTTTTTTCTRATTTAAGAAATGTCAAATTTAATGCAATAGAGGTTGTACATCTAGGGTTTCCTCTGGCAAAGGGTTCTCCTGGATTCTGGAAGTTTATCTAATTGCAATGTAAAGAAATTTGCAGCAAGGATGACTGGCTAAAGAGAGAAGTCTCTGGGAGCATTAGGAAAATATTAAGAGAGAGAGTGAGAAAGTGTGTACGAGAGGGAGAGCTACACTTTCTCCTGTGTATCTGTCCTTAAGTTTTGAGGTTAGTGGAGTCAAAATCTCTGGCATCAGGTCCAGGCCTGCTTGCTTTCYTTGATTTTGTTTTTTGTCTTCATCTCTTTCTGTTATCATACKCAGACCACATATTTATAGGAAAAATATGACTATGAGTTAGTCAGATTGCCTAGGTGCTTGTTGGGATCTCTGACACAAGCATTTAATGCATAGTTTGGCCTCCCAAGACTGATCCAGTTAAATAATAAATTATCGGAATTATTATTTAATTAAAAATAGCAAAGCTATGAGAGCACTAAAAGATAGAGAACAATAGTAAGGCTGTTAATGGCACAGGATTTTTTCCCAAATTAGAAGGTCTTAGAGCGGATGGAGACAGCTGAGTAGTATAGGTGCACTTAAAGAAAGTCTTAGAAATATATTTAGAAGCATCAAGAAAGATGGAAGTATTTATTGGAAAGATCAGTTACAAGGAGGATTCTTTATAAGGTTAAACTGGTCTTAGAGAGGGAGATGAACGGACCAGACTGAACCAAGTGGGCTGAGTTGTTTCCAGAGCAGAGACCAAAGCAGAGAGCATGCATTTATCTGTTAAGTGGCATACTGATATCCATGGGGTGAAAAAGAAAGCAGCTGTGCCATAGGATCAGCATCACTCTGAGGAGGGCTCAGACATTCCTGGAGGTTGAAGTTAGGGTAGCCAAGATTTGGCACAAAATAGTTGCCACCTTCTACTGCTCCTTTTTGCTCCTGTCACAGAAGCTTCAATCCYTTCAAGGTTTTGGAAAACTCATGAGGACAGAGTAAGACTTAACATACATTTCAAAAAAAAAAAAAAATCTAGTTGTTGTTGCTAGCACTCCAATGATTTTGACAGAACTGTACAAGGAAGTGGCTACAGGTGTAGTTATGTCCCAAGAGAGTACATTCACCTCCAGTGAGTGAATTAGTATCTGGAAACATGGACTTCTGCTCCAAATCAGCATCTGACAGACCATAATGTTAGCCATGTCTGAATCTCTGTAAGCAAATATCTGTCATTTCTGCTCGACAGCTTTGTTTCATGTACTTCTACTAATTCAGTCAAGTGTATTTGAGCAGATAGCTTTAAAGACATCTCTCAGTTCCTCAGGGCAGAATAGCTCATAGTCTTCCTCCTCCATTGATACACCTTCATAGAAGAAATATCTCTCAGTGCAATTCAAAAATGTTCTTTTCCAAGCATTTATTTTGACGGTGGTGTTGTTTTGCTTTACTTTTATGAGACAAAAAYAGTGCTTTCTGTTTGATACTTTTATCTCTGATCATTTTTTCTGTTTTAGCACTCGTCTTTCACTTTTTGATCATCTGGGGTGAAAAAAGTTGAAAAATATAAAACACAAAATTTTAAAATCTTATTCATCAAATCCTACAAGGAGGGAGGTTTGGAGTAAGTTGTCTCCTCTACTTTACTGGCTACATTCAAAAGAGGCTTCTCTGCTCTTCTCCTCTGAGAAATATCTTCCCTCCTCTGAGAAAGTTATTTGTGGAAAACAGTCTCCAAGCTCCTGCTCTATCACAGCTTCACAAAGGGAAGATGAGAATGAGTGAGTTCCTTCACGTGGAAGGATCCTGCTTTTCACCAGGTCTCCCAGGGACTCACATACTTWTCCTCTCTGTCTCTCCCTCTCTCTCTTTCCGGGGTTGTGGTTATAACCACAAAACCATTTAAAGAGCTTTCCACTATCTTGGCCTGAGTTAAGCATATTTTAGTGTCTGCACCATCTACTGAGCCAGTATAGTTCTGCAGCCATGAAGTAAATCCTAACACCACTATGGCTGATAGTCTCTGAATCACAAAGCCTGGATATTTTGCACCAAAGCCAAAGCAAGATCTGCTCTGCTGTTGTTTACCTAACTGAAACATCATGACTGGTTCTTTAGATCACTTACAAAGCTTTCTCTGTTCCCTCCTTCTTATTTCACACTGCAGAAAACATGTTACTCATAAATTTTATTTTTATAGGGAATGCTGCACTCCTCAAAAATGTAATACATGCTTATATTTCTTCACCTCTTGCTGAGGTAAATGGAAACTATTAAATTCTCAAGGCAGCTGCATAAAGCTTTGTCTAAGTGTTTTTCTTACCTTATCCTGGCACCTATTGCTTGCAGATACAGAATGAAGTGTTCGATTCTGATTGTGTCTTTTGAGTTCCTTAGTTCCTCTGGCACATTTTTTCACTTAAGTGCCCTACTATTCTAGATACTGTCTTTCATTTTTTTTTCCAACCTGTGTTGTTCAATAAGATCCAAGAAATAAGACCCCCTATCTCCAGAGACACTTACTGAAGGCTCTTTAAGAACTGGCTCCTTCTTTATCCCAGCCATGTCCAGAGACCATTTTTTGACACATTTCTGAGATGGATCTCTAAAGAGAGGATGAGCCTAAAGTTCTGCTTCTTTCCTTCCAGAAAGAACTGGCCTACTTGTGATCAAATGCACCCCATTTTGCCTATTGTTAAGAAAAGTGCTGTTATAAATGGATAGTTCATGATGGAAATTGTTATGATGGATAGCTGCTATTCACACTTCCCATCCAATAATCCATTTTGGCTGTTTAGTGACAGAACCTGAAATATATCCTTTTTAATGAGTTCAGATTTTTTTTTTTTTTAATACAGACTACTCCACAAAATGCAGATAACTTTCAAATATGTTTACATGATTCGCAAGGCATGAAAATCATTTATGCTGCACGGAAGTAAGTAGGTCTTAAGAAGAGAGGGCAATTGCTCTGACTTCAGTAGTGAAGTTTCTGAACACAAGCCATCCAATTTTAAGTCAGCTGTAGCCTGGCACAACTTGAGATCTATAGAGTGTGATTCTGAATGGAGTATGGGTGATGTTTTCTTGATGAAAGGAGGATGAGAAGGCAAAAGGCATTGCAACGAGCTAATTAAAATCGATGCCAGGAGAGATCTCTGATGCCTGAGTGCTGAGGAACCAGCAGGTGTCTTCATTACTTAGACTGCTGGTGACATGCTACATATAAAATTACAGGGTAGCCAGTTTAATTTCAGCTGCAGAGTCTTAGCAAGTCTCCAGAGAGAAGGAGTGGGAGGAAAGCTCAGAGAGGCTCAGTCTGACAGCTTTATATTCGGACAAGTGAGAGTGTTCCAGCAAGGAAGAGAGGAGCTCTTGTGAGTTTAAAATCTTGTATGTTAAGAGCAAAMGACACAAGCAAAACATGGTGGCCTTAGATCCAAGAGAAAAACAATCAACCTGGCTGGCTATTCTTGTTACCAAGGCCTTGATGTGTRTCCCAATGTTGAATGCTGTTGATTTGAAAATAGAACAGTCTCAGTCCTATTTTTCACACAGAGAGACATGAGGTCTTTCCCATAGCAAGCCTAGTGTGTGCCAAGGCAAGGGACAGGAAGAGAACAATGCTGTGTGCTCTGCAGTTTTCCTTTAAGAAAAAACTGSTTGCATGGTGGAAAAATGTTTTGCCATTAACCGTGAGCTGTTATCAGACTTGTGCAGGTTGCAGCATTTTTAGTTAGGGATGCTAAGTATGGTTCATTCAAGCATTGTTCTTATATGAGAACTGGGTAAAATTTGTGGACCCTTTTCAATGAAAAAATCATATGATGTTTTCACAGCTTTTTCATGTTGGTTTACACAGGTGACTTCTGTCAATGAGATTTTGATAAGCTCTGTTTTGGAGGGAAAAAYGCCAGTATGTCATTAGAGTGCAAGTCCTTATTCCGGGGGGGAAGAGAAAGAAGAGGTCTGTACATTAGCATAGTATTTTTCCATCACCTGGTATRGAGACAAGGCCTACAGCTCCTTTCTGCCTTCCTGATACCCTAGTAAATGTTCACTCATCCGTGACAGTGCAGGAACTGTAGGAAAAAATGTGCAGCTAACAAAAAATGTGTKTTTGTGGAGTAGCAAAAAGGGAAGGAGCAGAGGAAGTATCCTTTTAGTTCTGCAGTGATGACCTTTTACAAAAGTCAAACTAATAATTGTTGTCTAGATGGTTTATTGTAAAATGGAAACAGTTTTCCATACATAAAACTGCTCTTATATTGCAAGTAACTCATCCAGTAAAGTGCAGTTGATAACCATGAAGAAATATAATTTGAAAATACCATGATATCTTCTTTTATTGACTTGCCATRGCTGGAATTCCAAATTTGGTATAATTAATGTTCTCGTCCCAGTTTTAAAGATGGCTGTAATGTATTGTGATGTGCTATGCCACAAGGAAGCGCAAAGTCTTTTGATTTATTTTAAAATTCTTTTTGCTGATTCAGAGTAACAGTAGARTGAGATGAGAGATATAAAGCCCAGTTCTGGGTTTGCAATTGCTATTCTGTTGGTATTTTAATGGATAGTAAAAATATGTGTAGCCTGGGACAGATACTAGCAATGTATTGAATTAATTTTGAAGAAAATACAAACAAATGGAATTTAGCTTAGCTAATTGATTAGCTAAGATTGATGAATCTTAGCAATAGATTGACCATCTGGAAACAAAGCTTGTGAAAAGAAGGCTTGTGATAATATCTTTAAAATATGCTTATTTGTGGCATCATAAATCTGTGTTAAAAAATTTACATTGCAGTCTTTTTCTGAATTATGTTATGACAGAACTGAAAAGAAAATTGCAATAGACAATAAAGATGAACAAATTAAGCCCTCTTGCTTTTACTAGGAATAATAAAGCCCATCTAAGAAGAATGGATAGCTGGACTATTATTGATTAAAGGAATGGAAAAAGATCTGGAAACTGGAAATACAAAAGTTATTTTCTATCCTGATTTGACTTCTGTGAATTGCAGTCAATGACATTTTTGCAAATCTGAGACTTCTCTCAAAGCTTATGCAAGGCAATTGGGGGATTAGCTACAGTCCAGCAAAAAATGATATTTTCTGCATTGTGATGAAGTAGCATAGTTAATTTGTTGATATTTTAAGGAATGCAAAGGTATCAGGGAATGGAGGTGTCTTGAAGCAGTCACAATTTGCAATGCTGCTCTCTCACAGGGACAAAAGCCTCCTTCCCAGGTCTCYTGCAGCTGAAACTTGTAGACATCCATTTTATGAAGATAAAATCAGACAAACTATGTCAGGTATTGGCAGAGGGAAAGTTGCTTTTTCAAATTGCTCAGGATAAACCTAGCTCTGTTTGTTAAAGCAACACCTTTTGAACAAACAACACAGCACATCATTGCAATTAAAAGTCCTGAATATGAATATGAATGTGAGACATTTTCAGAAGAGAGAGGGTGGGTGTCAGGCTTTGCTCTCTGAATTTTAATATCACTAAGTTATTAACACCTCAGAAATTCAGATTAATATGTGAAAATTAAAATTGGGCTAGTTAATTTTTATAAACTCCCTCAAATACCTTGATAAAGATGTGACATGGAAGTCCACCTGTGTCTGATCCTTTGTCACATTGGCAAAATCAGGGCAAAATTCATCCACCTAAAATTTAGGTGTAGAGTCAATGGATGGAGGGGGAAATACACTGGTTTGGGTAATCTGTATACTCAAGATAGGTGAGCTGAGTTGTCCTGTAGAGGTGTTTGTATCTCTTCACTGAGTACAGAGGGTAACTGGGTGTCAAACCTGGACTGGGCAGGGGGTAGTCAGGCTGGATACGACTACATAGCAGCGTGTCATCCTTGGCTTCTCTTGAACAATGGAGAGAACTTGGTCAATGGAGCTGAAGGTGTTCTTCTTACCCTTAAACAGCTCATTACATTTAGTTTTATGGATAACATCCTGAGCTCCACCAAGGTGACTCCACCATCCTGACTATTTCCYCTTGACAGAAGCGAAGTTCTAGACAGCTAGTTCAGGTGTCAGCAGTGTAGATATCTATCAATGAAGCTAGATATGACTTATCTTTGACCAGGTAAAGTTACRTGAAGTGTATCTTAGTACAGGAGTGATGAACTCATATGTTTGCCTTTGACACACAAACTGTTCCCAGCATGTAGTAGGTGAGTGAGAACCTTCCATGCTCCAATACATAAACCATATTTGCCTTCACTCAATGGAACGGAGATATGACAAGCATGTCCATTCCACCCAGTATAATACAAATATCTCTGAGTTAGCACAGGCATATCCACTAAGAGCCATGGTCACAATGGTTCTTTTTATTTTAATTAGTATATCTACACGAACATGGCACTACATCAGAGAAGCTGTGTCCTTTAGTAAAGTGGCTTTTGCTGGGCAATCTGCACTGTTCTCTGCAATAAAATCCCCTTCAAGTTCTGTTTCAGAATGGTGGGAAGTGAAACCAAGGCWTTTAGAGGTCAAGCCACATGCTCTACAAGAACAAAATATCTTGTGAACTGCTTCAAATGTTCTTTCTATCAGACTTGGACAATCATAAATATCTTCTTTTGTAGCTGGAAAACACTTTTGACTACAGGATGGGACACAGATGAATTTCAGTTGCCTAGGCTTTGTAAATGTTTTGTACAAAGAAGATTCAAGCCAATCTTGAATTTTAGCTGTGCTAGCTCTGCCTGAATAATGTTMCAGAAAGTATATCTTTGTCACTTAAATCAGTATCCTGAGCATGCTTTCTGAAGGCATAGTGAAAAATATTGTCTCATACTCCCATTTAACTACAGTACATCAGTTCATGACTTAACATGGCAATCAATAATTTGTGCAATTTGAACAGGTTTATTAAATGTAGTGCTTAAGAATAAGGATGCTCTTAAGTAGCTATACAATAGTTACCTGAGCTCACAGGTTTTGGGAGTGTCTAATACAATGTGCTGCTAATGGAATATCATCATTAYTGCTAAATCCTGGGATGTCTGAGTGGCCGGTTATTACTGCATGTTTTTGTTCAGAAGCTGTTAAAATTGCTAAAGGGCAGTTCTCTTCCTGCCACTAGCTCAAACATTATATCTCTATTTTTATAGTCTTCATAAAAAGAGAAGGATAAAGATGCACAAAGTTGTCAAGTTTAATGGTGGAAGAAACAGATATCTGAATGTGTATCCCTTGAAGAAATCTGATGCATACTTGATTTATTTTCCTTTAAAACTGTCTCAAAGTAATAACAATTAGTAATAGCTATTAATTAGCGCTGTGATGCAGTATGTAAGCAAGGTCATGTGTAGTTCATTACCTTAGTGGGTTTTTGAAAATGAAGTTTGTTGCTACATCGTAAAAGAACTGCCATTTCAGCTTAAAATTTCACATGGCAAATAGTAATAACTGGTGCATAGAAAATGTTACTGCTCTTGCAGATTGTTGAGCTAAGTCTTCGGATGCCTGATGACTGAAATTGACAGTTTGTAAGATGCGTTGATAAGGCTATATATTTTGTTGGCATAACAGAGACATTCATTTATAGAGGAACAAGAACTTTTTTTTTAATGTTCCTCAGAAAACATGCTGGTGACAGGTCCTGTTCATGAAAATTTCTGTAGCATGCAGCACTGTTCATTCTCATTCTGTCTCATTTCCAGTCTGCACAAGAATGGAAATTGGAGTTGTGTGGCTGCAGTTGCAAAGGTCCATGGAGGTGAGTGAGAAAGGGTGGTAGGACAGAGAATAGCTTTTATTACAGAATCACAGAATCACAGAATGGTTGAGTTTGGAAGGGACTTCTAGAGATCGTTATACAGTTCAACTCCTCTGCTCCAGCAGGGGCACCTACAGCACATGGCATAGGGTTACATACAAGTGGGTGTTGAAGAGCTCCAGAGAAGTAAACTCCACAGTCTCCCGGGGCAGCCTGTTCCAGGGCTCTGTCACCCTAACAGGAAAGAAGTCATCATATGCAACACAGGAAGGTGGAACTTCCTGTGTTTTCATTTATACTCATTACCCCTCATCCTATCACTAGCCACCACCAAGAAGATTTTGGCCCCCTCATCCCTCCCTACATTTTCCCCTCAGGTACTCATATATATTGATGAGATCTCCTCCCAGTCTTCTCTTCCCCAGGCTAAACAGGCCCACCTTGCTTAGTCTTTCCTCATATGATAGATGATCCAGTATCTTATTCATCTTTGTTGCTCTATGCTGGATACTTTCTAGAAGATTCAATAGATCTATGTGCATACCCAATCACTTGTCTTCTCTTGCCTTGCTGTGCCTTGCTTTGCCTTCCCCTCATTTGTATTAGGCTGGTTTAATGTAAAGACATTAAATCTGCCTACACATCTACACATCTGCCTTGCTTGAAATAAAGAAGGAAAAACTACAAAGCTCTGCAGAACAGAACTTCTGTAAAAGCTCAGTTTATGCAGAAGTTGAAGATACAGTTTCTCTCCTTTCCTTCCAATCTAGGATCCTTTTCATTGGTCTTCAAGATACCCTGGGGCACTAGGGATTTCACCATTGATGTGGTTAGTGAGATGGACAGTGGATTTGGTAGGAAAGTGGGCATCTTTCCCATGCTGAGTGAATGAAATGTCAGGGACTACAACAGGAATTTCAAAACAGATTATTCCCAGTACAAAACTGACCCATAAAAAAATTCTACAATCATCCTGAGCTCTACAGGTATCTGCTGATTAAGTTTCTCCAGACCTCTGAAAGATTTTCAGAAGAGAGACAGGAGGATTTTGTGGTTGGTTAAGGACATATGTGAAGCCTTATTCAGAAGCGAAATAACAATATCTGGACATGCAGATGTATTACTTCCACACCATTCTTCCTTTAGTGCATCCCATGATATACCACTTTGCATTAACAATGAAGTACTTACCCATTATCCATGAAACCTGTCATTTTACAAATTGAACATTTTTTCAAATTGTTATCTGGGCATCAAAGGTCAAGTAATTATCGTTAACGACAGATTTAAAAATTTGAACATGCACATAAAGATGTTGTCTAAAATTATCMAGAATAAAAATTATCTACCACCACTGCTACCTGAGGAAGATGCATGAAGAGAATCACCTAAAAGCAGGATGTGGTCCCATCACTGTAAAATGCTGATGTCAGATCCAAGCCTAGCATAAAAATTAGGGATCTCCAGAAAAAATCTTGCAATTCCATGTTTCTGCTATCCGTTTTACAGCCCAAATGTAATGACTTCACTTGTTAAATCTAACTTAAAAACTACTGTAGTAATGTAGATTTTTTTGTTTGATTTTATTTGGAAACAAAAATGTAAGGATTCCTGACTGGTAAGGAAAAAGTTCAGCTTTTTATTTAGATAGCTTATAGCTCATTATTAATTAGCACATGGAAATCATGAAGAAATTGTATGATTAACATGTATTTTTTATACTACTATATGAGAAATTGAGAAAATTGTTTTTTATTTGTTTTTCTTTTCATTCCAGTTTGAGTTAAACCTGTTTTAAAACACTGCGTTTGCATTTGAAAGAATGTTAGATTTCCCATGTCTTAAGGAGCCTTACAGTATATCTTATCAGCTCTACAGGAATGTTAAGGTCCCAAGTAAGTATGATTAGTACATAGAACTGATACATCAACAAATGAATATAAGTAGAAGAGAGACTTGTATTGAATTTTTCTTTGGTATAGGGTCAATAATTCATCTGTTGACAAATTTGAAATGACTATAAGTGGTAAAGAATATTGTTTTCAGTACTCTCAAGATGACATTTTCATTAACCTGTCAACCTATGCCTCCAGGTAGTATTTGCCATGAGTGCATGCATATTACAGACCTGCTSAACTCCTTCTCTGTGGGATGCTAACTGCTGTACTTGGAGCATTTTCACAGTGTAACTGCATTTGCAAAGTATTTCCTGCATGCTATAATGTTGGAGGTCTGTCATTCAATTCTGTATTTGGAGCCATCCTCACCAAAACCTACTTGAGCTGCATACAGATTCTCCTGATCCTTCCTGAACTGGGATCTAATGAAACCTTGGGTTATGGTAGTAATGGTAGTAGCTGTGCTAGACCTCATATGACATTTCTCATAAATAATGTGCTGGGTCAAGACAGGTGAAACTGAAAAGATCAACGAAATTGTTTTTGTTTTTGTTTATTCCAGTATAGTAAAGAAAAGTATAGAGTATGTTATTTTCCATTACTCCTGGAGTTATCTTGAACTCAGCCTTTGCTTTACTGAATACAAAACCTCTGGAGAGTCATTTTAATTCTGAGGTTGTCCTCAACTTGCTAAGTAGACATGACAATAGACAAGTGGTTACTGTATTTCTTCCAAGCAATCTGGGTAAGATATAGAGCATGGTACCAAAGCATTATGTATTGTTGGAATGGAGTCCAAATAAATTGAAAACTCCATCTGAACAATTGCTGTGCTTTCTTAAACCAMGTAAATGGTAAAAACAACCAAGCCATTAGAGAGACTTATCACTGGAAATTAATGCAGTAATGTAATTCATGCTGTGTAAGACAGATTTTAGTCTTGATGRATGGTGTTTGGTTGGAATTAAACTCTGATTTGCAGAAAGGGAAATTCCTTGAGGAAGGCAAAATTTCTTGCCAAAGCTGGCTATGAGAGTGCATGAGGATTAACAGTGTGCCAAATCATTCACATATAAATCAGATAGTCAGCAAACATGGACAGCAGCTGGTTTGAAAACACTATGAAAGCAATTTATGAATCTCTTCTAAATTTAAAATGTGACTTTATATAATTGCCAGAACAATAACCACATCTTTAACTCAAGTTGTTTCTTCAAAAAGAAAAGCTGAAAACCTTCACCTGGACTGAGAAGTGCTATTCTTGTTTCTTTGCCCACCCAAGAAAAAGAATGATCTTAATCTTCTCTTTGCATAGAGCAGTATTATGCAAGACCTAATTACACAATATTAAGTATCTTTTCTTACAGACCCTCCTTAAGTAAATTTCCTGTTAAAATTCACTGGGAGCRTTGCTTAGATGAATGGATTTTGCAGATAAGGAAGAAAATTTACGGCATGTTCTATTTAAGAGACATCCTGTATCTATGACGTCTCACCTGAGTCTTTCAGTATGAGTTAGAGGCAGACACATTTGAGGCCCATTTATCATTCCCTCAGTAGTAATGCTTTCTGTAGAAGCAAGACATGTGGCATAGGCTTGTGTAGCCACTGGAGTTATCTCGCACTGGTTATGTCCTGAGCACTCCATTGTTCCATCCAAAAAATGAGGGGTACAAGACAATCAGGTAAATTCTAGTCCCTGTTCATCTCTGAACTTCAAGGATGTGGACAGCTTCAATTTGGATAGGGTTTATGAAGTCCTGTTTCATGCTTGATCATGTGAGAGAGTTGTATCTCCTCTAGATCCATCGTTGGCTTAAGGTATTCCCTGCCCCCAAGAGAAGCAGCCTCTTTCATGCGTTACTCAAAACTTTTTCTGAAAAGAGCATGGCAGAAAGAGAATGAGATTAAGGCAGAGATTAGTGATCAAATGGATTAAGGAGCAGCCTATGTAATATCTTGTCCTCTCTGCTGGTTTCTGAATGCTTTCTGGACATAATTTTTCCTATGGTTCTTCAGGCACATGAGCTTTGTGTCTGAAGGTGCAATGGTTAATTGGTCACTACTGGTGCATAATCCTTCTTGGTTCACTTTCTACCTTCTCTACTCCCAGGGGATGGAGCAAATCCAATCATGTGAGCAATATGGCTGTAGTATCACAACAGTTTTAGCCACTGTGAAGAACTAACGGGAAAGCAAACAACACATGTCGTCTTTTCCTTGCCTGATGATTATTCCTTTGCAACACCTACCAGAGCCTCACACAGCTGAGAAAGACTCGACAAATTGCATTTTATTTCAAAGCTCAGTAACACACTAATAGGTCTGCCTAAGTCACCTGTTATTTATTCTTTTTCTTCCAGTAGGAACTTCTATTTCTGTGCTGCAGACTCTGAACAAAAATTTTTGTGGTAATACTCCTGCTTGAATTATATATTGGTAGTTTGGGAAAGAGTGCACAGCCCAATGTAATTCTGTGAGCTTTCTCTCAGCAAAGAGCAGAATAGACTTGCTAATTTAGGTAGAATATCTTTAATCTCAGCATGAATTCTTACAAGAGAAAAGAAAGTGTGTCATTCACATCTTTATAGTTCATGTGACTAAACTTAGAGAAAAATTCTTTTGTGCTTTTGAAAAAAATGCACTTAAACTACAAAAATTAAAATTTAGTGATTTGTAAATTTGTAACTTTTTTTGTGTAGAGAATGTATAATTTTTGCAAATCATTCAATTTGTAGTGATTAAAAAAATAGTAGTAATGGGGACCAAAATCTGAAATTTTGTTGAGATAAGAAACTCATTTCTAAGTGAAGAGTTTAATTGTTTTAAGGAGAGGGAATAGGAAAGAGAGTAGGTAATATTCTCCCATCACACCTGAACCTCATTTTCCCCTGTTTTTAATTTCCATGCCTTCTTTATCTTTGTTATTTATACCCATGAAGGATTTCAAATTCTGTGATTATTTCCCCAGCAACATGATTTCTTTGATCACCAATGACAACATCGTGGTTTTACAAAATGATTCAGCAAACTGAGTGACTACACAGAACCTGCTGACTTTTGTTGGATATCTTTAGCATCTGAATATTCATACTCTACCATATCCTGGTCTGTGAGAGTTTCTCCCTGCAAACAGATCAGTGTCTCCTATCCTGCAGGYCAGGTGAATTTGACATACTCACACACTCTCGTATTTCTCTTTAGTTTTTCTGGTTTTCCTTATTCTGCTTATCATTATAGTAATTCTTATTCCTCTCTGTTTTCTGTCTGTGGACATCTTAAGTTAAATGCTTGCACTACGTGCAAAGGATCCCACAATAAATGTAGGTGTTTTGAGTTTCTGACAGCTCACAGGAGGTAAAATAACATTCTGTGAGCTCATGCATCAGTCTATAGAACAAATATTTAATGTTTCCTCCATCCCCAGGGAAAGAAATCTTCTAGGTCTCCAGGAAAGCCTTCAACACCCTGTCTAAACTTATACTACTGTGATATGATGTCTCATTACAAGCATAGTGTTTGACATCCTCTTTGCAAAGGGATTATCTGGACTCATTGTACTGACCTTAGTTAGTTTGGTGAACATGCTTTTGTGACAGCCTGCAAACAAGAGCTGTTACACCTGGGGAAAAAAAACAAAACAAACAACAACAACAAAAAAAAAAAACAGATGGAGTGCTTTGATGAAATGACCCTGTACTCCAAAGATGCTGCTGCTACTTCATCTGGTGGCAAGGAGATAAAGATCCTTCTGGTGATTATCAGATGAAGCATAATAAAGGGTAAAATTTTCAATTGATTTCATTGGGTTTCACTTGAGTTCATGTAGTTCTCATTTTTCTTACTATTATTTCTACAGAGAAGTTATATGAGGAACATTGACCTAGATACAAATTGCCAAGGTAGTTAAATTGATTTWGGGACCATATCCAGATTGTGTAATTCATGTGGGTAAGGACGAGGGCTCTTCTCRGTAGGACAGAGAAAGCAAACTCTAGTTGCATGTTTACCAGAGGCTGATTTACTCAGCATGTGCAAGTTCAGGTACTTAGGGTTGGACTCGCTCTCCTAGAAGCCTTAGTAACAGTTAATATATATTGAAACTGATATTTGCAGTTCTGCTGCTGTGTTGCCTCAGTGTAAATAAAATCTCATTTGTTTTCAAATACAAATAARTTATTCCCATGTCAATATAGTTGATCAAAATCAACTATAGCTTTAGGCARTAAAGGAGAGCTAACTGACTAAGTGGATGTTGATGTCCTTGTAACATCAGCTAGTATGACGTACTTCGGGTTTGACAGACCAGATTCAGTTTGCATTTAGGTTGGTGGTRTTGACTCTGTAAATTGGAATTTCAGATAATTTTTTCAAAGGCAATCATGCATGTGTTGACTGMTCTCTGTATTTAATTTCATGATAGTTTGACGCACGTGCAATGCTATGAGGGTAAGTACCAACCAGACTGAGCAAGAAGAGTAGTCTGTTGACTTTTGTGCACAGTAAGCAAAGAAATTCTAAATATCCAGTATCTAAAGAATGATTTTTCTTGTACTTCTAATTTTAGTGTTTTTCCTCTCTCCTATTATAATACAATGCTAATAGCAAWCAGAAATGTCTACATTTATATATGTTGTTTTTACAAAGGGTTCTGGTACTCATTCTAGGTTACCATAGCAATTATAGCATCAATTATTGTTCCTGTCTGCCAATGTTATTTGCCTGCTGTGTATGAACATAGACTACTTCTAAATCATGGTTAAGTCCTTGCAATCATCCAGATCTTTAATTTATGCCATTGAGCAATGATAATCACTAATATGGGTTTTCTCTCTGCCCAGCAACTATTCAGGTTTTCAGTGTGTTGGAGAGCATGGTAGACTGAATGTCAAAAGTCCTGGATTTCACTCTCCCGTGGCTTGCTTAGGACCTGAAAGAGTCATACCACCATCCTGAGCTCCATTTTACTTGTTTGTTAGGGAAATTAGAAGTTAGACATAGTGATGTGAACCTCCTTAGCACAGCATTTTGGACAAAAGTAATATCTCAGACATTCAGAAAATGCTTGTCTACATCTAAGCTCCCGTGACAGTAGTGTTGTAGTTACTACAGTCAGTGAAGTTTAAGATATGACAAAAATTAGGTTTCTACTGTAGAAGGAGAATAATCTTGCTGTCATACCCGACTCCATAATCTCCAGAAATCAGTTCTGACAACACTCTAAGTCTGAGATGAATTACTCAGGTACTTGCACAGTAGATCCCCACATTTAATTAACAAATCATGGTATAAGTATTATATATTATTTATCAGAGTAGGACTAAAAATTTATGAGCTGCTTG
This sequence comes from Nothoprocta perdicaria, assembly GCF_003342845.1. Lineage (NCBI taxonomy): Eukaryota > Metazoa > Chordata > Aves > Tinamiformes > Tinamidae > Nothoprocta > Nothoprocta perdicaria. The sequence continues at coordinate 22,457 of NW_020455459.1, forward strand.
GACCGAAGAGTATTCTTTTTATATATCTACACGCTTAGCATATGGGTGCTACGGGTAGAGAACTCCTGAACTGCTGTGATATATAATGCTGTCCTTTCTGAACAACTGCTAGATTAACTTTTTATATCACAGTTTGAAATGAACATAGTTTGGGATATTTGGATTGCATAAAATCATAGAAAAAAAAAGATTGGAAGAAATCTCTGGAGTTCATCTGGACCCGTCCCCTGCTCAGACTAGTGCCAACTCCAAAATTACATTAGGTTTCTCAGAGGCATTGCACAGCCACATCCTCTCAGGACAACCTTTTCCAATGTCTGATCATGCTCATTGTGATTTTTCCCCCGTTTCCTCTTTCTTTTCTCCACCCAGTTAGAATTTTCCTTCATGTATCTTGTGGTTAGTATTTTTCTTCATTCTCTGAGCACTTCTGAGAAGAGTCCAGGCCCATTTTGTCTACATCTTATCATTAGGTAGGGCATGCTATTTTACTTACATTTGGTTCGAAGGTTAAGACTGCATTTTCATTTCAGGAACAAATATGTTCTTAGTTAATAATATTCTCATTTGCACAGTAATGAAATAATGTTGTCATAGATTGAAAATTAACAGACAAATATGTCTGAATAAGTAACAAGGAGTTTCAGTCTTCTATTGAAAAAGTTTCTTCTATCAAGGGATTTTTAGAGATTATTTTTGTCTCTTTTACAGAAGACCTGCTTATTGTAATTATCTGCTATATGTTTTTTTCATCATGATGCTTTTTGAAATTACTGAGCACACCAACATTTTTGTGCTTACTGATATTTATGAAAATTAGTGAACCACAAAATGAAGAAAGAAGTGGTAAAAGGGTCATAATGTCTTTTCCTGTGATCTTCAGAGCTAGGATCAAATGAATCTAATAACAAAGTAATTAAACTGCTGTAATTCTTTTTCATTATGAATTCTAGATGTTGCAAATGGATGAAATAATCTAAATTACTGAATCAAACTCTMCTGAAACCATTATTTTTATGTAATGATGGGCAGATAAAATAATATGGTAAAACAATCAGACTTTCTTTATGCAGGCATGTTATTGCACTGAAACATTTCTCAGAAAAACTTGCTTATTTACCGAATCTTTTTAATTTAGGGAACAATTAAAATCACTTATACTGCTAAATAAAACAAGCAGGAATCTTCTTCTATGGATAGCTTTCCCCATGAAAAGCATTCAYGAAAAGCCCATTGGAAATGCTTCTTGGCAAATGTTGTCTTCCAAACCATGTCCAGGCATTGTCTGAGAAAATGTTAGATGATCCAGGGCAAATATGGGCCAGAGAGAGYGCATTAGTAATTAAGCAGTAGAATTAATTATGGGGAAATTCTTGAACCTGTAGCTAAGACTTACATGTTCACAACCACAGATATGCCTTTCAGTATCCAATGAGCTACCCTAGTCTGYAAATAGCCCAGGAGACAGTCTTTTCTTAATGAATGTTTTCAAAGCCTTTCATTTTGATGGGCAATCATACTAAAAGGAATAATTGGCTTTTTCTGGCTTTCATGGTCATCACATAAATTACAGAGCTGTGGTTTAATACACATTCCCCTGTTTCGCTGATGCAGCAGACAGCAAGACTTGGAACATGCCAGACCTTCATCAAGCAGTAGTCAGATGTTTCTTTCTGTCAAGCCACTTGAGTAACTTCATACCTAAAAGCTTTGTCTTTTCTTCCCAGAGAATAGCCCAAGTCTTGACTTTTCTGCAGGAAGCTGCTCTGCTGGTTTTATGACTCACATCTACGTACTTTCTGAAGTCTTCGCAATGTTGATAATGTGCAGGAGCAGATGATAATCAGGTCCTCAGTTACATTAAAACATGCATTCACACAATGAACCTTAAGATGAGCATTAGCAGTAGCACTGCACACTTGTTCAATCACAGAAAAAAAAATGCAGTTATTGAAAATATGTGTCTTGTAGGTCGGAGCAAGAAGTACAGATCTGTTGTTGGGATCTATTATGTGGATTTTTGCTCTCTTTAAAAAATTTGGCAACTACTTTGTTTTCTCTTTACCATTTGAAAGTTTGCATTATTCTGAGCCTTATATACTTCATTTAAGGGCTTCATTAATGATTTCAATGTGTTAGGAGATTTATATAAGGAAAGAGTAAAATGAAGGTAGTTCCTGTGAGAAGCTGGGTTTTTGGCTTGGATTTATTTTCAAATTGAGAAGCTATTATTTCAGATTGAGGTACTTGGTGCTAGAGCTGACCTGTGTGTGACTGTCATTTATTTAAAATAGCACTCTGAATTCAAACTTTTCTGCACAGTCACAGCCTTGCCTTAAATTTCTAGTGTTTGCCAATAGTTTGCTTATCTGTTCCAATATCTTTTCTAGAAATTCAGTTTACTCTGACTGGTATTAAATGGTCTGGCTCATTGTTTATCATTTTTAAGAGACTATTTGCCTGAATTAGGTAACTATGTTCCAATTCACAGGCACCAAGACATGATCACATCTGTGCTGGCTGCTCTTCTGGAGGAGTGGGATATGCAGCTGCAGATAGCAATGGGCATCTAGAAGAACTCAGATTAGTGTCCTGTGTGGACTCCCTGCAAATGATCCCAATGGTACCTAGAGTGGTGATCCACACAGTGACTTGGTGCTGAAATCTTCCTGCAAATGAACTTTTTCCAGCGAAATTAGCTCAGGATCATCTTCCTCTCACTTAGCTTATATGAGTATAAACATTATGTGTGACAAGACCTTCTAGGCACTACAGAGACTCCAGTATCAGAAGTAGGTCTAAAGATCTGTTTTGAGACTTGGCCCACTCAGCTACAGATAAGGTGACCCAGCCCTTGAAATAGGATTTTTAATCTTGATAATTACATGGTCTGTGGGTAAAAGAGTAACAGGGAAGGTAGAAACATCCAAGTCCTCCACTAGAGAGAAGAGCAGGCCTTTCATCTGCAAGTGATTAAATACAATCTTTATTGACCAAGACTGCACAGCCAATTCTCTAGACTTACAATACAGGGATTTTGTAAGATTCTGCTGATTTGAAAAAGTCTCTGTTATGCAGGCAGCCTCAAAGCTGCATTTGCATTTAACCTAGATGCTTCCTCTTTGATGGTGATGTTAATGTAGTAATTATCTTTTCACATCCTTGAGGCTGGATTTACAGGTTCTTGCTGAAAAATCTCTCTCCAGACCAGAGGTTCTCCATCACAAAATGGGAACGCTCAAATCATAGTGGTCAAGATGCAAGGAAACAGCATTATCATATAGTCAATCTCTTTTAGCTCTGTGAGCATTTATTTTACATAGTAAAATTTTGGAATATAAGAAATTATACTCAAATGCACAATACTTTCTTCTAGGCCATCTTTTCACTTCTGTGTTTCCAGTTTCTATAGCTAAAAAAGCTGGGAGATAGTTGCTCTGTGGCAGAGCTCAAAGCACCCCAGTGCCATAAAGCAGGTCAGTGCTTTCAGATTACAAACCAGGACCTAGACATGTCATGTGTATCTATATCTGCTTTGGCCTGAATGGAAACATGGGATCAAAGGTAGGCCTAAAGTTCCACTATCGTTTTTAAGTTTTTGTTCAGCAAACTGTTTAATAGATTTTGGTTGTCAAAGAAATTCCTCATTAGGTGCACAAAACCAAAAGCAGAAGAAAAAGGTATCCCTATTTCATCTTACACAGGTGATCAAAGCAAATGACTAATTAAGCAACTTCCCCAAAATCTGCATAACTTCAGCCCACTGAATCTGTTTAAAGTCAGATTTCCATGGCTTCAGGCCCAGGCACATCCAGCAGCACATCTGTCTGGAGGAAAGGAGTGCAAGCACGTGCAGCCAGCAATGCTGAGACAGCAGTTCCCAGGAATAAATGCTGTGCACCCAGAGGCAAAGAGGAGAATGAGGAAGGGTTAATGTCTCTTAGTATCTTTGTTTCTCTACGATGGTAGTTTCTGCTCTGTATCATCCTGGTTCAGGCATTCCAGTGGAGTCTGTTTTGGCCTTCTGTCACCTCCTGCAAAGAGGAAGGTTGCAGCTCCTGACAATATAACATGGAGTTGAGGAGTGGGAGCCAAATTCTTTCCAATTTAGCAGACAGCATCAGGTTCAGAAGCGTAGTGAACATTTGAAAATCCTTGCAGTCTCTCTTCTCTGCACAATTCCTCATCTTTAAAACTCAAATAATGTATACCTTCCCCACATGTGTGTTAGAAAGAGAAATCCATTAACATTTGTGCCATGAGATGAAAGCTAAAAGGTTAAATGGTTGTTGTTCATGCCAATAATTCATCATACTAGGCATAAAATTAGAGTTGACAGTGACCTTTCCTTTCCCGAAGTTGTCTTTTGGGCCAGGCTCTGGTCTCTGTTCTTCTGGCTTACATCCAGAATATATACATTAACAGCAGATGAACTGTTTTAGGTTTGCAGAGGCAGAAACTAATCAGAAACTTTAGCTCACATTTTGTATAAACAGCTTTTATTATTCATTTGGACCTTAAAGTTTATGCAAATTCCTTCAACGAATTAGATATTTTTTATTGCTGGTATAAAGCTGATGATAAGTTCATTGTCTCTCATTTCCACTAAACTATCCAGCTAGAGGCAAGTCTTTCCTATGTGATACAAACGTTTATTAATTATTTTCCTTTTTTTATTGAAAGTGAGCATAAGAGAGAGTAGATAATTTTACATCTACCTGAGACACCAGTCTTCCAACTTTTCTTGTACTGCATTCTTGTAGGTTTAATTCAGGATTTCTGCAGTTAGAAATTTTCAGGATCTGAAGAATAATTCTGACTTTTGGCACCAAACCTTGTAGTAAATGAAGCTTTATTTTGTGTGCACTTTTGCAAAGTAACACTACTAATCCTAAGGTCATTAAATAGCTGAGTTAGTGAAAACTCGATAGATAGATATGTATGCTGCACAACTTTGCAAAATTCTCTATACTACAAAAGAGCTGTGATATCTAACTGTGTTCTTTACATAGTAAAAGGAGATATAATACACCTGCAAGGTTCTGGAAAATCTGGGTTTACTCATATCCAGCTCAATCATTCTTTCAACCACTTCCAGTCTTAAAAACACCACCTTATATCTTCACTGCAAGAATAGGTGTGTTTCTGTCCAGAGATCCCTGTTCCTTTGCAAAATGTGAGTGAGGGCAAAAGACTTGCACTATTCATTCAATATAGATCCTCACACTTGAAGTTTATTGAATTGAACAAATCAATTTTAAATTAGCATTTTCTGCCACTCACTAACTCTAATACAATGATCTTGATTAATTAAGTACCTCTTTTTGCATTGAAGACATACCCCAAGATTCTGCAATATAAGATGGTGATGTTTAAAACATAGATTTTATTTATTTTTAACAGCGGAATAAAATAAAATTATGGGGTAAAAGCAAGATCCCAGATGATATTTTGTCCATGATCAATGGCCATTATCAGGGTAATCTCTCCTTCATAAACTACTGCCATTCACATACTTCCATTAGCTACATACACTACATAATGCATGTCCTGATGACTGATTCAATTCGTGTTTGGACAAGCTGAAAAATGCCATGAAGAATCTCAATTTTCCTATCTCTTTCCTTTATATCAAGTCCTGAAATTTCGTGAGTCTCTCAGCCAGATTTAGAGTAGCTTGTAAAAAACAGCAGTTTCAATATCCTGGATGTCACTTTGACCAGTATCTTTCTGCCGATGTTAGAAGAATTATTAAGGAGTTATTAACAGACATCAGGAAGTAGAAGCATCAAAATGAGTTGCATCAAAATGAGTTGCAGTCATCATTTTCCTCTTATTATAAAGGAGAGAGGCAATTGCCTGTACCTGAGAAGGACATTCTAAAGGAGCAAGCTCTTCTGGCCCCACTAAAAAACATCCAGAGATAGCCCAAAGCTCAGGATAACTATAAAGACAAGGTGAAGCATGTTGACAGAGTCAGGATGGTGTGACAAGCATGCTCCTTTCCCAGCCTAACCTGACCTTTCACACATAGCCACAGCCCTACTCAGGTGTTAACCAATCAGTCACATTCTCTAGTTCTAGTGATTGCTTCCCTAATCTCTTCTCCCATTCAGACAATAATCATCAATAACAGTTCTGATGGCTGCATTCTGATGATCAGCCAGATTAGGAGAAGGGCTAATTGAGCATGCATCAGCCAAAATTTGGCTGAAATGAAAGAATAACTAGAAGTCAATCTTCTTATCCCATAAATATGGGGACAGCCCATTGAGCTCTCCTTGCATGGTGCAAGGTTGCCTGCCAGGATCTCCCCTTGAACAGGGACACCTTGAGTGTCCCCTTGAACAGGGACACTCCTCAGAGTTAAGAGATCCTTGCTGCAACAGATCTGTGGTAAGTGAATATAGTGCACTTTCTGAACTTCTAAACTTTATTTAATTGTATATGTAACTGTGCACAGAATTCTCCAGTCATAAACTGTTCACCAGGTCCAGGACAAGGATTAGATCCAGCTRTACTCAGTACCCTCTCAGAAGGAGTTTGGAAAGTAAGGGGGTCCAATCTGAACCCTGTGACTCAATGGGAGAGTATCCTTGGTAATTCTGTGTATATTATTATACCGCCATGCAGTAAATAATAACTGACTTTGCCATAGAATATCATTAAACCRTTGCTCATATCAATAAAATAGCTGGACCTGTTTAGCCTGGAGAACAGAAGATTGAGAGGGGATCTGATCAATATGTATAAATACCTGAAGAGTGAATATAGGGAGGAAGGGGGCCAAACTCTTCTCAGTGGTGGCCAGTGACAGGACAAGGGGCAATGGGTATAAATTGAAACACAGAAAGTTCCATCTCCATGTGAGGAGGAACTTCTTCATTGTGAAGGTGACAGAGCAGTGGAACAGGCTGCCTGGGGAGGTTGTGGAGACTACTTCTCTGGAGCTCTTCAAAACCCACCTGCATGCTGCCCTGTGCTCCGTGCTCTAGATGTCCCTGTTGGAGCAGGAYATTTGGACTAGATGATCTCTAGAGGTCCCTTTCAACCTTAACCATTCTGTGATTCTGTGAAAAMGTATTACTATTTCTTTCACATGTGAAGTGTGTTCTCCTTCCACCTTTCCGTCCCCAGGGAGTTTAACTCTGCAGACACATTTTGATGCAGCCCCATTTGGGAAGGTGACCAACCACTGTATATTTACTCATTCGTTCAGAGGTAGGTCTCCAATGGAGAAAATATCCCATCTATGCATGTTGCTCTGCAGGGCTCAGAGGAGCCAAGAGTTTCATTAGGATTATGGACTATGTCKCTGAGAAGCTCTGGCAGTGCATATGGCAGAGAGGTGGCCAAGAACATGAGTGTGACATAACTGTGACATAATTTGTATTTTTGCCTTTGGCTGTGCTACTAAGTTTTTCTGTATGACCAAAAACTATGTTTCAGTCTACTCTGAGCCACCCACACTTCTCACTGGTATTCATCAAAATCTTTGCTGAGCAACATAATCCATCTGAAATCTCTGTATATTCCTTCTTGGGTGTGAGCGGGTAAATGAAATGATAATTGGATTCCAGCTCTGCCTATACTAGGACCAGGGCACAGATAATTAACTGGATCAAAAGTAGCATGCTAGCAATACTGCTTCTACCTGTGGAGAACATCCACAACCACTGAAAATTATGACCAATTTTCGTCTTAGCTTTGAAGCCTGAGGATGTTTATGTACTACCAATTTCATTAGTGCCTAGGAGCATTTATCAGCACTGGAAGTTATCTGGCTGTCTCTACTGCAGAATCATTAGATTGGACCCCAATATGCTTGAGATGTGAGTCACACAACATTCACTGTGGTAATTCCTGTCACAGCCCAGAAGATAGCTAAGGACCATTCCCATTAGGCATTTGGAATGTGACTACCGTGTTTTGAAGGTCAGGAGATTTTATTACTATGAACATAGATTCTTCCATGCTACAGTGTCAAAGAACAATCCAGACACATATAATTTCATAGCATAGATGTAATTAAATGCATGAAATGATAACAACAGCAGAGATCAAAAATTCATTTTATATGTTCTGTTATGTATGGCCTTAAAATACAGTGTGTGTTTCAGTATTAGAGTCTATATCTCTCTATGTAGAAATCTCACTTTGTAATTAATGCTGTTTCCTTCTCTACTGGGGAATATAATTTGCRAATGTAAGGGACAAACCTTAATGAATCAATGTCATAGCTTGCAAATGCCTGAAAAGCCCTTCTATTTTACATGTCAATGTCAGAAACTAGAATGTCGTAAATGATACAAGCAAGTAATCTTATCATAACCTATCAAGTCCTTTTTGTCACCGAAGTTGAGGGGACTGATGTTCAGCCTATTCTAAATGAAATAAGCCACATTTGTTTATTATTCCTTCAGAGATAGTCATKCACTGAAGCTTATTCTGCTGCCCACAGCTTACAGTCCTGATACAACATTAACATCAGTGTTAAAATAAATCATAAACCTTCAAATCTATTTAAACTAAAATGTTTATTCTCATGATTGACATGCTAAAAAAACCATAATTATGGTTAATTCTGCAAAGAAGTGGGAGATTATTATATAGTCTGAGTCTTGGCAGATTCATCTGTCCATCAAGGAAGAGTGCTTATTCTTTGCTTCATTGCATACTTGTATTCAACTGTTTAAATGGTGAGGAGTCATGGCCAAAGTTTATCACTGTCAATGGGTACAGATGCATAAAGAAGCTACCTCAAGACACTTCAGTATCTTGCAGTGTGCAAGCTACTCCTCTGTGACTACCTGGGACAGACTTTCTTATGCTAAATGTAGAGAGTGCTTAGTTGCTTCTGAGAAGTGAGAAGGGCATGAGGCACAGGAAGGGGTATAGGACAGGGCAAATTCCAAGATGACAAAATCAGCTTTTTCTGACTCACTAGTCATTTCAAGACTTGTGTAAGGCAGTTTCACCGGAGTTGCACACATCTACAGTGGCAAAGAAACATTGCCGAAGACAAACGAGAGTAGTCAGGAAACTTAACAGAGAAAGTTGCCTTGCAAGGAGCCTGTAGWTTGCATTACATGATCAGATCATTGAAGGCACCTAGCTGTTTAGTTTTTGGCAAAGGGAAAATTGTGGTTTTAGCTCAGTCTCACTCCTGGCCAAGGAGCCACGGGCAGGGAGACAGGTAAGATGGAGAACTCTAGTATTGGCTGTAACAGTTGAACTCGTAATGATGCAAAAACACTAGTCTACTTTTCCATCTCAGACATAACATCTCTTGAAATTGTCTTACATTTTTGCACTTCTAGGAAACACACCAAGTGCTGTTTGAGAGTTTTAATTAAGATTTGATTGCTGATTTTGTTAAGGTTATTAACCCCACCACCACCATCAAAATTCCTGTTCTAAAAACAGTAAAAGAATTTGAGCTGTCACACCACTTTGAAGGAATCTTTTTTGAGGAAATTAATGTACAGTAAGACTGAGCTGAAAGTTACCCAAGAGAATCAACTTTCATTTGAAGTTAAATGTCATCATTATAAAAAAGCAAACATAAATCTGACTGATAGCATTAGCCACAGTGACCTTATGGGAATGTAGGTATATGAGAAACCTACTGCTTCTAATTTAGGAGTGGAAGTTGGAGAGTTAAAACATCCAATAGAGCTATTTTTCAAGAAAAGAAAATGATCCAACAGTCGCATTTTAAGCTTGAGCCTAAATGAGGACCCTGGGGTGTACCTGCCACTTACTAAATGTTCGATTATCATTAGCTTGTGTTTTGTCTGCTAAGTAAACTGTCAGGAGCTTTGTGGATTGAGAAAAGCTTTGTTATTTTAAACATCTGCTGAAGAAAGGCAATTCTTTCCTTATTCACTTTTTTCCCCCCTTCCTTTCCCCCACTGTGCTAAAAGCTGATTTGCTGTAATGTGCTCTACTGTTGGCAAGCCCTCAGATGGACTTAAAGAATCTGATCTTCTATCAGTTCAAAGGCAAAATCTCCCACTGTTCCAGCTGACCCAGTTGTCACCTGGAGGTGAGAGTCCCTCAAATCTGCCAGCCCAAGGTAAAACAAGAACGAAAACATGACYGAATTCCTCAATTTCTGCTGTGAAAGACACTGCCTGCACATAAGCTTGACAACAGGATTTTATCTGTCATTGAGGGACATTAGCTTTGTTGCAGATCTAGACCGCAAAACACTTCTCACTAATAGAATGCCATTGTATATGGAAAATTTTGAAAATGATTGTCTCCTTATTTTTCCACCTTTTCTTTGAAGAAACAACCCTTTTCTTTTCTGAAAGACAAGAAATAAAGGCTTATTTTTTTCATCCAAAACCATAAAGTTTGAAGGACGAGATGAATTTTTTAAAAATGCTGGATGTAATGCTTTTGATCCCTATCAAATCTTCCATTTAAATGACCATCATGTGGTCTGTTGAACAATTATGTCTCTCACAGGGGAAATCTTACTTTGCTTTAATCTCAAGTTGTGTTAAATTTGTGCCTTCGAAGAAAAAGGAGTGGTTTCTTGTGAAGATGAGGCTTGCTTTGCTCCAGAAAGAAGAGGTTAGGGTACATTAGCAGAGGTCAGAAAAGCAGCTTCTTCCAGGCTTATGTACTAATGAGGCAGCTGCTCCAGCTTCATTAGAATTACCACCATTACCTCATTCATTTGCCCTTGMAGAAGTGTTATTTTTAATTGGAAGCAGCACTTGTGAATCGCCTCATCCAGTTCATTATAAGAAGTCTATTGTCAAGAGCTAGCGAGCAGGATAATGTATTCATGGGACACTGTGAGTGCTCTACTTCATGCCAGATCAGTGCTTTCTCTCAGTGTTGAGCAGAATAGCATATCGAACACCATATCTGCTCAGATCAATGTATACATGTACGCAGTGAACTCAAGGACCCCTATGTGTCATGTCAAGGTTGACCTCCTGGTAGGAAAACTGATTATTCCTCTTGAAACAGTCTTGATGAAGGTACCTACTTCTGGATGCTGAAGAGGAAAGAGAAAACTAATGGGAGGGTTTAGGGGAGAGGAGATGAATATCTATTCAAATAGGACCCTATTGGCACTCCTTATCCTGTTGCAAATAAAAAATGACTGTGCTTGTACTCTCACAGAAGTGATTTTCATTCAGTTTTAGATCCCCCAACACTACTTAAGTCAGTCCTRTGGTGATGACAGGTAGTACTTTTTATTGTGTGATTAATGCATCCGTCTGTCCTTGTGGTGCAATTTCTGTGGCTGAATCAGCAGGGCATCCACGTAAAATGACCACAGAGAAGACCTTTGCTTTTATAACTCGGGCTGTAAAGGAATGCCTTGAATGTGATGCTGTGTACCAGGCAGTGCTCTAGCATCTGGGAGCTTGGGTCGTTCATTTGGATGCCTCACACCAGAAGAAGAAACCAACTCAGTACTGACTATACTTCAAGTATACCTAGGACTGCAGTGATATCTCTACCTTTCCTAAGTCTGTTTTGCGCTACCCCACACTGCCTTTTCTTCCTGACTGATCCATTGAATATGCACAGATATCTCTCACTTTGCTGATTTCAAATCTGATCTTGTTCAGTCCCTGAAGAGTTAGGGCAGTCTCTAAGATTTTCTCATTAAAATATGGTTTGTAAAATGCTGCAGTGTACATTCAAACTAAAGACCAACTCATTTGGTTTCCTTCTATTTCTGACATGCCTCCTTCTGAAAGTAGAGTACCTCAAAAAGCATGCACTTCTTTCTCTGGCTGGAGGATCTACTTCAGATATTAATATACTCAAACACTTGAAYGTAATATAGAAACTAAGGTCACTACTTAATACCATATATTTTTTTAAGAAAGACATTTTCTAGCACCACTCTGCCTTTAAAAATTGCTCATCTCATTCCAAATTCTTTTTCACTCTACTATTTTTGTCATGACCTTGTTCCCTACTCCTCCTTCTAGGATTTGATACAGAACTCCACTAAGTCATTACAAAGACCTGTGTTTAAGTTCTTTGAATCAAGACCTTTAAATGCTCCTGGAAGTTCATCTCCGTAGCCACATCCTAGAAAACAAACAAACAAAAATCTTTGTATCTTGTATTACTTCTAGTGTTTTTGTAAAATCTACAGGCAGATACAATTATACTAYTGTAAATTGCATTCATCAACAGTCCTACTTTTTTTCCTGTTTCTCTGTTTCATATAAATGTGACAAATTCAGAGGATAAATTCAGTAGAAACATATATCATTGATTTCAGGTTCTATCATCTTTGAATATAAACAATTAAGAAATAATGTTAAAAAAATGGTACCTCGAGAGAACAGCCTCTTTCTTAGAAATTAGTACCTACTGAGGTAGAATGAATCTCCTTGTTGAAGATTTCAATCTTTCAGATTAATCACATAGAGACTATATTTCTTCTTATAGACTTCAGTTAGGCTATAGCCTTTCTGAGATCMGCACCTCTAAGTATTGCTGCTTAAGCATCTGCTTGTGTGAACTAGGTTTCTAAATCCCTGTTATAGTCAATCTGGGGCTAGATTCATTTAACTGAACAAAAGCATCTCCATTGGTGTGCTGTTTGGCCTCCACCATTTAGGTACACCCCTGTACTGTCCACCCGGTGAAGATGTCTCAGAGACCTTGGGACATTTGAAACTGCCAACTGGAGATAGGAGGAAATACCATAAAGATCATTCAACGATACCAAGCCCATACATTTATGAAAATAAATCCCATCCACTGATTGCAAAAGGAGTTGTGAAACCTGAATCACAAGTGATAGGATTCAGGTAGTTTGTTATTTTTTGGATGCCTTGTTTGTCCCCCTATGTCTCTAGAAATGCACAGGTGTCCAACAGATCCTGTGTACCATCTGCCTACTTCATAAGTTTATTTTGGAGACCCTCAGTCACCTAAAATAGCTAGCACAAGGCTTGAGTGGATTAAACATAAGTACCTAAGAAAACCTACATTTAAGCAAATCTCTTTTTGAAATTTAAATTCCTTAAGTCAGAGCTGAGTACCATCACTTGGTGGATTCAAGATTTCAGAGGCTGAAAGTAAATTATTCCTAATATCATGATAGATTCCTGCTCTGAAAATATTACACAATAGGGATTAAAATAGGAAATAATTACCTTTGTTCCGGCTTCAAGGTGACTGCAGTTTAAATCTCTTCTTGCATGCTAATTTCTGTCAGATCATTCTTAAAAGAAGATCCTAGACTGTGATTGAGACTTTTCATGTACCAAAATTAGATGAAATGAACCTAATCTCACAGGTCTATTAAAGTCATTTCTATTTAAGGAGTATCCTAATTACCACCTGGAAATATTGTGCATACACTGTGTCTAATAAAGATCCACCAGAAGAACAAAACACAAGTACTCCTTGCAGTGCAGAATCGTTAAATTATTTTAATTGTATTTGCAAGCAAATCTATTGAGAAATGAATGCCTAACAAATGATGGTGCAATCACAAGCCTAAGGTTTTGATGATATGTAGTGTGTCCCAGTTCAGTATTCTTTACCTAATATCTTTGCCTGATGACCTAGAAATATTTAGCATCTTTTTGAGAATCCTGGTCTTAGGAGCAGCTAATCTTTATTCAAGAGTTAATTTCTTCCAAACATTTTGTCATCTTGTGATGGCAGTGAGGACATAATTGTCAGTCRTCAATATAGCTCTGGTATGCAAGTCTGCCTAGCATGTGAGTGAGTTCTTTTTAGTTGAAAGTAAATACTAGAAGGGGCTCAAGAAATGAATTGAACCTTTCCATTGTGGAAATTCAGACGGCTAGTGGCGGAGGAATACTGGAAACATATGCCTTCCTGAAAGTTTTCACCATTTTGATGCATTATCCTTGACTGCYGTCCTTTTGTTGTTGTTATTTGTTTTCTATCAGAAAATAAGCAGCAATTTGTGATTGAGAGCAAACAAGATAAATCTAACATCAATATCCACCTGTAGTAGTGCTGCTTCCCATAGCATCCTCATAGACAACCTGGCAGAGTACATGCTAGATAAATGGACAGTGAGGTGCAGTGGAAACCAGCTGAATGGCTAGGTGGAGAGGGTTGTGATCACTATGAAAAAGTACARTTGCACGTCAGTTACTGGTACTCCATTACTGGGCCCTCCAGGGGTCAATGCTGAGACCATTACCCTTCAGCTTTGTTAATGATCTGGACAATGACAGAAAGTACATTGGCAGCAATCTTTAGATAATTCAAGACTGGTAGAAGAGGCTAACATGAAAGTTGTGCTGCCATTAAGAGGGTCCTCAACAATCTAGAATATAGAGGAATGTCATGGAATTCAAAAGAAAATGCAGAGCCTTACATCACTGAATCACAGACTATTCAAGGTTAGAAGGGACCTCTAGAGATCATCTAGTCCAACCTTCCTGCTCAAGCAGGCACATCTACAGCATGTGGCACAGGGTGGCATCCAGGCAGGTTTTGAAGACCTCCAGAGAAGGAGACTCCACAACCTTCCTGGGCAGCCTGTTCCAGTGCTCTGTCACCCTCACAGTAAAGAAGTTCCTCCTCACCTGGAGATGGAACTTCCTGTGCTTCAGCTTGTGGCCATTACCCCTCGTCCTATCGCTGGCTTACATCTGGAGGGATGAATACCTCTCTGCCTCAGTACCTGCTGGGGGTTGATCAATTGGAATGCATCTTGGCAGAGAGGACTTGGGGGTCCTGGTAAACAAGTTGAACATGGGTCAGCAATGCACCCTCCTGGTTGACAGCCCAAAACTAAATAGTGAATATACTGAGCTGCTTGGTGTGCTAGCTTTGTAGAATACCAGCTAGCACCCATCTCTGCACAGAAATAAAATAACCTCCACAAAATAAAAAAACAGCCCTGTGCCTACATTGGCTTATCACATTGAAGCCCTGTTTTAAGGACAAAACATCTGATAACTTGTGCGTTTGACCATTGCCTACAAATCCATGTAGTTGTGCTTAACGCTTTCCATCTCTCTCCTGCAGTATTGTTGGTGCCGACATGGAAAAGCAGTAGTCAATAGTTCAAGAGCCAAGCAATCCTCAGCATCTTCTCCATAGCATCCCAAACATGACCTCTCATCAAGCAGCAAGTCTTGCTATGCATCATATAAGATCAGCACATGAGAGATCTATATCCTCGTCAGCAGGGGGTCTCTAGTAACACTTGAGCACCAGGAGGAAGCATCTTATGTGGCTGAGGCTCTGCTGGTGCAGAGGCTCTGTTTAAAAGCGTTCTCAGCTCCTTGTCAGCTACAAAGGGAGGGAAATTACTCATCTCTTTGGAAGTCACAGATCTTCAGGTGGAGGAAGAACCTTCCTCCTGGAGCCAGAAGTTACTATCTTCCAGTTTTCACCATCATGGGAGTTTCTACTTTCTGACTCAATAGGCTCTGACTCGAACAGGCCATCTGCCACAGTGGGGATTCATACTCTTGAATATTCTCAAAAAGGATCTTACTGATCTCTTCAGCATCCCCTCTGGGTGCTGTGCCATTTACTGACCTCTTTTCACAGCTCCCATACTTGTCAGATCAACTCCTCTTCACTAAATTGCTYTTATAGGCAAAGACCACAAATTCCAGCCTCTCAAAGAGGCCACACGTTGTCCCTGAAGACAGGGACAGGATTGCAGGATTGCATCCTTTTCCTGGAACTCCATCTGTGTTCAGTCCTCTAATGTTGCAAAGACTCTTGCTTAAATGGTTGTTGGGGACTGTGCCCTGCAGTGTGTCACCAGAACACCTAAGAAGGTATGTGCTGGTCTGAATAATGCAATGAAACCTTTCTTCACATACTTACATGTACCTGTTGGCTGTGCTCTGGACCTGGCTTTTGTGTAGCCTCAGGTTGAAAGGGTGCTTGAGTCCCTAACGAGGGTTCAAAATCCCCCATCATCTGTTGATCAAAGGCAGCTGACAGCTTGTTAGCAACTTCCAGAGATTGCTAGACCTTCTCAGAAGTTAAGGCCTCCTGTGGCTGTGCTTGTCTGACTCTTCTTACTTGGTAGTAGGGAGCACCCAGGAATTTCCCAGCAATCTCAAAGACCCCAGAAGATGCAGAAGATAAATTATGTCATTTTTGATCAATATTACCACATCTTAGTAGGTCTCTTAACAAACGTTAAATATAACACAAGATATGTGAATACACAAAGCCCATTATCACTGTATCTGAACATCTGTTGTTTTACCAGCTTTTGGGTACAATTAATTTAGCTTGTGCAGACTACAAAATAATATGTTACTTTTAATGGCTCATCAAAATTATGAGCAATTGTTGTAACTGTATCTGCACACCCAAGAGGCTAAGCATATCATAATTTCTACACTCATTGAGGCAAAAGAGTAGTACAAAAGTTTKGAAGAGGTAGATTGTGAATACTTTAAAGGTTCTTTTTTAAATAGGAGGAAATCATGGAAAAAAGATGTTTTAGGTCTTTCTCCTTTGGTCAGCTTGTTTAATTCATTTCTGTCTTAGATTCTTCTATAATTTGGTGGTATTTAACGGTGACAAAATAACCTGTAATAATTACATTTTCTTGGATGGAACTCATCCCCTGAGTTGTTATCAATATCTTTGAAGTGATCCATATGTAATTTGGCACAAAGTCTCACAAAGTGAAGTCCACCTTATATACTCATAATAGCATTGGTCTGGGAATTCTAGATCACAATTTTTACAGTCTCCAGTGAAAAAAAGAAGCCTTGAACAGAGCATCCTGAGCCTATTCCTGCAGCAGGAACAGCTACCACATCCATCCGTATATATTCATATCACACAAATATTGCTCCAGCTCCTAACTTCTCACTGGAGTGCTCCATCTGTTTCCATTTCACTAGGCRTACAGGAAAGCTTTCTCAAGAAGATGCTCCAAGCGCTACAAGGATGGATCTCACTGAAGTTGCTAACAACATATAGCCTCAATGTCATCCRCAATGAAATCACATGACATGCCAGTTCTATTTCATGAACTGTGAACTGGAAAAAAAGGCACAAAGAATAATCATAAATCTCTAGAGCAAAGGAATCTCACACAAGGCCTAGAGAAGGCATGGACTGAGTGCTCTGCAGTATGGACATGAGCTAATCTGTGCATTTCAGGTCTCTCTCAGGTGCCAGGCACAAAATCAAAATAGATATARCATCTTTATGTCTCACTGATGTGGCAAAAATTAGAACATCTTTCCCAGTAATCTACAGTGGCACACTTCCCATATCACTTGGTAGTCTGTATATGCACCAAAATGATTTCTGAGCCAGGAATTTTTTTGATGTCTATTTCTACTCCATTCAGAGAAGCATGATTCTGAAGGTAGTTCTTTAATAAAAAAAATATTACAGTAACAAATAGATCTGATTATTTTATTTGTCTTTGCAAATAGAAAACATATTTAAGACTCCTGATGATATCAAACTGCTCAGGTGAAAAAAGGCAACCTAAGCCCTGCTTTACTATTGCCTATAGAAATTGTGCAAGGTCTTCCCAGGCGGGAAGCATTGCAGGATAAGACAACTTGAGCAGCAAATGCATGGAAAGAAAATGAGCAAAGGGTTTTGTTGCCTTGTTTGGTTTGGAGGTTTTTGACAATTCTCCCTCTTTCRCTTTGGAGGGTCTAAAATAAAATTATCACCATTATGACCTTCCTGAATGCTAGTGCCCCTCTCTGTCGCTATGGGAGGGAGCTGGGAAGAAATCTTTCTTCGTGCCTATCGAGGGCTGTGCTGCATGTCAGAAAATTAGCATGTGTTGGAACTAGGCCGAGATTTATCATTTCTAAGCTTCAATACTTCAAAGAGGACCTTGCTGCTTCTCACAACAGGAGTTTGGATTAAGTGAAAATGGGTTCTTTTTATTTTGGCAGCTGACTTTCTAGCAGTGCAAATAGTTCAAGAACTTCTTGGGAGTGTGGCAAAGTTATTAGATGCTAGGTTATACAAGCATTTAGGGTTGAATAGAGAAAGTTAATGAAAACTGGGGTCTGCTTTAGAAATTCTCAACAGAAGTTTCTTGCCACTCATTTGTATTACTCTTATTAGGCAAGAAACACAGAAGTTAATATCAATGTAATTTTCTCATTCCCTTCTTCCTCTCATTTCTTCTTCTCCGAAATTGGCTCATCTTGCCCCCTGAAGTGCAGCCAGCAGTAAATGTGGGAGAATTAGGCTATTTGTAATGCCTATCATCTGGAACATCATACTTTGCATTTGGTTTTTGTATATTTTTTCTTTAATTCCTCAAGCAGGATCATTTTTCTGATTATCTTGTATTCAGTTCCTTATGGCTGCCTGTGGGAGGGGGCTGAATGAATTTGCCTAGAGGAAGAAAAGACTTCAAAGTTATGTGGGAATTATTTCTCTTTTGAGGAAATTTATCTTCAAAGACAAATTGCCATCATTTGTTTGGGCATTGTGTTTGCTTAGTGAGACAAAAAATTCTGAGAGAGTCTCTGACATGCTGCAATCACATATACACACACACACTTCTGTCCGCAGCACTTTTTTGCCCTGGGATCTCACTGGTGAAGCAGTTGGGGTAAATTCCACCCACTGTTCCTTTATAAGCCTATAAAGGAAGAATATAGAACAGGTTAAACTCTTGTTTCTCATGTCTTAGGTTAGTCTTTGGTCATTAGTTTATCTTATTTCTGTGTTTATTTTCTGACCTTGGCTAGCTTGCCAGGTATCAGCCCATTAAGAATTAGCAAAATCTTCATATGCATTGAAAAATTATAAGGATTTTTAAAAAGGATTGGCAAATATGAAAACTGGACTACCTTCTACCTCCCCAGAACTCTATTTTCCTAAGAACAACACAAAAAGGCAAACTTCTGCCTTCAGAGGACTGTGGGGCTTCAGCATAACTCACATAGGAAGGGATCTCAAGAGGTCTCTCTCCCAGCCTTCTGCTCAGAGCTATGGGGTCAGACCATGTCTCTCAGAGCTTTATTCAGACTGGTCTTGAAATACTCCAAGGATGGAGACTGCACAATTCAATACACGTATTCTAACCACCTGCTGTTGGCAGGCAAATAGACATATCAAAAAAAGGCAAAGAAGAAATTTCAGGGACAGCACAAATACCTGAGCTCTCTGCCCTCTAAGTCCGCCATGGTACAACTACCTCATTTCCCTTCCCCTTTCCAAGGCCCATTAGAGATGGTCTGGTCTAGGCTGTGACTAATGAAGTTAGAGGTATGCAGGTTGGGTATAGGCATTCATAGGTTAGGCAGCTCCTGACAAGCACTATATATTAGGCCCAAGTCATTTGCCTATCTCTCAATGATGTCACTAACCTAAATCTTTCTATTCTACTCAGCTCCAAATTTCTACATAGTCTTTGGGAATATAATAACTTTTAGACCTGCAGTGTTCTCTAAAATTTTGTTGAAATTGGCCAGTAGATTCAAAATTTAGAGAGAAGCCAAGAAACTGACACTCAGACTTCAGGAATACATAGACTTCATTTATTTAGGACACAAGTCTGTAATGCATGTTATTGTATGATTTCTGCACAAGGCTTCAGAACCTAGAAGCTGAGAAAAATGTCAAAAGCAGAATGTTTCCTCAAACCAAGCAGATGTTCAAACYTTTTGGCATTAAATTGGCTTTATTTTCACTGCTAATTTACTTCTCAGTGGTGTGGATGTTACATCAGTTTCATGTAGTATATGCTGTTATGCAAAGCCATTAATCCTACTTTATATGTCTGTAGGCTTTTTAATCCAGCATCCCCTGTGTGCTTACAATAATTAAGTATGCCATGTAATGCTCCACTGAGCAAAGAATGATTTGTGAAGAGAGGTAATATCTTTTATGAGACTAACTGATACAGTTGAGGGATACATCAAAAAAGTGTTCAGACATACAATCCCTTTTTCAGATTATTCACATTATTTGATAATGGCTGTGTGCCTCAGACCTTTCCACAATAAATGCCTTAGCCCGAGACTGCCACATTACTACTATAATGAAATCAGGGAGGTAATGCATATGGAACACAAATCAGCCATCCCTTTCCTGGCTCGGTGAAGTTTCCATTAAATAGCATATGGCATTGCACAACATCTTTTGCAGACYACCTAAAGTGAAGTGTCAAGACTCCACTTCCTAATTAAGGATGCCAAATGACACTCTTGTCCTTTCTGGTTGTTCAGCAGATCAGCCACTGTGCTTAAAGCAGACTGAAAGGAACCTGGTATAAATGTCAGAGATCCTGGAAAGAAAAGGATAAGGCAGATTCAGGCTTCCCACTGCTCTAATGATACAAAGATCACTACTATGGACAATCTGAAATTGCTGAAAATACGTAAGAATCTTGAGTTGGAAATTATAGCCCTCAAGTTACTTAATCTGTTTAAAAATCTGTCACAGGCTTTCCAGCTGTGTTGGTCAGACCGCCCAACTCTCAGAAATGAGAGGCCTGTGCTAGCATGGATCTCCCTTTACCATGGGCCACTGAGGATATCCTAAATGCAGTAGCTAAATGAAGCACTATATCTTTATCTTTATACATCAACTTCCTTATAGTTGGTAGGAGGATTCTGAACCTGACTAAAGCCCCTAAATCACTTTCTCACTTACGAAATATTTATCCTACTAAGGCACTGCAGTCTCTTCCAGCCACGTTCTATAAAAATAATTGTATTGATGTTGTAAAAATAATTACTGTAAGGTCCTTTTCCAGTCAGAGCTGAGGTGGAGCACAGGCAGTGTTAGTAGTTGGCAGGAAAGGTGTCTGGCTGTCTCTCCTGTGAACAGTTTGTGACATGGCAGTATGTGAATAGTCTCACTGTACAATGTGTCACAGAATGGTTTGGATCTTACCGTGAGAAAGAAGTTAGTCTATGTCCCATAGGAATTGCCTGGTCAGGTTTCTCATTACAAACATAAGAGATCCTTTCTGAAAGATCCCATCATCTAGACTTTTGCGTATATTAGAGCTGAGTGAAGAGAAAGAGCTGTACGTGTTACAGTGACACAGAAACTTAATAGRTGGGTGGAGCACAAAACACCAGAAAGAAAGGTCTTTTTTTAATGTTTTTTACTATTTCAGAGGGATTTTCTGTCTCATCCAGATACCCACAAGTAGCACATAGAAATGTTTCTTTGTACTTACAGCCTAAGAGATCTATAACTTTCCTTTTATGAGTCTGAATATCCTGTCACAGCAATTTGAAAATTTATTAGAGAAAATTCCATGATCACAGCATATCTCCCAGCTTGTTTTCTGCTGCAGTGAACTCCAGGCTGTGCAATTTCTGTGTGTCATATTGAATCTCAGCCTTTCAAATCTTGTTTTTTGGGGCTTTTTATTGTTTGGCTACAGAGAAGCCACATATTTCAGATGAGATTGTAATCTGAAAGGAGATATTTTGAAATGACATAATGAGTTCCGTGTGATTTCATGATGCTAAATTAGATTTGCTGCACTTAAAAATGAAACATATCATTCTGTACTTGGCAGGATGCAAGCTTAGTCTCGTATCTGAAAATCAGCTACTCTTTGTCCTCTTTATGCAAAGAGAATTTGAACAAGTTCTTCCCCATTTCCATGACTGATAGAAGAAGTGGTGAGTTTCACCTGCAGTGATGGATATGGTGCTTAGTGGTTGGGGAACACTTTCTAATAAGAGTAGGCAAGCACTTACACCAATTACCTTCTGAGGGAATCCTCCTCACAGATTAGTGAAACACATGGCAGGAACGAAGGAGGTATCAGTCACCATGTAGCATGTCAGGGAAATGAGCTAAATGACCTCTCTTTCAGGGAGTCCATTCTGGCCCTGTCCTTTTGGAGAGGTATTATTAATAACAGAAACCCTCTAGTCATAATAAAGAACTTCCTGTACTAAAGACCCATAATAAAGACTCTCAAGGCGAAACTGCACCCTTTGTGGCAGCTGTGTCTTCAGATTGTATTCTCAATTTCACCATTTTGTCTTTGATGGTCTGAGGGTTCGGTAATCCCCTCATTACTTGAATGAACATTCCTACATAACTTTCCTTCAAGAAAATATTTGTTCTTTACTTTTTCTCTTTTTGTTACACAGTTTGGAATATAAAGCAGTCTCTACGTTCCTTCCTTGTTATAAACTGTTTGGCTTCCTTATCTTTCAAACAGAAGGATTTTATTCAAAAAACATTTAACAATAAAGGTTTTATGGGTATCTGCTCAGAAATATAATATCCATTCAGAGATGCACATCTAATCCTGTGACCAAAACACACATTSGACTTCATGCCTGGGGACTGACAAATATCCTATAGGGCAAAGCAGCAATGCTGGGGCAGRCATTTGCACCATCTTCAACCATCGACCTCCAGATTCCATCCCAAACATGCCTGGTGTTAGGAATATATGCCCTTCAGCTTCATCTTTGTGCTCTAGAGAGCCTGCCTGAGGCTACTGAAACCTCTAGGCTTAAGCCCATGCTCCTATTCCTGCACTCCATTTTTTTTCTCTTTTCCTCCCTTTTGCTCATAGCGCACAGGATTTCCCACAAGAGTTTCAGAATTATGTGACTATTCACAATCAAAACACAACGGTGCATAATTTCAGGGTCACCAGTGAGTTTGGCATCCAACTCCCACGGGAAGTCATTAGAAACAGGAATATGACTATGTTTTTGACCTTGCATATTCTTTTCTCCTGTTCTAGGCCTCATAACTATGTTGAAACTCACCAACTGAATAAAGTGCACAGGAAGAAATGTGTCTTTCTAGGAACCTCTGTGCCATCGGTGCAGTGTCTGATTGTCATTACATAGCAGAGCAGTATGAATTAATAGGAAATGTCCCAGACTTTTTAAATATCCACTCATGTATGACCTGATGGCTCTCTGTGCAATGGATTTAGCAGGCTACACTAAACTATAGGGAAAGGAAGATTTTCACATCTCTTACATTTACCATTCTATTCATTTAATTGACTGACCCTGTGTTCATGTCATGGGACATGTTGCAAACCAGCCTCCCAGCTCATATTCTGGTCACAAGCTTTTAGACTTCACTAGGAATATGAAAATACTGATGTATTCACATGGAAGTTGGCARCTGCTTTCCTGGAGATCTGCAATGTATTAAACTGATTGCTTTTAATTTAATTTGCTMGGCCAAATCCTCTCCCAGTGAAATCAATATGACTTTTTTTGTCATCATCAATTGATATGTGATTAGACACCAATAATAGCAAGCAATGCAATGTAGAAATCTACCTTTCTACAGGTAAGGTACATTTCTAGCTTTTTTATGGTCTGTGTAGAAATTTAACAGACACTCCCCACTCATGACGCTAAAAGTTTGCTCATGAGTCATGATTTTCCAGTGCATTGGCCTAAAATATATTAATAGAGGGATAATAATTAAACTCCAAAACAATTTAATGCCTACTGTTGTGACACCAAAGTGTTGATCATGAGTCATGATTTTCCAGTGAATTGGTCCCAAATTTACTAATAGAGGGATAATAAGCTCCAAAAGATTTTATTGTCTACTGTTGTGCAGTATAATTCTCTGAGGAGCAAGAYCCTGGCTATAAAAGAGTGTGAATTTCGTATTAAAAAAAACAGAGTTAATATAATATCACCTTAGCCTGAGAATTGTGTGTGCATTTCTAAATTATATTGACCACTTTCAATGATGTAGCCATCACCTTTCTATTGCAAGAAATTTACAAGCCCAGATAACTCATGGCATCTCTTGTGTTGTGCAAAATATTTGGACAGTGGCAATTAATCCACTCCAAGAAATGGAGATCAGCAAATAAGTGATGTCTGATCAGAAGGACGGCGTTTTTGAGCAGAGCTTTTTTTATAGCTCCGTTGCCAGGAATGGGTTCCTTTGGTTCCTCCCCTTTGCCCTACTTTGGAGGATTTATATTATTTATTTTCTTAAACTAAAAGTTCAAGACCATTAAGGAAGTGCAGTTCATCTTCAAGATGGATTGCAAACCAACTGTGCAGTATTTCACATTAATGATCCGGTGCATACTGAACAGCATGCGGAGAAGCAGAGTACCAGCTTTCTCTTTGCTAAACACAGCAGAATAGTGCAATTGAGAATGCAATTTGCATTGAAAGTGCAGTACAAAGGTTACAGTTGGCTAAACTGTTAGTTATGAATAACTTTGCTTCACAAGCATAAACCTTTCCAGGTGGCAATTCAATTGTACACAAATCACATCTTGAAAGAAATTGTTTATTGCATATCAGTCAGACATCAAAGTTGCAGATCATTTGTGAAGAGTCTTCAACAAACTAACAAACATTGAAACTTCTGAATACTTGATTTTACAGGAGACCACATAGCTGCTATGCTAGGAGTTATTTCTAGTAGTAATTAATTTTCCTTTTTTTTTTTTTTTAATGTGTATCCAGTGTGAGTTACAACATCACGTATAACAGTTGAAATCTGACTTTTAAATGACTGATGATTATCAAATAGCTGTTAGGGTAATTGATGAAAGCTAAGGAAAGGATTAGTTTTTATCTTGTATCTGGTCATCCTGGTGGGACCAGATGACCACTCTGGTGGGAGATTGGGTGAAATAGGTTAGAGATAGTATCACCAGAGTCAGAACTTTGGTGGCTAAAGTCAGATGGTGCTGGCCAGAGCTTCAAGAAATAACTTTAATTGTGCCCTTATATTGATATTAAAATCAGACTTAAGTTTTTATCCTGTTCTATTTCCAAATTAAAAATGCTTACAACCTATACAAAACATTAAGATAAAGCATTAAAAGAAACATCGTACAGTTTAAAAGAAAATGTAAACAAGGGAAATAAATGTTTTCCTCACATTTTTATTTGAATTACTACTATTATTTCAAACAGGAAAGGCATCTGTAAAGCTCTGAATGATCTTTTGTTATGCACATTTGGTTGGAAGGCCATAAAACAATGTTGATTTGGTAGATTGCTGAAAAGAATATGAGGAGATTATGAATTTGTCAGTAAGGCAATGAAAAGAGGACAAAGTAAGATTCCTCTTACTTATACCATACCCTTACTTTTCTCTTTCTTGAGAGCTAATATGCAATGTTTTGCCAAGAATAACAGCATGATTCTCACACAAGAATATTTTTTTAAAGACAGTAAAATGAGAGGGAGTTATTTTTGGCTTTGCAAGAAGATAAACTTTTAGTTTATAGGAGAGCAGGCAGCTTACCAGATATTTAAGTTTTTTTCCCTAATACTGATGATAACTTCTGTCTGTTTAAAATTCTTCTTGGTCATCCAGTGGGAATTATCTCCTAGAACACAGAGAAAAAAACACCAACTGTTTCAAACATACAAGGTCATTTCTTTAAGTAGGAGCTCTAAATGGGAGTCACCCATTAGCTCTCACAAGGGGGAGTTTGCACAGTCACAGAGATGCAGTTGAGTTCCCACTGCTGTCTAGCCAGATCAGGTATTCATAATGAGAGATTGAACTCCTACAGCAAAGAAATGTTTTGGGAGAGGATGAAGAGAGATGCAGCGGTCACACATTCAGACACCAAACTCAACAAAGTCGTATATACATCTCAAGTGAAGAGATATTTCCATGTATCTAATCACTTTGACAAACAAGAAGAAAATTCTGCTGCTCATTGTAACTTCCTCAAAACATTCCTGGTGGCCACTCAGTTAAGATATTTTGCTCTTCAAGAAGCATAATTGTGGTCTTTGGAAACTTGACTCAGGAGGCCATCTGCCCTGCTCCCAAGGAGGATGCTTGTGTGCAAGGCTTTTCCCATGCATACATCATCCTTTGGCAACTGAAATCACTGTACAGAGAGCATATAGAAAGTATCTGTACAGAGCGTGTTTTAAGGGGAAAGTAGAACAGGATAAAAAATAAGAATAAAATAAATAAAATACCAATGCTTCCTTCAGAGAAGAATGCAGAGGAATATAAAACAGTTTGTGATAGCTAGATCCTGTGGAAAACATGCTTAAAATCAAGTAATTGTTTCATTGCAAGTTATTCAAGTCCTCTGGTGCCTACATCTGCTGCTTTCATCACACTGCTTTAGCCTTAATAGGTTTGCTTTTGTGTGTTTAAATATCTTAGCCTTTTCATCTGACTCTGCTACAGTTCTGTGAAGCCCATAGGTTGCTCTCCAGCAGTTCCTATGCTGGAGTTACTTCCATTAGAGGCGACCTCCAGTCCTCCTCGAGCCTCCAGAATCCCTATGGATTCTTATCCCATTGCCCTAGCTCTTACTGGGACTCCTCTTTTAAGGCCAGTCCTCTTAATACTACTTTTACCTGAAATGCATGACCTCCATTGTACAAGAAGCTTCTACTTACCTAGTTACTGGCTCAGTAGAAAAGCTAACAGCACTGCGGGGTCAGCTGGCATATCCTGATCATCTGGCCTGGGGCAGAGAGGTCTGAGTGCAGTGAAGTCCTCCAAAGAAGCATTTCAGAGCACACACTTAGGAAAGCACTCCCACATATGCTTGCTGATCTGAAAATATTTATTGTGTAAAATAATAATATTCAAGAATTTCTCTTCTGACTCACTTGGGCAGCTCCCATCTCCTCACAGAGGAATGCACAAARGGAAGTTGCACAACAAAAGTACACCTGAGCCTGTCCCAAAGCACCAACAGGAGGCTTGCTTGGAGTCTAGCAATGATCTCCGAGTTATCATCTGGGGAGCCACACCCCATGAACTGAGCTGACTGTAAACTATTCCTGACAATTTTAATTTCTCCAAGGGTTATCTTAATGGAACTCTCTCTCCATATCTTCTGTCAGCTTTTATGAAGGACATCACACTAATGTATTTTTGTCATGGATTTGGTAGATCAGTAAGCATAATGAGGGGTGACACCATGAAGATCCTTTGGTAGATTATTATGTTCTTTACTCAAAATAAATAAATAAATAAACAGATAAATAAATATGAAGGGGAAGAGGAAAGAGAAAGGGAAGAGGAAACCTCATCAGAAGCAGCCTTAAGGTAAGTGAGTAGTGTTTACCACCTGGTAATCCCTGTTTGCACTTCACTGTCTTCTTTAGAGTGGTCATACACTGGGGGTGAAGCTGAGTCAAAATGCAAATGCTGAGACAGGGAAGAGGGCAAAAGTGTTGCCTTCTAGAGCAAAGGAAGAGGAAAGTGTCAACTTCATGAAAGTCTGGGGTGATTTAGGAGGGCTTGAATAATTTGGAGCAGTTTTAATAACTATTAAAGATTTTGAAGAACATCAACATCCTACCTCAAGAAATCAAACAAAAAAATGCCCAAGGAATGTAATACATTAAAAGCTGACAAGGACAAGAAGAAGAATCTTTGATATGTTTTAATTAACTACTTAAAAAGTGACAATAATAATATTCTCAGTCTTTTTTGTGCTTAATACCATATTCTTTGCTATGTTGCACTTATACATCAAGTTCTTATTTCTTCTGAGGTGCCCTAGTAAAGCGGTTTTACATGGGGAAGTTGTTAATTGAAAAAAAAAATGATCATGAGCAGAGGTTTTGGAAGGGAAGATTCTTCTTTCTGGAGGCAAAGGGTCATCCACGTACCCAGTATGCATTTATAGGTCAGGAAGAGAGTAGCGTGAGTGGTGGATCACATTATGTATTAGTGTGCTCTGTGGCTGTGCTCCTACTTACAGCAGACTTCAGTGGGAGAGCCTTTATTTCATGAGATCCTTTTATTTTTTTCCAAATCATAAGCAAATTCTATTGTGCTTTCATGGATGTTTACTCTGGAAGATAAATATTCCATTGATTTTCCAAGAAAATATTACAAATCGGACTGAGAAAGTAGGATAATGGAGGAAAAAATCAAAATGGACATTTCTGCATGTTGTGAACAAAGGAGTAAACAAGAGTAATCCCTATCTGTACATTTTCTGATGAGGAACTGTGTTGGCTGGCATAAGGAAGGGTAAGTAGTGACATACCTAAGTATACGTGGAGTTATAACCTTGTAGATTTTTAGATGCTCTGGCAGAAGAAGGTGAATCGAACAGCAACAGAGGGTTGGTTGGGACACGAGTCATTACACATCGGGCACCGATTCTTTTTCAGATTAACTCTGTTACACAGTAGAAGCAATTGCTATCTTTCCATAGCATATATTTTTAACAGCATAAAATCTTAGCCACTAAAAGTTTCTGTCTGAAAATTCTTCCTACTCCATTTCCAGAATCATCTGCAGAACAGAAGGAGAATGTCTGCTACTCCTACCTCAAAGACTGTCTACATGACATCAGATTGCAGGTAGATGTCACAAAAGTCCCAGAATCAGCCTGGAATTTGATCTCTGCACAGGTTTGGAATCTACAAAAACAAGTTCACCCACTCAAAGATTGTTTATGCCTGTTTTTGAAACAAACGTCTCCCTTCCCAAAAGAGTAGGAGTTTATAAAAAGTTCAGTAAAATTTCAGTAAACTCCATAGGCAGTACATGGTGTAAGCACCATTTTCTTTCTGGCTGTGAGAATATAGATGACTAAAATGATGAGCCCTTAAATCTCTTACCTAAGGCTGCTGCAGTCCTTTGGAGATAGTCCATGAATTTTAGTGGGCACTGGATGGGCTCCTGAGGGACTAATTTCTGAAGGAGTAAAAGATGCAGCCTTGATCTGTGTGGGAAATGGGTTGCCCAAGTAAATGACTGCTATTACATTGTATGACCAAGAAGATCTTTACTACAAGTAAAGACAGCAAGTTCTTTACAATTCACATTAACTACACAGTTGTAGAAGGCAAGAAGATAGAGGCTACAACCTCTATTGCTCTATCAACATAGTTACTCTTCCATATATATTCACAGATTAAGCTTCCCATTTTGATTTTCTTTTTCTTTTTCATGACCTCTTGAGCCAAATCCTGCAACCCCAGCCATTTTAGCCTTCAGCTAGACCCCTCACTAGACACAGAGGAAGTCGCAGCTCACTAGAAGCAGATCAGGATGGAGAGCCATTTGCCTTTTAACAATATCTCCTTATCAAAATCCACCCTTCACACTGCTGATATGACAGATGGTGTTTGGCACTAGTGTCAGAGTACAACAGGAAAGACAGCTGGAAATTTAGCAAGGCACTTTCTTGGTGCACAGGATGCAGGATGTGTTTGGAGCACAGATCCAGAAGGGCCTGGTACCCAAAGCATGAAATGTGGTCCTGCATGTAGGCTTCAGGATTTGGTCTTCTTGGTTTCAAAGTTTTCTGGATGCATCACACGTTAGAGCTGGACAGATGGCAAATTTTACTATTTCAATTTGTCTTATATTTCATTATCCCTTTAACTTTTTAATTAGACTGCTCTAATAAAATAATCAAATCTTGCAAAGCTTGTTTTTCTGTTGGGTAGGCAAACATTACAGATATCAAAATGCAATACAAAGGCAAATACTCAGGATCATCAAGGCACCCTGTATCCATAGTGATTCATTTATAATGCATTAAAGTTCTAGTGCTTTAGGCTAGTTTAGCTGTTCAAACACATTAGGCGGGCTGCTTGAGATAACTCCATCTTGGGAACAGAAAGATATTTCAGAAAGCAATGTGTTCTGGGAGTTTAAAAAATAAAATATGTTGCAATGAACAGTTCTAAGATGTAATCTGAGATTTAGGCACCTTGGAGGCAAAGCTAATTTAGCCTTCCAACCATTTTGTAAAATTTACTGCTTGAAGAATAACTTTTTGAGACACATTTGCTAAAGTCAGTATTTTGCATTTTCTTACATGCAAACTAAATATCTGATGTAAGCAATTAATTATTCTTTGCCTTTTTGTTCTCTGAAAATATCAGAATAAAGAACATTGCTTTGTAGCTATTGTAGTAGCTATTGTTTATTAACAAGGTAGGAACAGTGATGGACCAAGCAAAATGTAATGCTGTCTATTAGCCATTCACAATAAAACTGTTTAATAAGGGCTCACGAAGGAAAAATTTGTCTTATTTCAGTGATAGCTAGGAAAAAAAAAAATGATAGGAAAGAGATCCAAGAAACAAACCCAGTCAGATTTCTGTTTGCTGCACAAAGTCTTCTGTTTCCAGCAGAGCTCCAAATTGGACAGATGACCTAATCTTGTGGAATTTATTCCAGAACAACTGCCCAGAGGTCTGCAGATCCCAAATGTACAGGAAAATTCACGTACAATTCACGTACAAGCCTTTTTTGGGCATGAGACCCACTGTCTGTTACATAGGATTCCCTGACAGATGTGTAGGGAAACTGTAATTATAGACAGCCAAAAATAGCCTGAATTACTGATCTTAACTGTGTTGTCTTTGAAGGATAAGAAGGCCAAAAGAAAAAAGAAAGAAAACCATTGAATGAGCAATAAGCAGAATTACTGTGGTTTCATATTTTTCTCATTGTCCTTGTGAGGGGAGCTTTCAAAGGACTTGTCCTACTGAAAAATAATCCATATTTTAGGCAATTGAAATATATTGTAAGATAGCAAAATTATTGCACTTATTAACGTGTTAAGCCTTCCAAGTTCACCATGGTGATTTCTATATTATTTCTATATTTATTTCTATATACAGTAAAATAATTATTGCCATTATCTGGCAAATTGAACTATATTATAATTGACTTAAATAGTCAATTATAGCCAGAAAGAAGCTCTCTAATATGCTCTCTCTCACCTAAGACTACTGTTTTCTTTGATTATCAATGTTTCTTATTTCCCTTTAAATCAAAAAACCCTACATGTTCTGTGATGCTTGATAAGAAACATCATAGTCTTCAATCAATTTTTAATTGTTTACAGTAAAACATAAATTTATTGGATATTCTTTCAATGACTTTTCACCAATACATTGATTTTTTTTTTTTTTTTTGATATTATATTCTAACTGGGAAGCTTATTTCCTCTAGATTTTGGTGTGCAATTATTTTCCCACCTATCTTACATCCAGAGTTAGACTGAGCAGGGATCTGAATCTGCAATAATGAGGTAAAATTGAGGAGGAATAAAGGGCACTGACTTGTTCCATTTAGATATTCCATATCATCATAGCAAGAGAGAAACTCATCTTTTGGGATGTTGACACATTTGAAATTAGTTGTTGTGACCTTCTCTTTGATGGAACACCTCCTTGTCTCATCTTATTAACTGTTTTAAGTGAATTAATATTATATCTGCATTAGAGTTGGAATCCATCTTTTGCCCCAGTGGCAGGAATATCTCAGGCTGTCTTTTTTAATGTAACCCACTTTTCTGAGGTATCCCTTCAGTTTTCTTGGGAATTTATAGAAGCTGAAACTCTGTTTCAAATAGGTYAAATACCTTTACTCTCTCATTAGCTATTTTTAAACTTGCTTCGTAAAGATTTTACATAAGTATCCCTTGAAGACAATATGACCTCTTCTTTTTCTGTCAGAGGCTTTCTTTTCTGCAGTTGTGCTTGCAGGCAAAGGAAGATAATCGATTAATAGCCATGTTTTCTCCTACAGCAGACACAAGAGCAACCCTTTATAGCCTTACATGGCTGTACCATATTGTACATAAAATTATTGACTACTCAGGTAAGAGGAAATGAAAATACATAACACTCTGAAGGGCACAGCTTAAAAAAAATGTCTCTGTCTAATCCTTATCCATCTATCCTCTTATCCATCTCTACTAAAGTATATGAAATGATGAAAGTAACCAACGTTTCCCTGAAAGAACCCATCCTCTTCACTTTGTCAGTGTAAAGCCTTGAACTCTTCAAAAACAGATTGTTTTTAATGAGAATGTTAACGTGTTTACAGAGCTCCAAGAAATGTGCCTGGAAGATCACAGCTTCCACTTGGCTGCTTCCAACACCCAAACTCACTTGCTCTGAGCCAGCTCACACAGCTGCACGCTGCAGCACAGCCTGCCCTCAACATACTGGGAATAGTGAAGGGGAAATGAGCATTTTTATGATTTGTTTTTGCAGCTACTGATACTAACCATTATGTAGAAGTCCTCTCTGCAGCCTTCCAAATGAAGTATGCTTGTGTATTTTAATTTTCTTGACTACTTTCCCAAAACACTTTTTATTTTTTTTCCCTCCAGGAGGTAAGATCATATATGTGATGTCTTCTCTCTGTCTACATATGAAATTTGTTTTATTCTTTGATAAAAAACAAAYAACAATTTCAGGTTGCCTCAACCAAAATGTATCGGGATTTATGACGTGACATTTACAGTATATCTGCAAACTTGAAACTAAAAATTCCTATTAAATATTTCATATAAAGCACATATCACAAAAAATGGCTATGTGTATTTTCCAAAACATATAGTGAAAAACTAGTAAAGAAAGTCAGTACAGTTGGATGCCATAAAAAAAAAGCATTTTAGAGACTTTCTCAACACACTTTGCTATAATAAATATGATTTTATGACCAAAAAAATATTATCCTTCCAGTTATTTTATTTGTTCCTGTGAGACAGTTCACTGAAAACTTCCTGAATCTCTCAACATTTAATAAAATAATAACAAAACCCTATAAGCATGCATACAAAATTTTCCAAATATTGTATATAAAAATATTTTTTCACACAGAATGAAGATTCCAGTAATACTATACTGGCACAATATTAGATTAGAATAGCATAGATAAATGTTTTTGTAGTGATACCAAGTTTAGTCCCTGGGAGATGGATTTGAAGAAACGTTTTCACTGAAACTATTAAATGCAGAGTAAATCCGCAGAAGGCTCCAAGGATTTTATGATTTTGTCTTATTCCAAATGACACAAGGATTGTGTCATGAGGGCCATGGAGAAAAGAAACAAAGGGCAACTGAGGAGTTGGGCCAGGTAAGAGAATAAGGTGTTGTTCCAAGATTCACCAAAAAGACCCTTTACAGATGTCTACATCAGTAAATCTCCTTTCTTGGACCCAGTGATAGCTTTGTGGAAGTGATACAAAAACTACATTCTCACTTCTTTCTTGGTCATCACTAAGATACCTTGAAGAGTCCAAATATCAAAGACATTATATTTCTGTATTTCCTTGAACATGACATGTGATTGTTTTGGAATAAGTATATGTAGGTAGCAGGTAAGTATATGCAAGTAGCAGAGCAAGTAAATAAGGACAGGCAGGTTATTCATTCTATTAGCCTATTGTGTTCAACATGTCATCCCAAATGGGGTGATTACATAAAAGAAAGAAAAAGGCAAATCAGACTGACATGATCTCTCAAAGGCTAATGGGTCCAATACCAGATAGCATAAGAAACATTTCTTACTCTTTTTAGAGAGAGTTATTTTTATGTAGGCAAGCATATAGGTGACCCCCCTCCCCCAAAATGCAGTACTGATTTCAAGCTTTCAAGAAGTAGAACCCAATCTGGTGGCAAGGGGAAAGAAATATTCTGGAGGTGCCTGGAGATATGAATTCAAAACATTTTGGCAAGATCTGCAATATTTAAGAGACAGAAATAATCTCTGAGGGAAAGTTCCACTGCTCTGATTATCGTGAGATGAAGGCTGGATCCCATAGCTAGAAGGGAGATGAAGACAGGATTGCTATATTTGCTGTTGCTGATGTTTTGGTTGCTGTGGTGAAGTGTTCACCAGTTTGCTGCTGGTGAACACCCTTAAGCATCACTGCAGAACCTCTAACTCTTCTCAGGCCCATGGTGCACGGGAGAATATTACAGCAGTAATGAGGGATTGTGTAATAAAAATTCAGAAAGCGTAGTTGGCTTTATGGCTTCAGGGCCATGTTTTTAAAGATGCAGCCAACTTGCTTGGTACCAGGCTAGGCTCATCCCTGCATTTCTCCATCAACTTACAGTTGATTCACTGTTTTTAATGAAGCTGGCTTTCCTCTGGAAGATTTATTGTTGTAGTCCTCATCTGATTCTCAGGAGTGTCCCAGTTTAAGGAACAGAACAAGACATATTGAGTTCAGCCTGGATGACTCTGTGTTGGCTGCCTGCTGCATGATCTTACATGTCCTTGTTATTGCATTCAGAGACTTAGCCCAGTGGGAGCTGTGGCCGAAGTGGGAGTTTTAAGTGACATTGCCAGTCCCTTATGAGGTGTGAATGAGCACAGCTGTCATTGACAAAGCAGGCAGGGAAACAAGTCTAATGTTGAAGTGTGATTTCATGCTTTGATTCCTTAGTTGGTAGCCTGTAAGAGCTGGGAAAGGCAAAAGACAAAGGACATGGGTTCACTAATAAATTAACAATTGTCTAAGATGCCCAGCTGGGTACTTCAGGCTCTGTTAACCAGATGTTGGATCAGGAAAAGTTTACAGTCATGACTACTTGGGATTCAAAATATTTTCTCCTTCTTCTGCAGATAGATTCAGTTTGCTTGCTGGGATAATGTGAGAATATCCCAGCTGCAGCAACCTGCAGCAGTCTCCAGTAGTGGTGTTAGTTCTCACTCCTTTCATATTTTAGAAGCCCACCTTTCTGTAACTTAAGGCAGTAATGCTCTGCTGTAACTAGCTTGAGGGTATTCTCTAAGACTGAAGAGTTGAGGATTAATTACTTGGACTGGACAATCTAATAGTTTCTCCTAATCATAAACTCTCTGAAAAAAAATATACCTAGGGTACTGGGGTAACTGACAGAATACTGTGAAACAAAATATTCCAACTGCTTGCCATATAAATTTTTAGGAAAATTACTCTGGTTAATTTATTTGTGAGCACTAAAAGGTCTTTTCTTGTAAGTGATGGAGAGAAGTAGGTTAAAGTAATGTGGCTAACCTCTTACTCTTGCCTTAATGTAAGTCTTGTCTATGCCATCATAAATTAATCCTGTGGGTACAAATAAATGTGAAATTATGTAAGTAGATTCTGCTCAACTGCATCAAAGTCCATCAAGAAAAACAGATTTTCATTTTGAACAATGACTTATACTAATAAAGTATATTGTTGTGTACTAGAGAAGGATGAAAATATTATCTTTCATATAAAAAGCTTCCTTTCATTTCTTTTAGTGAAAAATCAAAAAAAAAAAAAAATCTTTCCTCATACCCTTCTCTATTTTCCTGTTTGTCTTATAGAAAAAAAAAGGTCTTTGTCCATGTCCATAGACTACTCAACAGAAAACATTACTCAGTTTGTTTTTTGCTGAAAAGAAATTTGAAACTGAAGACTCAAACATTTTTGAAAATTAAAATTTTTCTTACCTAAATTTTATAAAAAGTCCTAATGAAAGTCATGGAAAAGTAACATTTGGCAAAATCCTCTTTTCTGACAAAATATGTTTTCTTGGGAAGATGGTGAATCATCCTAATGTTTCATAAGGCATAGACCTCATCACTGATGCTACACATACAATCAACTTTCCCTTCATTTAGGAAGCCATCATTTGTTCTGTTACTGTGAATATTGTTACTATGATACCTAAATACCAAAAAAAAAAAAAAAAAAAGTATTTTTTAAAGTCCAACTTCCAAAATCTTTTAGTTCTTAAAGTTTCAGAGCAAGTCACAAATAACTAGGGCTCCATAACTTAAAAGCAGATTTTAAAAAAAGAAATTTTCATAGAATCATAGAATCATAGAATGCCGAAGGTTGGAAGGGACCTCAGAGGTCATCGAGTCCAACCCCCCTGCTCACGCAGGGTCACCTAGAGCACGTGGCACAGGGCTGCATCCAAGCGGGTTTTAAAGATCTCCAAAGAAGGAGACTCCACAACCTCTCTGGGCAGCCTGTTCCAGTGCTTTGTCACCCTCACAGTGAAGAAATGCTTCCKTAAGTTCCTGTGGAACTTCCGATGCTTCAGTTTGAAGCCATTTCCTCTAGTCCTATCCCTGCCCACCACTGAAAAGAGGCCGCCCCCCTCCTCCTCACTGCCTCCCTTGAGGTATTTATACACACTGATCAGGTCCCCCCTCAGCCTCCTCTTCTCCAGGCTGAACAGACCCAGCTCTCTCAGCCTTTGCTCATAGGGCAGATGTTCCAGGCCCCTGATCATCCTGGTAGCCCTGCGCTGGASTCTCTCCAGCAGCTCCACATCCCTCTTGTACTGGGGAGCCCAGAACTGGACGCAGTACTCCAGATGTGGCCTCACCAGGGCTGAGTAGAGGGGGATGATCACTTCCCTCGACCTGCTGGAGACGCTYTTCTTAATGCACCCCAGGATCCCGTTGGCCTTCTTGGCCAATTTTGGACAAGAGTAGTTTTTTACTGCAGGGGCTAAGTGGGTTTCACTTTCCTTCTAGCTTTGGTCCTCTCCAGTCAGCTTTGTAACCCTCCTGAATCACCAATGAGGTGATGGAAAGCATGGGCACTGGTGGGCACAGACTGGGATCCTCTCCCTAGGGGTGGTACTGGCTTGTTCTGATCTCACAAGCCAACCATGGTGGTTCAAATCAGCCCTAACACATAAAGAAGAGCTTCCCTGTTGTTGATACAGCTGCTTGATTCACTTGCTGATATATCACATAGCACAGGACAGAGGAAGTACTCTTAAGATAAATACTCTTTCTGTTGTGACAAAAAAACTCAGAAATTCCCTTCTGTCTAACTGGGAGAGCTGCTGTTTAATTTACCCCCTTTCCTGTACTGAAAATTCAGAGCAGGTCAGTGAGAAGTGTAGAAACAGAAAAGCCAATAGTTAATTTCAAAAAAGCATGATCTAAGTAAAATACACCACCTAACTGCTATCTTCTAAAGCAGTGCTAACTTCTAAAGCTGTGCATTTAAGTTTTCCACCTCTTTATCAAATGTGGTTATTCCTTCGAGTTAGTTTAGTTCACCAATTTGTAAAAAAGGCAAAGAATTGGACGTCTTTCCCTATAACACAATTTCCAGTTTCTGATTAGAGCAACACCTGGCTCTGTTCCTTTAACAGAGCATCCCAGTTCATTCCAGTACTGAAAATTACTTTGAAGAGGAAGAGGATAAAATAAATTATCCTAAAATTTTCAATGTGCTCCAAGGCTAGGAGCACAGCTTTTTAGATAAGCCTTTTTTTTTTTTTTTTTTTTTTGTTCGTGAATAATATTGGGAAATCCAGAGATAAAAGCTGAATTTAACTGTGTTACAGACCAGTGCAATAGTCACAGGTGGAAACTAGAAATGAAGGAGTTGTGCAATTTTTCACTCACAGACACACACGCAGGTCCTCAGTTTGAACTTGTTCCTATTGCCATCGTTATTGAAACTGGCATCCTGTGCACCATCTCACAGAAAAATGTCCTGTGATCTGCAGGCACTCCGAAGTTTGCAGACTTATAAAATTCCGTTCGATTCAGTTTCTCATTTTTATTCAGATGATGAATAGGAAGTCAACACAATGTGCTGCGCTGCAGGGCTTCTTCCTCCTAAGACTTATTTGTACCCTGAAGAGCAGATAAACCAGACCTCAATTAACCAGATCTGGTTATAATCCCTCCCAATGGGCACTTGACCTATTTAAAAAGAGCTAACACCAGTAACTTGTTAATTTAGCTAAAAAATAGAAATAAAGCTGTCTGCTTAAGAAGACAGCGGAAGGCAAATGATCTAAATGTGCTGGATTTCTGAAATTTTCTGTAGTCCCAAGAGTCTTTACTGCACCAGCACCACTCATTTTATGTTCCAGAGTTGGTATTTAGATCAAGAGATTCCATATAGTGTGTAGGGAATACAGCCAAATATCCATTTTTCTTTTAATTAGAATGATTTTACCCACCTCTGATTTCAAGTGAATACCACCTGRCTTCTGTGTATGTTGCACTCTCTCTTCGCTAGGAATGGTTCTATTTCTGTGGCTTATAGTTTCTTTATACAGCATAATGGTCAAAAAAATGACCTGTGTATTACATTATGCCTTAAAAACACGGTAGCCTTTATAACAGAAGTGAAACAGGATAGTACTGGATGCTGGAGGTTACATAGTGGTATTTTTATTCCTGGCATCTCTGAAGTCCCATTTTGACCCATTGCAATGTCTTTGCTTCACTTGCTTCTCTTTTGATGTCACTTAAGACTGTCATTTCTATCGGCGTACCAGTATTATAGCCCAAAGACTCTGTGCTTTAACTTTGAAATTAAGTCTACATTACTTTGAAATATAAGGAGAATTGTACCCCAGTCCTAGAAAACAGCCAATGGAAAGCAACAATACTGTTAGTTTTTTAGTTAACAGCTTCCTAGCAAGCAAGGCATCCTGAATCTAAATTATTTTGAAAGTAATATAAAGCAGCATCATGTATGCCAAAATTTGTTAGAAAGTTGTTCAGTTTGTGACTGAAATGTGTGGTGTTGATAGATTTAGAAAGAATCCAAATTCTCAGGTACACACTGTTGTTCAACCTAATGAATGAAGAATCTGGTCAAGAGAATTACTTCCCTCTGCCAACTGTTTTCTCTAATTTTAGTGTTAATTCCACCACTATTACTTATATATATTTAAACTCTTTTATAAATAGCTTCTGCTTTAAATAAAAAATCTCATTAAAAATCACACACCTGACGAAGCAATGCATTTCAAGTACCTGGTTCTTGTCCCAAATCAGATTTTCATTGTGAATTATAAAGCCCCGAAGAGATTTAACTCTAACATCATCCCCACCAACATGATGTTTATTTATCTTTGAAGGTTTATGATGCTTACAGCTATATCTCACTGGATACCAAGGTTTTATGGGTGATTTCTGTTTTGTTTTGTGTTTGTTTGTTTCTTTGTTCTTAATCTATTTTATGCACACATGGACTTTATTCAAATTGTCTTTTTGTATGAAAAAAGGATGATTTTTGACTTTAAAATAACACTCAAGGTATTCTGGGCTTGCCATTTGAGAGCTACACTGCAGTCACTATTCTTGGATATTTCTGTGCTGTGGTTTCGGATGCTGAAGTTATTTACGAGATGTTTGTAACATTGAGAAAAGTTCCCAGTTTGACCCCACTCCAACATAAATCAAAAGCAACTCCTGCTAAGGCTGCTAAAGCTCATTATGAAATTTGTGAAATGGAGAGCAGAKTCTGGCCCAGCAGGACTCCTCTTAAACAATATATTGTGCTGAAGTGTGGAAGCACTTTTAATGGTTTTGGATAACCATTCATCTGAGCAATGTGATTCATGACTCTGTCAAATGCAGTGTCATCCCATCCTTCCCTAAATTTATTTCTATTTTTTTTTAATAAAAAACAATGTAGCATTTTAATGGGAACTAGCTTATGAGTAACAAAGGAAAGACATTTTCTGCAAGGATACTTAGGGAGAAGATAGGACAAGTCCTTGCATGAGTCAGCCCTTGTTCAGCCCACACTGGATGTAAATGATTATGAGAGCCATTCTTGAGGGAAAATTAATTTACTTAAGAGCTCACATAGTCTGCAGTCTACATGCAGTTGCACCTGCCTATGTGTGTCATAATGTGCTAGCACTGAGCAATAAGAAGCTTTATAATCCAGACTTTCATTTTTTAGAGTTCTTTGGAGAAAAAGAAGAAGAGGTCCCCAGGAATGACCAGCAAACAGGTCATTCAGCTAACAAAGAAATTATTGTGTTGAAGTCTGTTATACCTCTTTCAGATTAAGAAAAAGAATTTCACCTGAGATGAATATTACAGGAGAATTCTGTAGCAGCAAAATCATTTCAGGTCCTTGTTTAATTTTAACATGACCACAAGTCATGTCCTGGGCCAAAGCAACTTTTTTTGGTGTTGTTGTTTTTCCAAATAGTCTAACTTTTGCAGTGCCTGCACAACACAGTTTTGATGTAGAGACATTTTATCTAAAACCAGCTGGATTTCTGAAAAACTGCCTAGTTTCTGCCAGGTCAGAAATCACAAGGTGAGGGGTATCTGGATTGAGGCAGTTGACACAAGTAATCCTGTGCCAGGTGACAAGGGGACTTTGCACACTGCACACAAGGRGACAAAACCACATGCATGAATAGCAGCTGTTGCACTTTTAGAAAACTGTAGTAGTTCTTGTTTGGAAAAAAAGTCCTCCAGGCAGCMATGTGGGAAGCAGATTAAAGGTAGATGACCTTAGCTATACCTAGGCCTAGACAGGATGACATTTGTTATGCATAGATGTATAAGGTCTACTTTCCATGTTGCTTGGCTTTTGCATCTGCATTTCACTTGACAGTCTATCCACAAGTGTTCAACCAAGTATTGACTTAATGTACTCCTTGCTGAGGGTTGAAATTATGTCTATTCACCGTTCTGTTTTCCCAGTCTGCAGCTCTGCTTCCTCACTTGGATAGAATGAGATGATTTTCTCCACTCTTGTATATCTTACAGATACAGAATCATAGAATCAGCTAAAATAAGCACRTGTTTGGGTTCATCTGACAGCCCAGTACAAATTAGATCAATGTTCTATTTTCACCTGTTCCCTCAGTGGACAACACTAGAAGTTTTCACCACAAATGCTGATTCCYACAGATTCCTTTATAAGTACAGCTCTGCCTAACCCCAGGAAACAGGCCAATATGCCATTCAGTGAGGTGTAGTTGCAGGTTACAGGGCAGCATTTCAGCAGAAGATACAGAATCAATTAAAATTACAGAAACTGAAATAAAATTAGGCATGATTCCCATTCATGCACGAACTTGCTGCTTCATAAGTTATGAATTCCATATTATAGAACTATTTCAAATGAAAGTGTGGATTAGATTCTAATCCTTACAAATATTTCTATAAATACAGTATGAGTTACATCCATGGATGCTTGGGTTTGGAACTAAATAGACATTTTTTACAGAAAGTGTCAGTTTCCTCAAAAAATTGCAGTAGAAAACTAGCAATTTATTATAAGGGATTTTTCTTTTAGTCATCTAAATAAACAAACTGCTTACAATATTGATGAAAATCATCCAAAGGAAAAAAAAATCTTTATTTTCATATGAACTCACAATATAGAGCTGCTCATCTCCCACAGATTTCGATTATTTGGACTAGTCAGGGACACTGTCTTGGTAGACAGCAGATGAGATGACTTCCTCTACAGTTCTTCCCACTTAGAGACACCTTTAAGGATATTGATGTGACACATACTGGAGGYGTCTATTTTTCCACGATGATAGAAAGAAAGACTGTCATAAACAAAAATTTTTAGATGTCTAAAAGTAGATGAAGTAAATCCTGCTCTTAAATAAGGTAGATTTATATTCTGGGTTACATTAGTAATGCTTTAGAGACTTTGTAGTTTCTTATTAACATTTAATTTGAAGGACAGACAAACTGG
This sequence comes from Nothoprocta perdicaria, assembly GCF_003342845.1. NCBI lineage: Eukaryota > Metazoa > Chordata > Aves > Tinamiformes > Tinamidae > Nothoprocta > Nothoprocta perdicaria. Next base: position 63,579 of record NW_020455459.1, read on the forward strand.
CCGAGATTACTGCAGCAAGCTAAGTCAGTGTAGCACCATCCTCCACCTTGTCTGTTTTATCTCCAATGGAATAGTAAAATTTCAGCTGCAGTCATAACAGAAGCTGAAGATGTATAAATTTAGTATGACTATAAACAGAAAGACTTGCAGCATTATAGTGAGCCACAARAATATGCTGTTTGGTTCACGAGCTGTACAAAGTAAACATTGATTTACAAATCTTCTGATATCCTCACACAATGCAARGTTTCCATGTGTCTTGTCACTATCATGGAAGAGTTGGAAAATGATTTATCCACCAGTGAACAATGTGCTTTYCAGCACATTTCTGTCCTTACAATAATGAAATATTTTCTGTCTTCTAGATCGTTATCATTTCACAAGCATTGCAGCTTTCAATTCTCCTCTAGAGCACTCTGTTTAGTCCAGCATCATCTTCCAGGCAAGGACCAAACAGACCCAGGAGAGTCTTCACTTGAAACAGCCATGTAATCTGGCTTGTTCTCTCACCTGGTGTGGATGGACATGACTAAAAAAGAAATCAAACAATTTAAAAGCTGTATAAATATCTATTTACAAAGGGGAAATTTTGCTTTTTTATGTATTGTGAGGAAAAAAAAAAAAAAAAAAAAGTGGAAAGTGCCACATTGTTGTCTTAGAGGACCCTTACCATCAGAAAGGAGTCCTGCAAAAGCATGCAGAGGATTCTCCATCACATGTTCAGGAATACCAGTCTTACTGTATACACAGTGCAAACACATTCTCTGTTCCCTTGTCCGTCCAATTTTTTATACAGTCTTGGGAAAGAGGGGAAGAAAAGATCCTGCAGCTGATGGCTGCAAAARCAATATGATACCCACGTGAAATCCTCTGTCCCCATCTCCTTCTCTTATCTTTTAKCACCAAAGACATACATCCTGACCATGATAGCTCTGTTATGCATAGGGAATTGTCCATCGTTTTCTCACGTGCATCTTTGTGCAAAAAGGAASCTATAAATTGGCGGGCTGTAAGCTACTGCTGTAAACAACCTTGTAAAATAGAAGCTGCCCATGAAGCAATGCAGAGTGGTGTGTGCAGATGTGCKCTCCTCACAGAGCGCATGGTTTTAAGTGGTAAAGTCACTCCTGAAGCAAGTGTGACAAAACAATCCCACTTCTGCTCCGTTTTTACTGCTTTATAAACACTCCATTCTGACATGCAGGCCATTTCTTTGCTAAGCTACTCAGTGTAGTTCTGGTTTTCATTTGTGTATAAGCTACATTAGTTCACAAGCTACACAGCTTTGGTATCAGTGGGTCTGTGCAAGTTGATCCCAAGCAAATAAAACCTGAAACAATTTTAGAATTCTAAAGTCATGAGATAAATTTAATAGGTTTAAAATCACAGTCTCTTTCCATACACTTGGAGCGTCACTCAATGTGAGGGTTACAGATAGCGCATATATATATACATATATATATATACACATATATATATATATACACACACACACACACACACACACATATATATATATATATAAAATCTCATCTTCCAAAGTTTCTTTTAAAGTCTAACATCTGGAAATTCTTTAATTTCTTTTTTTTTTAAGACATGTATTCATTCTTTAAGATTTTCCTTCCCTCTATCTTCATCTAATTGTTCAGAACAACTCTCTCCTTRTGAGTTTTGTGGGTAGTTTCCTTGTGGGTTTTTTTGTTATTATTTTTTGATTTCAGGAAATCTTTTATGAAGCTCAGATGTGACAATGAAAATGCTGAAGTGCAGGAAAAATCTTTCTTTCCTAAAGTAGCTTTTTCTTTTTTTTCTTTAATTGCTGAAGAAAAATGTAGAATTCTGTGGTTCAGTTTTCCTTTGCATTCAACAGGAGATTTTTAAAAATACTTTTGTCTTTAAAGCAGCTATAACATCTAAAAGAAAAGAGCTGTRCTCTGAAATAAATCCTTAAATATGGTAAAAAGTTTTATCTGGAAAAATAGCTGCACTGCCAGCTTAGAGAATCTCTACCTTGTTTATTTTTTTTTCTTTTTTTTTTTCCTATGGAAGCTTTTTCGTGAGACACTTCTTGCCTATTCTCAAGTATTCTGTCATTTTCCATGCAAGACCATCCAAAGTGGGGTGTCTCACTGTTGTATTTCATAGAATCATAGAATCATAGAATGCTTAAGGTTGGAAGGGACCTCAGAGGTCATCGAGTCCAACCCCCCTGCTCACACAGGGTCACCTAGAGCACGTGGCACAGGGCTGCATCCAAGCAGGTTTTAAAGATCTCCAAAGAAGGAGACTCCACAGCCTCTCTGGGCAGCCTGTTCCAGGGCTCTGTCACCCTCACTGTCAAAAAGTGTTTCCTTAAGTTCCTGTGGAACTTTTGGTGCCTCAGCTTGTGGCCGTTTCCTCTAGTCCTATCGCTGGCCACCACTGAAAAGAGGTCGACCTCCTCCTCTTCACTGCCTCCCTTGAGGTGCTTATATACACTGATGAGTGTATATAAGCCCCCTCAGCCTTCTCTTCTCCAGGCTGAACAGGCCCAGCTCCCTCAGCCTTTGCCCATAGGGCAGATGTTCCAGGCCCCTGATCATCATTTCACGGTATTCTATTTACCCTGCAATTTTTTCATAGTTTTAACCGAAAGAGTTCCATCTATAACTTCCCATGTCATGCTGAGGAAGCATTGTCTTTATCCTGTGCATATATCTATAAACTAATACTTCCTTTCCTTGCTCATGTTAGCCAAGTGCCATCTGTTCTACTACTTCTAAACACAGTCCTATAAGATTTGCCTTCCCTGGCTACAGCTGTTTTTGGGTCCAGCCTTGGATGCTTGGATAAGAAAATGCAGCTGTGTGAAAAAGGATTTTATACATATATATACACACACACACACACACACATATATATGCATATTTGATATACATACATATTTTATATACCTACATATTTTTTTTTATTTCAAATTTAGTGATGGAGTACACATTGTATATGCTTTCCCTAAAACTATAAGGAAAGATTTATTTACAGAGAATAGTTTTCTTTTTGTCTTCATTCAGCAGAAAATGTCAGATGGACAAAAAAACAGCAATACCCTAAGGTGAAAATTTCTCTGAATGGAACAAAAATACTGAAAAAAATAATCCTGATTTCTTTCATTAACAGCTATGCCACGTCAAAAACTCATGCTGAACTCATTGCTCTCTAAATCTCACCTAAATCCCTTGACAAAAGGTTGCATTTTCAGGTTTTACTTTCTATTTAAAAAATCATTTTGAGTCTTTTTTTTTTTTTGTT
>NW_020455459.1:66907-107131 GCF_003342845.1 Nothoprocta perdicaria
CTGAAACCTTGTTCTGACCTTTTGTGTGGTGTCTGCATTTCTTTATTGACCTCCTGGGCATTTGCAGCACTTCTCAAGTCAGCACTGCCTGCAATTTCATCAGTTTGCAGCTCTTTGCTCATGCTTGCATTTCACTGCAGTTGTTAAAAGCACTCACAGAACTCACACTGCATGCCCTCTTTCCTCCCATCCTCCCAGCTCAGTATCTCATTAATTAATAAGATCTGTTTCTGATCCACCCTGACATGCCAAATTATCCAGTTTTCTACTTAAACAGTGAGATTTCATGGAAATGTTATTTGTCCCATTTTTGAAAATCCTAAATAAAGCCACATATTTCCATTTTTTAAAAAACATTTAATGTAAAATAAACATGTAACCAGATTTTCCAAGATACGTACATAAAAATTCATGTGCGTATGTGCATATAGAAGCGTATATTTGTAAGAGAAAAGAAGAAACAGAGAAAGATTTGGTTTCCTCAAACACAGTAGGAATTGCTGGCTTATGATTGTTTGCTATTGGGAAAAGTGGATTGAGAATTATATTAACTTGGAAAATTTTAAATGATAATTTTTTTTAAAAACTTACATTTAGAGATCTGCTTAATTTGGTAATAAAATATGATTTAGAACTATAGAATGACAGAAAATGAGAAGGCTAACTTCCTATGCCTAGTTGCCATTTTTAATGCCTTTGAAACTCTTCACCTATTTTGGCATATTTTTCCTCTAATCTCCAGATAAAAAGGAAGAAACTATCAAAAAAAAAAGAAAAAAGTAGGAAGATCTGAAAGTTTACAGTCAGAAACTGGAAACTCTACTGTTTTAATTTAAAAATATGGAAAATAAAAGGCGAGCAGAAACTTCTGAAAAATATTACATAGAATTCACTTACAGAAGAGCAACTTTTTCTGAATATTCTGRTTGAACACTATTAAATCATATCTGGAAATAATTGAATAATAGGAGGTTCTCTATTAAATGTTACCTTGCAAAGAAAGATCAAATTTATTTTTCCTTTTAATGCAGAGATAAACTAGTGCAAATTTGAAAAAAACTTTTTTCTACCTTACCTGTCTGCAGAATCAAGAGTAATAAGGTCTAATTATACTTTATTTTCTTTTTGAATTTTAAAGAGTATCTCTCTCTGTATTTGAACTTCATCAAAGCAAAATGCCTCAACATATATTGGAAAAAAATATTTTTTTTCCTGACCACTGCAATGATCAAGTATAATTCAACTTAATTATATATTCCATTCTAAATGAATAGAATAACAATTGAAAGATAACATACCTATGGGTATTTTCTTTAGAAGGTACAGTATAATATATAGGTAAGCACATCAATATCGTGCCCAGGACAAAATATCTTGGAGACAAACAGCTCAGACAATGGCTGTWGCAGGATTGTCAAAGGCCATGTGCAGTACTCGTCTCCTGAGGACCAAATATCACATCTATCCCTATTGAAAGGCAGTCACTTTTGAGTAGAGGAGATCCTGATTCAGTACAATTATAACATCAAGGATGAGAAAAACATGGGTTAGTTGTGGCAGCACACAGTGACAGTGAGATGTCAAATATCCATGCAGAGTGGGATGAGCCTGTGGCCTTGCAGAAGAGGTTGTTTTTATTTTTTTTTAAAGAAGTATTGTAAAATCACAGATATTTCCATCCTGAACAGGTGTAGTGTTGAGTTAACACAGCTGGGATTTGGCCATGTGACTGTATGGAATTTAAAGCTGAGTGTTCTTGTTCTTTTGGTAAATGTCCATGTGATTCATTAGATCATCTGCTTTCTCCCAGTTCACAAAGACAGSGATCTCTGCTCCTCCTACATCCTGCAAATTAAAGATTATAGTCCAGCCATTTGCTGTAGGCAACTTTTAGTTATTTCCTGCCTCTAAAAATAGATAATCAAATGCTGCAATGACCACATTCTGACAGAAGGCAATAACAGACATTACACTTTGAAGCAAACTTTTTAACCGAGGTTTGGATCCCCCTAGAGATTATATGAGTTAGTGTGCCATATTTTGCTAAAACAGCCATAAAGCCTCTGGGCCTTGGTGGCTCTCATCYGCACAGTTCAGAATATGGACAGAAGAAGGTTTGGTCTTATCCACTAGTCCTCTGGATTCATTGCTAGTATGTCACAGTATTTTATAGGGAAGTTCCAGTTGCTTCAGCAGCCCTTTCTTGTATCCTTTTTTTTTTTTTTTTTTCTGAGAAGTTTCACTTTATTTCATGCAAGAATGAACTTAGTCTTATGATCAAAGCAAGTAATGTACTGTAGTATAACATAAATTGTCATGACTTAAATAGATTTAGACTTGACAGACTGTATAGTATCCAAGTCATTCAAGTATGAAAGCAATGAATGGCATTATGCCCATCAAAACATGCAAGGCTGTCAACTGCAGTTGCTCGTGCAACATTCTGGAAACAAGGATGATTCAAATCTTCARATCACTAGGGTATGCTTCTGAGTTGCTTTTACTTGTCAGACGTTTCCCACAGAATCTATTCAGAATCACTTTTTTGATGTATTTTGTAGCATGGGTCAACTGTCAACACTATCAAGAATATAATATATATAACTGTATAATTAGAATTATAACTTCTATATAATTAGAATTACTTTTATATGGTGCCCAATCTTAGAAAAAAATGTGTATGATATCAAGGCAGAATAAACTGGTAGAAAAAGAGGCATTAGCAGTCAGCAGGAGTAACAAGAAGGATTAGAAAGCCTTTAAGCATTTAGTATTTATGCCCATAAACCCRTGCCAAAATTCTATTTATGGGAGCAACTTGTGTGATAGTCGGCCTCCAGTGCACATCTTGCTATATATTTTTAAAAATGCAATAAATAACCACAATTTTCAGTGCTATGTCACATATTGGAAAGACTGTTAGCAGTCATAGATGGGGGACCAATGAAATGGAGATCAAACCATGCCAGAAGTGAGAATACGAGAAAACCTTCTACAACTGTCATGCACATAGGAGAAGCTGGCATGTAGACCATGGGAAGTTCTCCGATCTACAGACTTCTGACCAGAGAGAGGCTAGAGAATTGGACACTGTTCAAAGCACTGTTGTACAAACAGTCCAGCTATGTCCTTCACTTGAAAACTCAAGTAACACCATACAGATGTGCCATTGGCAAAGAGCATGCCAGATTTTTGCTCAATCTGAGCAGCATTTGGAGAAGGGATTGGCTTCACCAATGTCTTCTGAAGCAAAAGCTTCACCGTASGTAACTGAAGTCACTCTGTCTGGACTATACTCACTCTGGATAGCTGAGTGAACAGAGGTGGAACCCTCTTCAGGTGGCATTGGGTGTACTCCTAATGCAGCAAAGTCCAAAGTCTTCCCTCATTACAGTTTATTATGTTCAATTTTAGCACGGATTTAGTTTCATATTTGGCAATGAATGCTATTTCTTCAGGCAAGGAATTACATGAGAAAGAAACTGGTGATGGAGAAAGAGGAATTGTGAGATGGCTTCTTCTSTCTGTACTGATGTTAACCTTCCTGGCACAATATCCAACACTATATCTCTCACTGCAGCCTTGTGCAAAATGCTCAATGTATATCCGCTCCAACTGAAGGCAAAGAAAGTCTGTGCTGTGAAGCAATTATGTATGCCATTCCTCAAAATTTGGCATATGTTCTGTCTTGGATAACATTGTGTTTTCTTCTTCAATGGGCCGTTTACCAGGCAGTAGCCTTCCCTCCCACCCACCCAAGGAACAATCTCTATCCTCTCAATGTGATTACAGTCCATTTCATTCCATAATAGGTTTCTTTTATTATTCCCTCAGGCATGCAAATCAAATTTTACTCTGTACCAAAATCTTTGTTCTACAAAGAATACTGGCACCAAGTGCAACAAAAAAAAAAATAGCTTTATTATTGAATACGGTCTGTGTTAATAGAGCTCCACTATCTTTTTTTTTAACTTGGAAAGTAAACATCTGTCAAAGTTTATTTGCTCCATCAGAAAGGCAGGACTGTCTTAAGGGAAAGCACACGATAAAAGCAGATAGATTATTCTGCAATTATACCTTTCTCTGTCTAAATGTTTAATTAGATAAGCTGCCACAGAGAGAGAGATTGCTTTGGCTTCCATCTGTCCTGTTTATCGATGTTAAAAATACAATGGAAGTCCTGGCAAATTTGATTAGAACGGCCATAGCAAAAGCAAAGAGATAKCAGTCTCAGACTAAACCTATTTTGAGCAACTTTTCAGCCCAGTTTTTAGGCTTATTTTGATAGAACAGCTGTCAGTATTTGATCTTGTGCTATCAGAGTCTGAGAAGACCAAGTTGAGGGCAAACATCTATATAATATTTCTAGCCACAGCATCTCTTGCTCTCCTCCAAGGTTATTTGATGACCTCTGAGATCCCTTCCAACCTTAAGCATTCTATGATTCTATGATTTCTCTTAAATGTGATTTCATTCATGATTCCACTGGCTATCAGTTATTCTTGTACATCCATCACTCTATTACCTTGACTACAGAGATTTTAAATGTAGTGATAATAGAGRTTTCTATTTGCAATAGTACATTGGACTCTGAAGAAGCCTGGAAGAGAGGACATCACTTCTGCCACAAAGCCTTCAAGTTCAGGGACATTATATAGAACATGATGGAATGGAAAAAGACAATGGGTCAAAGAAACTTGCAAAAATTATAGACATATGAGGAATTTACTCACTTGAGATGCARGCCTGTATCAAGACCAAGAAGTAACAGGAATATTTAGTCACTGGGCAGGAAAGATATTGGTTTCTGAATAACACAGCTACCCAGTTCCATGGCTACCAAGGCCTTTGCTATGCAYAAAGAAAAATAATGCTTTATACAGATATTTTCATTAGTCTATTAACTGTTTTTATTTTAATTGCACCTCACAAGGACACAGATGTTTAGTATTATCCACAAATCATCTATATCTGCAAAAAAGCTTATCCCTACCCCCTCTAAAATGAGTATCTCAGACACTTGGGGAACCAAACTGGGAAAGAGTAACTTCTGGAGCATGAATGATTTCCTCTGTTTTTGAAAAGATTCATAGGATACAAGGAGCTAATATCTATCACTGCATGTCTAAATCTCAATGTTAATGAAAGCAACAGTGTAGGAAGAACAGAGAATCCTAGCTCTTACATGCTTAGTTTTCATAGCAGATATTTCCCTTACACTATTCTGTGGGAGTTATTAGTATTCATTTTTGTATTATCTGGAGACTTCTCTGAGTTYTGAAAATATATTAAACTGAATATGTCAATTGTTTTTACAAGAGGTAAGAAATTATGAAAAGAAATGGGCATATTTCACCCTCAGCTAAGAGAGAAAAGACTTTGACAGAGTAATGAGCTACATTTTAACAAGGACTTGAGGTCTCATAATCCACTCTTTGCYTAACATACCAGCTTTAAATTTTTAAATAATTGTTGTTTTAGTAATGTTTTGGAAGTCGGATTCTTTATTTTCAGATGTTATTTTGAAGCCCTTAGTGAAGTTAGTTTTGTATGGGAAAAATAGAGCAAAATATTTTCACAGTGAAAAAAAAGTGAAATGCAGACAATTTTAGATTTGGCTTCAGACTTGAATTTAGGCAATTGGCACTGGTCACAGAATCACAGAATCACAGAGTATTCAAGGTTGGAAGGGACCTCTAGAGATCATCTAGTCCAACCTTCTCGCTCAATCAGGTACACCTAGAGCATGATGAATCTCGCCCAGTTTCCGTGTTTTTACAAAACCACACTCGTTTGTACCTTCTTGTAATCTTTTTTTAATTTTACTTTAAGATCCATTTTGGACCAAAAATGAGGATATGCAGTTTGGATGTTATCATCGCTATTTGCTTAACCTGTGAAACTAGATGATGTTGTGTTTCTGCTGTCCCATAATCTTTATCTGCATGCCTTCTGCTGCTGTTTTTTTTTAAAAGAAGTTATAATCCTTTTCTTAAATGAACTCTCGCAGATATATTTCTTCATGCAATCACAGGGCAATACTAYATATTTTTTAATTCAGAGAAATTGAGATTAACATTTCTATGTCATCTATTTTTGCAAATGTTACTGGAATACTTTAAAAAAGGCAAATCAATATGTGTAATTGCAGGGCAGAATGATCTGTTTCCAATGGCAGCTGAATTCTAGCTCAATTACAAGACCATAATATAACAGACAAACAAACTTGTCCTCTGAAATGAGTATATTACTTGGCACAGATGCAATTTCTGTATTGCAGGAAGAACACTAGTGAAGGATTAGTTTTTGAATTTTCCTTTACATTCTCTCTATCTCTATGCACACTCTACCATTCTCACCTGCTTAAAGTTTATCATCCTTATTCTGTCACCAATGTTGAATTCACACAATACCCCAAATGTGTTCTTTTTGTGTGTGTATTTCTGTTCTTGAACTCATTTTTCCTCTACCAATTTTATTATCACATTATTTGTGACCTGCTTTCTCCCTGCCACAACACATGAATGTTTCAGTTTCAACTCCTGCAACTCTATTTTACGAATATTCAAGTGGAGAAAGAAAGAGAGCTCATAAGACTTTTACATCACAGAACAGACTATAATGTCTGTATCTCTAACAGGCCAAAGACATTTTTGTTCCACTTAGCTGTAGTGGTTGCTATAACAATACCATATACATGCTGAAATAGCCAAATTCTACAGAACTTTTTGTTCAAAAATGCTAAGTGATTGTATATAAATTCAATGAAATGCTTAATTAAAAAAAAAACAGGAATTTTAATATTATGTTTTTATATATTAAGAAACTGAAGCCAATATAGTTGATTTTTCAAGGAGAGAAACTTGTTTACAAAAATGTAACTTTTGTGTTACCTTCTTGTCAAAATTCTGATTTTTCAGAACTATTTTCTGGAAACATCAAAGTAATCTTCACTTTAGAGTTCTTGTAAATGTCAGGAGAATGGATTTGTCTCTTTTCTGTGATAAATGACAATGATTTAACTTTTTCTTCTCTTTAATGGAAGTAATAGTTACATGCCCTGTAAAATTATTTCTAAAATTCCTTAAGTCAATGAATTTATTATGAATTATAAGGTTTTTTTGACCAGTGCTGTATTATTTCTAAATAAATTATTGTAAATGTAAAGCTATTTTAGACAATAAAAGGCAAGAGACTTGTTTCATCATTGCTGCTCAGCTGTAAGTGTTATCAGCTTTTGAATCAGTAAGAGGTATTGCAGACGATATATTATTGAAATTACAGTGTAGAATACAAATAAAATGATAAAAGAAATATAACTTTTGAAATGACTTGCATTTAAAATCTAAAAACAAAGAAATACTTATGAATTTTTAACATGCTTCTGTCAGAATTGAGTCCTATATCTCGACTGTTAGAGCTRTTATCAAACTTCTGAACTTTATTATTTCTTACTGAGGTGAGTGGAGGCTGGGAGAATATTCTGGGAAAAAATCACTCTATTTTTGAAATTTTCCTATGACCTCTTTTTATATCTTCTATGGATATCTGCTGTTAGCAGCTGCTGGAAGCGATCCTGGGGAAAATGAACCTTACATTTAACTTGATGCAGTTTTCTCTCATGTTCGTAAGTTAACTCAGAGCAATGATAAGAGATCATTAACAAGGAAAGACCCAGTTCTTGTCAGTTCATCTGATATTTGCAAAGGATTTTGAGCAGAGCATCATATTGTATCCAGTTCAATGAAGAAATTTTCATTTTCTCTCAAGCGCTCATTTGCTTTACTGTCTGGAAATACRCTCTTTTACGTGGCTGGTTGCTTCAGTCAGGTTTAACGGCTGTGTGAGATCTTGGGTCAGCTTGACCAGTGTAGTAGCTCCATAACCCCCTCAAAGGACTCAGATCTGATACAGAGGACTGGTTTACTGACTTCAACAGTTAATGCTTCTGAAGAAAACTTATGTCTTTGAGAAAGCTTCACAGTGCTAGCAGATGAGAAAATAGCAGTCTTGTAGGGCAGTAACTATCAGATAATTTATCTCAAATATTCAAGGACAGAGCAAAACTCAGCAGCCTTTCCTGTTCTCACACTCAGTGCTTCCTCATTGGGAATATTTAACCTTTTTGCCATTTTCATACCCTTTCTTGCAGAACACTTATCTTAGTGCTTATGGTTTATGCATCTGACTAATCCTATTGAAAGCTCCGAGCTGCAGGAGATGAAGAGAAGGGTCAGTTTTGCTCTGTGCCCCTCCTCCAGTGCAACTCAGGAATCTGGTGTGTGAAGTTAAGCACATTCTGCATTCACAGAATCAAAGCTTTGCAGCTTTAGACTAAATTCTCCTGGGAAAGGGAGGAGGACGGTAATTTTGAAAGTGCCATTTGAACATACGTTCCAATGTTAAAGGGATATCGTGAGCAGCTGTCAGCCAAGTTTCACTTTCTCATCAGTAGTTGTAACGCTACTATAGGAAGAGAAAAAAAGCGGCTTTTGCTGAAGTCCCAGGTCTCCCTGGGAGAAATAACAATTAAAAAAATTTATGGATTCCTCAGCTGGTAGGACTAAAACTAATTATCTGCCTGGAAGGGAAGCAGATGATTTGCTAAAGGCTTGCAAAAATATCAGGATATGCATATCATGATGCAGCAGTCCAAAGAAARTCTTTGCTTCCATAAATGCCTGTGCGGACTCACAGACTAGACTTAGTCAATGTAAAATTCTTCACTATTCCTATCAGATTCAGTAATATAGTTCAGTGAAATGCAGTTTCTGTTGAAATCTGAACAAAGAAGTTTTTAAGGGAGGGAGGGAATGTTTAGTCTATGTCGGATTGCCTTTTAAATATCTCCAAAAATAGGATTTTCTTTGTCTATCTCATCATAGTCTTGTTATCATAATAGCTCTCTGAAAGCTTGGACATCACCTTTCAGTTGCCCATAAGGAAGTAAGCTCACACATGGTGCACCAGATAAAGTGGAAATCTTTGCAAACACACAAAGGTCTCACATTCCTCTGCTAAGCTGTAATAGCATTCTTAAATGGGTCAGTGATCCCAGTAAAGTTCAAGGMTTTCACAGCACTACACACAGCAATCTCAGAGAGTTTTACAGAAATGTATTTCCACAGCTCTCATTCCTGAACTGGAAGAAGTTGTTATCTGAGAACTGCTGTGATTTTTATGGGGACTTAAAGGGACACAGTGAGAAAACAGAAGAGTGGGATTCATTATGTGGCTGTCTACAAACTGAACTAATGACTTCCATGGACTGATTTACACAATTTTTTAAAATGCCTGACAGACAGACAGGCAGGCAGACAAGGAAGAAAAAGAAAGGAGGGAAAGAGAGAGATGAGAAAGAGAGAGAGATGAGAGAGAGAGAGATGAGAGAGAGAGAGGGAGGGAGGGAGGGAGAGAGGGAAGGAAGGAAGGAAGAAGGNGAAGGAAGGAAGGAAGGAAGGAAGGAAGGAAGGAAGGAAGGAAGGAAGGAAGGAAGGAAGGAAGGAAGGAAGGAAGGAAGGAAGGAAGGAAGGAACTTCTTTTTAAAGAGATAGTTTTTGATATAAAATGGACAACTATATAATTCTAGCTTCAAAATCCAATTTTTTAGAAAATGAAAATTAACCTTCCATAGGAAATTAATTCTCTTTCTGAAAGTATATAACAGTAAAAATGTTATGATTACATCTTTATGCAAACATAGCATGTTTCCTCTGCAGAGGGAAACCAGTAACATTTTTGGCAAAGGACACCCTTGCTAAGGATGGTCTGACTTCCTGTGGGAGAATAGACAGTTGGCATTTGCTCTGTATGAACATCACCAGCAAGAGAAGGTAAATTGTTAGTCACTCCTAGGGCAGAAATGTTCAAATGTAGACACAAAAAAAAATCAAAAATTGGCCAGTAAACCCCTTAGAAACACATTTTTCACCAATTCCTTGACTCAGCAAATACTCAGCAAAGAAGATGAGAAAGGGGACTCTTCAAGGAAGCTTGACAAAGAAATACTGAGGTAAAGAGGAAGATGAGAATGAGAGGGAACACAGAAGGATAAAAGTGAGTTGGGGAATGGAAAGGAAAGAAGACGCTCTGTCTGTAGAGCAAGAGATAAGGAAATTGATAGGAACTCATTCTAAGAGTAAAAGAGGTCTATATAAACTCTCCCAGAATACAGTGACTCAATCTGAACATATTTATGAATACAGTTTCCAAAGTCAAGCTTAAACTCACAAAAATGTGAATGTAGTACCCCATATATTTGAAATTAAGTATACCTTTTACAGCAATGTTTCTTTTTATTTGTGAAAAAGGTAATGTGCCTTTAGATTTCTTTTCCTAGGATCTTTTCATATTGCTCATGTATAAAATTTTAGCTATTAAAAATAAAATAGACCTCTAAGTTAAAAATGGCATTAAATTGGAATGTATTTTGGGAGTAAATGTTTACAACTAAAAACATTATGGGAGAATTTTAACTACCTATAAACAAGCATTGAAAATCAAGAGAATTTAGAGTCTTAATTAAACCAATAAGKAAATGCAGTTTAGATACAGAAATATATGGCTTAGATATCTCAACAGCCTTAATTCTGTCCTCATATAATACTCTGAAGAGGCAAGGTAAAAACTTCAGTGATCCTGGGGCCAGGAAAGTCATCATGCTTTGTTATATTCAGACTCATATAATAAGCTTAATCATCCTGCAACAACACTTGCCCTGAGTTTGGACAGCAAGATTTCCCAAGACCTTTTACGGTTGTCCATAAGGCCACTGTAGCTGGATGTCCCCACAGGATACTGCTGCTGTGTTCCTTAGGCAGCCAGACCTGGTGCAGGTCTTCTCTTTCTGAAGTCATGTTGAAATGTCTCAGCTATTTTTTAACTAGGACATTGCCACAAAAGATTGATGCATACACTGACTGAAACAAGTCCAAAAGGATATTGAAATAGTTGCTTTTGTGCATCCAAAATAGGATAGGAATAATCTRTTGCTCTTGTTCACATGGCCAATATTGTGGCTGTTTGCGCATTCACCGCCAGAGACACCTCAAGTTCTTGGCTCCACAGAAACACCAACACAGAATTCTTGTAAGCTTCAGAAAACACTTTTTTGTAAGATGTGTGTATGTGAATGTGTAACTGCAGACTGTGTTTGCACAAGGAAGCCAAGCCAACACAACCTGAACTGTAGTCTCTCTCAGTTTCTAAGTGCTTGGCTTTAGATTGCTAGACAAAGAGTAAAATGTGCTTTTAACATAGCAATTATTTGCATATATCCATAAGGAACACAGCTGAGGAATACATTTAGTTTTTTTTTTTTTTTTTTTTTTTTTTTTTTTTTAGTGAAAGCAAGGCACTGCAGTTAGTTTACTGCAAAAAACATATTTTTTTTGATGAGTATTTCAGCTAGCTTTTAAACACTCTACATTTGTGGTATTATTTCTATAATTATATTTAAAAGAAAGCACAGCAGACAAGAATTGTGTTTTAGTAGAGTAAGAAGACACTAGATTTATCRTGAAATTGTGCAAGGGGTTTAAGGTGGGAGTAAAAAGGAATGCAGAACAGGATCAGTGGTGAGACTGCTTCAGAAGCCTTACGCTTTTCACCTGACGACAGACACCACCAGGCAAATGTAGGACTCAGGATGGTGCAGCCTGTAGAGGAGAGGTTTGCTCTGGGGTGCTCCCCAAGAGCTAACAAACCCAAATGCACCACAGACCGAGCCACCATCCTCTAATGACCCCAGGACAAGTCCAGACAAAGAAGCCGTGATGACCCAGACTTACACCATAAACTTCTTAGAGCTGTGGAGCAGCTCTGTGATGCTGTGGAGCAGGTCCCCTCACAAGGACCTGCTAGTGGCAGCCTTAATACCCATGAAAMAATGTTTGAACTGAGCCAAATTCTCTGCAGAAGGTGGGAATGAATTTCCACTGCTTATCTTTCATAGGAAGAAGGACTTTTTTCTGCCTATAGGATAAAGAGAAAATACTGCAGCAATGGCTAGCAGTGGCTCAGGATGTGTCCCTAGGAGTTGCCATGATATTGACATGACTGAACCAGAGATCCACATTGGAGTAGCAATCACAAAACATCCTGAACTGTTTAGTCTTGAGAAAACATCCTGAACTGTTTAGTCTTGAGACATCTCTGCACCCCTTGGTCTTGGAACAACCACTGCATGTACTTTGTTGAAGCAACCTTGTACTGTGCTCCTTGGAGCACATTCACAGCTGCCTCTCTGTCACCAGAGAACTTTGCAGCATATGTGCTTGCATGCTGCCATGTTACCCATGTGTGAAAGAGCAATATCAACACTGAAGCCTTGAACATCAGCCCACAAATTTGATATCAGCATGATTTGGGGCTAGATCATCGTCCCATCATTKTTATTTCTTTCATTAAAAGTTCTGAGTTCAATAGGTGAAAATAAAGGTTAAATATTGCAGTTGATGGATGGAAGAGATGGTTGTTCTTTCCTTGAAGAGCATTGACTAGATGCTATTAATAAAACATATATTTTTGGGGTGAAAACACAGAAAATAATGTTTATCTCAAAGACTTTTCAAAAGTAGAGCTCTTGCTTACACAGTGTGAAGTAATAGCTCTTCATGAGACAATTGAAAATCTAGGCCTGGAACATTTCAGGGGTTACATCAGCTGAACGTTGTAAAGGAAAAATGTAAGCGAAATGTAAATTAAAAAAGGAGTATTAAAAAAAAAATTTTTTTGAATATTTTTAGGAGCCCAAATTCCATTTTTCACAGGGACAGGTKCTTCAAAGTCCGGTGTCTGGGAAAGTCTTTGTTCTGAAAATATGATCTCAGTTTCCAGGTCATAAGATGATGTGTTGAAAATACTGACTAAAACCCTTTACTAAGGATTAGGACTTGAATCAATAGAGATTCTAGCACACAGAGGGAAAAGAGATACTCTTCCCTTTCTTATGCAAAAAAAAAAGAAAAGACAAATCCAATCTTACTTCCATGAAGGCAAAATTTTCTAGATTGGTCCAGTTCTGGACCATATGATTAGACGTTGATTTTCATCTCTGCTTTCCCATGCACACCCCACTGCTATTCTTTAACTTAACCAAGCTGCTCTTTACATAGRAGTGAGGGGGAGGAAATGGGTACTCTCTCTAGAATTACTGATATCTACAGCAGTAATATCTTGGGAAATCAAATGAAAGCACTTCAGTAATATCAAAGGCAGTAACTAAAAAAATAACTCCCTGTATATTCCTTGTTTCTGGCAATTCATTTGGAACAGGGCGAAATACAGTCACTGCTATCAAAGTGTTTTGTCTGCTCTGGGAGCGGAATCTTGGATCTCAACCAAAACTTTTTGAGAAAGATGTACTTGTTATTCAGACAGTAAAACATTATGATTAGCACCTGGTGGGGCATTAAGGAACCATAGAAATTTTGTTACCTGGAAAACATTGCTTAGAGGGAGGCTCTGCTTATGGATTGGTAAGCAAGTGTGCAGCAGGTGAGCATTGTCTCTCAGCTTTTCAGTGCAATAGTGAATATACACAGATGCTCTGTGGGACACAAAAAGTAACTTCCTTGATCACCTAAAGACACAAATGMACAGATTATGCTTCAGCTCACAGAGTAAAGCATCAGCCTAGAGTAATTCCTTATGCACAGCCCTGAATTGTAATTCCTTGCACACAGCCTTGTCCTCTGGATTGTAAGGCCAAAAGAAATTAAATGTGAATCAAGCATGATTTATGCTCGCAGCTTGCTAAGCATAGCTTTTCGTAAATTCATTTTTTTCTTTCATCTTGCTAAGAGGAATGACTTGTTACCCCAGCATGCTGCCACCTAACTTGCTCTATTTCTGGTGAATTCTGACCGAGTCTGGGGCTCCATTATTTATCAATCATTGCTGAAAAAGGATGCTCACATGGTAGCCAGGTTGTGAGATAACATATTGCTGCAGTGGACCTTACATCTGATGTTTCCCATTGACGCACTTGAAAAGTATTTCTCTCATTCCTGGGAGGAGAAGACAGACTTGCACAGGATCTTACCACTTCTTCACACTTTACATATATAGAGGATATCTTAAAATATTTTTGAGACGAAAAGGTGGACTTCTCTTTTATTGTTGTGGTGGTTCTTGAAGTGAGATTATCATGAGGTTACAATTTTGCTCAAGTGCATATGCCTGTGCATCAAGTTTAACCCCAATTTAGACTCAAAGTTACCACCTGTACTTGTTTGTCACAGTCCTCTCCTTATTACAATGAAATTACCCCTTTACAAAGTGAGACCAATTTCCCACCACTCTGCTCTGAAAAAAAGGGTGATTTAAGTAGTGGATTAAGATGGATGATGGAGTTCAGCATTTTGCCTTTTCCAGAGGATAACTCTGAATATGTGATAATGGGCAGGAATCATACACACTTCTCGGGAAATCAAAGTTCTACTTGCTCTGTGCCTCTGATTCCTTTCTGCCAATAAAACTGATAATACTGCCTTCATAACTCCTGTTTACATGGTAGACTATTCACAGAGGTGCAGAGCCTGGGTCTTATGCATAACTAATGAGATGGTTTGCAACTTCATTTGGGATCTCCAGACAGAGCAGTAATCCAAATAGTGCTAAATTGCTTTGCATGGAGGTGAATGATCTGGCTGCATAGGAAGATGAGGCACATCAGTCCCTATGTAAGAGCTCCAGGACAAACATCAAGCAATGAGATCCTGACGCCTATGTATGTTCTTAAACTGTCCTGTGTTGATTTCAATCAAAAAGGCAGGTTTGCCCATGTGTTTCACTAATATCTTCTTTAATTCCCATGTTTCCCGGTTGACATTTTGGGTAATTTCATGCTTCTCTAATCTCATTTGGCTAACTTTATGTGACATAAGCCRTATTTTTGAGGAATGCCAGTTTCATTACAAATAGCACATGGGTTGGAAAAAAAAAATAGGATTTAAAATGAAAGTGAASTGTGTGATTACATTTAGATACCCAAGCCCTTGCTAACTCTATTATGATGATGAAGGAGAAGAATGGAGAGGAAAGGAACTGCAACTCCATATCGACAAGTGGAGACCACTTTTAGGTTATTGTGCTGAACATCCCCTCTTCTGGAAAACTCACTGCCTGACATAAACTCACTGCCTGACATTACTTTCCTGTTCTATAGTGGAAGTACCTACTTGTCAATTGGGTAAAGGATAGCAGCCCAAAATGGTGGCAGGTGAAAAAGCTTGTGTTAGAGGAGAAGCTGTGATAACTACTGGAGTGAAAGACTAAAATAGCTCTTGATCCAAACTCTATCTATTGAGTCTCTACTGTTGTTGAATTTGCAGCCAGAACTGCATGATCCAGCTTGTGGAAGCTAACAAAATAGTCTTTAATGTATAAAAGAGAGGAGAGGAGGGAAGGGAAGGGAAGGGAAGGGAAGGGAAGGGAAGGGAAGGGAAGGGGAGGGGAAGGGAGGGGAGGCTTGGTGACTAGGAAAAGCAAAATTTTTTGGAGAAGAAATAAAGGAAAATATATTGTTACAGAAATGAACCTTTTTAGTCTGTTTGATATCAAGGACACTACATTGTTTCCAACTCCTTTTAATTTCTGGTGTTGCAGTAACCATTGTGTGTGATTTCTTTCTGACCTTGTAAGTGTCTATCCAGCTCTTGAAGGGCTTTCAGTGAATCTGAAGCAGTTGAAACAAAAGAAGGAAGGAACTGCAGTAAAGCGCACAGAGTAGAAGAACAGAACCATCACTGAAACTATAGATTCAAGAATTAGGCATTATGCTTAAAGCTGGAAAACAATAACTGTGTTCCAGGCAAAAGAWCCCCAGAGGAGAGATGCTATGACTAAGTAGAGAAAGCAACCTTTGCAATGGTACATCTGTGCACTGACTCAAAAGAAATGACAAGTATCTTAGCCTCTTTTTTTCCTCTATTTTAGGGATGCACGCATCCTGGTTCTGCTGAATGTAAGCATGCAGAGCTCAGAGATGCATTTCAGTGATGTGACATAATATGCTGTGTAAGTTAAGGGCCCATAAAAGTCCCCATACTTCATCTAAAGTAAATCTGCATGTGGCCCAAAGGGGTCTGGAAGCTCAAAGTGCTCTCACTGTGATCCTGTCTCTTCAGACGATTTGGTGAGTAACAAAATCTCCTTATATACCCCTCTGTACAAGGGAAAAAGTAATCCTTGCCTCACTGGTTTGTAGCTGATTTCTGTCTGTAGAATTAGTTACTGGGCCTTAGGTATTTCACTTGGCCTTGCATATTGGAATGGAATAGCTATGGGTATGGTACAGTCATGAATAATAAGAAAATATTTACTCAKATGACTTAATTTGATTTTTTTTAAATTCTTATTTTTATTGCATTTAGTTGCATATCTAGCCAATTGGCATTTCTTAAAGTTTAATTTGGTGTTTTCCAAGGTCCACAGGCTCTCACACTCTGATTTCAGAGACATGTTTGAAGTGAGAATATACTGGCATTTTTCCTTTCAAATCAAATAAATGCTTGGAGACTGTTCCCTGCTTGTTTCCCAGTTTACAGTGTAATGTGTGAAAAAGAGACACATAGGGTAGACTACAAGGATTGTACTCTCTGTTAGTCTCAAATTCTTCTGTGAACTCCTTGGATGTTCTGGAGATTTGACTATGCTTTTAAAGCTAGGACAACCTTGCACATGTTAAGCAAGAAGAGACCTATGATACCTTAAGAATTAGACCCAAAATAGTATTAGAAATGTATAAGCCAGTAGCACAGGAATATGACTAAATGCACATATGGAGGATTTGTTTTTGTTATTATTATTATTCYAATTTCACAGAAATCACTTGTATTACAGCTTGTGCATTTGTCCTCCTCTGTGCTCATTTATCACCAATGTGCTGGGGGGTCTGATAGCTGTCAGTCAGATAAATCAAAAGCTGCAATGAAACTGTCATGGAACAATATCTTCTACCATAGCCTCTGAGGCTAGATAYAATCAGTATTAAATTTCCAAGTGTATTTACTGCATTGGAGCTGTGGTGTGTTTGTTAAGTTTTCTGATATTTTCCAGCTGCTTTTAATATGTGCCTCTTTCGAAGGGCTCTGTATGAGTCATCAGATTAGTGCTCACTGCTGACTTTTCATCGTTAACCTCACATCATTCACCTCAGCAGTCAGGGCCTGCTGCACTTCTCCAAGTGAGGCAACGCTAACAAGTCCATTACGTTAGGAGACAATGTAATACTCTGCTACTGGAAGACATTGGTTTGGAATTATGTTTATTTTACAGTGTTCCTCTTATTCTTACATTTGGAGAGATGGCTATGCTTATTAGAGCAATCACTTGACAGCCGCTGTCACAGTGAAGGTCACGTCAGGAGATAAGGAATATTATTCAGAACATCTAGACAGCAGAAAAGGGACAAATTCCCTAACTCAGATAGGCCAACTGTATTATCTTAGAGCCTGGATTCAGACACCTTTCTGCCTTCTCTTTTTTCCCTTTACTCTTTCCGGCAGCTGCATCAAAACAAGAGTTTCTTCCCCCATGCATGGGGCTACTTGTTTTCCCCACATGTATAAGCAGTCAGAGAGGCTAAATCATAAGAAAGTCTAGACTGGAAGACACTTCTGCAGATCATTTGGACCATTTAGATCTATTGAAATATTAGGTCGCCAGTCCTTAGATTACGTTATCCAATGCCTTGTCAAACCAGGCATAGAGTGTTTCYCCCATTTTCTCTGGACAGAGTTTTCTAATGTTTAATTATTCTCACAGTAAATGATTTTATTCATGTATCCTTTCAGAATTTCCCCTGAAACTTGTTCCTATTGCCTCTTGTGCTTCCTTGTTCATCCATGTGAAGAGGGTGTTCCGAGTTCACTATAGCTACTCTTCAGGTACTGSAAGACTGTGGTTAGGTTCCCCTTGAGCCTTTTCTTTTGTAGACTACACAAACTCCATTCTGTCAGTCCTCCTTCATGTGCCAGATTCCCCAGCGCTCTAACCATTTTGGAGGTCCTCCATTGGGACTCCAAATTTAAAGGTTTCTCTTGAACTGAGGGGACAGAAATTTGACACAAAGTTGCAGGTGTGGCCTGATGCAGGCCAAGCAGGATGGGATAACACTTCYCTTCATCTGCTGCCCACACACTCAGGCTAATGCAGCCCAGGACATGGTTTGCCTTCATTGATGCCAGGTCATCAGATTGCCTTGGGTTCAACTTGCTGACCTACCATGAGAAATGGAAGGTTCCTGATGGACAAATTCAGTGCAAGAGCTGCCAGATCTACACTGGTGGCCATGGTGTTGGATGCTGTGCCCAGTATGCAATGACTGAGGCTTTGATGTTGAAATGTTTAATATGCATCACACCAAAACTCTCTGATGTCAAACAGCAGGTAGGTTTCGAAATACCCTTATAAGCACGTTTCTGACCCCACATACAACAGGAGTCCTGTGGAAAAAAACAGATTGTAGCCATTTAATTAAAGACTAAAAATATTAAATATGTATACCTCATGCTTGGCATATGATTAACATTTGTACTGTCTAACTAGTCCTTGGGCTTCTTTATACATTGTAATAAGCAGCTGGAACCTGATGAAATGTTGTGACAATATGTTTCAGGTTAATTATGCATTACGCAGGTTTTCTTTTATAAGCTTTGAATCATTGCCTTTTAGGCTAATAAAAAGCCCCTATGTTGTATGACTGACCTTTTTACTATTCATTGTTTTATAAAAGCCTCCCACTGTCTGCCTCCCCTCTGCRCTAAGTGGGCTCAACTTTTCAGATCTCCCTATCTGCGGTCTCTATTTTGAGATTTTTCACAGTGGAGGATGCAAGATAGCATGCCTGAATCTCTCTGTTTTCTGAATCTTTTGCGTTATTCCCTGCTCTGCTTCTAGTTCAGTTAAACAGCAGCTTTGTTTCCATTTCTACAGTCAAGCTTTTTGCAGTTATTAGTGGTCCAGGGTGAGAGTCCTAAATTTCTCCTAAGTACTTAAAATTAATTTAAATGTTATTATTAACAATAACATTTCAAGGCTACTAATGTAGCTATTTATTTCAGTATTGCAGTATGTAGCAACTATCATTGTATTTCTCTTTGAACGAAATTGAGTTTCACCTTCATTCTCAACATTGCCTTTGAGCSACCAAGAAATATTTGCTTCCCCCCTGCAGTAGAAGGGAAATTTTGGTATCAAGGAGGGAACTGAATAGTGATGGAAAACAAATAATAAAACTGAATGGTGATAAAAAAATACAAGAAAGAAATAAAAAGAAAGAGGAATAATGCCACACTGGAAACAAAACTGATCCTTGGTATTTTTCCTTATCAACTTGCAATACAGACTGTAGGCAGGCCTGCAATAAAGGTATTTATTATAGCGAGTGATACTACTGCTGACCCCACTATTTTTCATCAAGTTGTTTAAATATTCTTATAAATATTCTTAAATATTCTTAAATATTCAAGAGCATCTAGAAATCCATGCATCTTCCAAGATATTTATGTTGCTAGGGGAGAAACTAGAGATACATACTATGATCTACCACAAGTAAAGCTTAAAATGCTAATTTGATCTGGTTATTAGCACACTGCTGAAATGAAATTGCAGTGCATTTCTGCCTATAAAAAACACAGTCTCTATTCTAATCCCAAATAAAGGTTTTAGGATTAGTTATCTTAGAGAACCATGAATTCATAATAATGAAACATCAGGCTCTGCTGAAAGAGGCTGTTGAGAATTCAAGTGCAGTGCCTGTAATTTCATAAGATAATTATTTCTCTGATAYGATCTTCCATGTAAGAGACTTTGTGTATTTTGTATTTTCATTTCTTACACAGATAAACTGTTTTCATTTTATTTTCTAATTATAGAGYAATGTAACTTGCAATATTTTTGTATTTTAGCATCTATTTCCTGCATACTGTACTCCCAATCACCATATGATTGAACAATAAATGGTGCAGAGTAAATAATAGAAAAAACAAATCAGTAAAATGAAAAGAAGCATTAAATACTTGCAGATCAATATATTCTAATATACGCAACCAGACAAATGGGACCAGGAGACCTCCTGGAATATCAGGGATACCTGAAAAAGAGGTATTGTCAGCAAATAATTCTATGAAATCACAAAAAAATTCATGTGGAAATGTAACTAGAAGTTGCAGTAGATTCATTCGGACATGAACAGAGCAGCTGAAGCTAATGAGCTCAGCAGATGGCAAAATATTCCTCATCAGTTTCTACTGCCCTATTTGTATAGCCCCTGGGGTCTGAAGCTCAGATGAGCAAGAACTCTTTGCCACCATCTACTGATGAACTGGAGGAAGATATGTAGTTAACTTTCATGGGTGATATTCATGACAGATTGGTGTTTCTGMAACTTTGTTTACAATTCATTCAAGGGTAGGAGTAAAGAGAAAACAAACTGCTATCTTCACAGCAGTTCCAAGGAGCAAAGAAGTAGCTCTTGTGCCACTGGGTAATGCAGGACTTTTGACATGGGAACAAAAAAGATTTGTTTTTCAGCCTGCTGCTTTTATGTTGCAAAGAACCGAACTTCTCAAAATTAGACCAGATAATGACGCTGTCATAGATGTGGAAAAACAATAAAGAGGTGTAGGAATCCCTTTATTTGGTGCCAAAAGAGGTGTTTTTGCTGTTGGACAGCTAAAACCCTGGAGATACAGACCTAAATGYGATTGAAACATGAGCAAGGGATGGGCAGCCACATGTGGAGARATGAAAGAGAAGAGAGCAGTGGTATAGGGAGGGCACTGCTCCCAGAAGAAACAATAGCACAGGTGCAGACCTAGCAAGAGACAGCAGAAGGGTGTCCAGAGACCTCTTTTCTCCCACAGTAGRAGTTAATCCAGCTTGAAGCACATCTCTCCAAAACTTTACCAGGCACAGCTAAGAGTTCTTCTTGCAAAATTATTTCTTTCCATTAGGTTTTTGGGTATTATCTGAAACACATCAAATCTTGATATTCCACATTCTTTGATATTCCACATTCTTTCTTTTTTTTTTTTTTTAATGCTGGAAATATAATATCTTAAAATATGTCTTTATTGTCTTTATTAAGGTATCCAATATATATTGTAGAGGAGGGGCAGTCCCTGAAGAAAAATAAACTTGTGTCCATCTGGCATCATCTAGGAAAATGTTTCTAGGAAAGGTATAATTTCTTCTTTGAGGGTACAAGATCTTGCTAGCTCAGGAACAARGAAGCAAGAGAGGGTTGTTGGAACCAAGGAAATGGTCTCTAAATGTTCTTTTGTAAGCAAATATGAAGATACATGAGAATGTCCTCCAAGCCATCCAGAAGCATGTGAATATCATTTGGGCTGAATATATAAATCCTATTTTTCAACACAGATTCTTGCCAGCTTGAAATGTAAACTCATGACTGCCTGCCAAAGGCAAAGAAGAGAGAGACAAGGCAAGTCACATGCAAACAAGGGAAAATGTGTTTTAGGGCCAGTTTGGGCTCYTTTGGGCTCTTTTGGATTCTCCTACTGTTTTTGTGTGTGTGCATGTGTGCATGTGTGAATGCATTCTTGTTGAGGAAAAAAAGCAAAACACAAAAGCAAGGAATATATATTTTTATTGAAGGGAAAACACTTGGTTTTAATACGGAAGTCTTAAAGAATCTTGKCTTCTATCAGTCCCTTTCTTTATCCCTTCAGCAAAGACCAGAARTCAGAGCCTAAGGTACTATGAGTGTACCCTGGGAAGCAGCTCTGATCACTTCTAGCTCTGATCACTTCCAGTGCAACTGGAATTCCTCTTGCACATGTGCACCTAAGCTTCCCCTAAACAYATCCAACACGAATTGAGGGAATAGTCTATACTTCATGCTTTCATCTCAATCATCACATCTGCCTTCTGTCTCTAGCACTGCAATGATGCAGAAATAGAATTATTCATGACTCATAAATGTTTTCCTAAGGCAAAATTCTCTCTATTCTGCCCACTTTACAACACAGGCATCTGCAAACAAATCTTGCCTAAGTTCACATGTATCAAAACATACTGTCAAGAGGTGTTCTGTTCTCTGCATTCTCAGCTTCCTCTTAAGGWGGACAAGATTAAGATGGAGAGTTATTGCTATCTTTCCTTTCTTGATATTTAAGCACATTTTRTTGTTCCAGTGAAAATTTCTTAATAACAATACAAGCAGCTAGAAGTCTGAAAGAGGTCAAAAATAAAATAATAAAAGAAAACAAATTAACAGAAATTTCTGAACCTCCTTATTATAGTGCACATGGATTGAAGTTTTTGAAGAGAATTGATACAGGCTTTTGGTTTTGTTTATGTTAACCTTCTCTGTTCCCTATCAATTGAAATGTGAAGGGTCTTGAATTTATTTTGCCCATCCAAAGATCAAGCATTTATGGGAAAAAAGAGTTAAAAATGCAAAGTATAGCTGAAGGATTCTTCCATCAACCTTCCCTGTACCTATTTTCAGACTGTCTCATACGTCCCCTATTCATAGTTTTCCCATTTTATTTCTTCCTCTGCCAACAGTGAGCTAATGTCTGTGGTGTTACAGGGTAGGAAGCGAAAAGTGAGTCAATTCTGTATGTCCAGATTAAGTTGAAGTGCCGTTGCATTTTCAGCTGCCCTCTTCTACCTTGCTGGTCTCCACAAAATAAATATAGAACAGAAATGCCACTCAAGTCATCCAACAGGACACCTATCAATCCTGAACTGTACAGAACAATACTTTAAAGATAAATTCTCTGAGCTGAAGTCTCCTGCCTAAAAATTCCATTTGGGACATCCACAGGCTGTATTAAGGCTGGTGTACCCATGGTGTACCCTTGGTACACCAAGGCTAGTGTACTCATACCACATACAGGTGTATTACAGGTCCCACGGAAAGCAGGATTTGCCCTTCTTGTAGGTAAGTTTAATGTATGTATGCCTTCCCCAGTTATTTGGGCTACTCATATATGGTTGGTTTGGATCTCCATTGCTGATTAGATGTTCATTAGAACTTGCTGTCAGCCAAAATTAAGCAGCTGAAAAAAATTCATATGATGAATTAATCAATTTAATTTAGCATGCTCTATTTGTGTGTCATAATGACTTCCTAAAAGACTTGCCTCGTGGCATGAGAAATCTCAGGGGGAATAAAACTGTAACAGAAGAAAGAAGAGCTTTTCCAAATGATGAAAGAACTTTCTAATCTGCTATTTCCCTAACTCAGCACTCTCATGCCTGATATAGAGGAACTGTACATATAATCTGCAGTATCCTTGTTAACTTTTTCTTTTCTCATAGCTAACTGTATGGCTTTTCCTGCCTCAAAAGGAACATTATGATTTGACTTTTCCTTGATATCTAAAAAAGTAGCAAATTTTAGCAATAGTAAGAATATTTTATAACTTCCCTCTTTCTCTGCCACTAAATGCATTTTTAAGGGTAAATTAATTGTGGCATAGAGTGCATTAACCGTGAGTGTAATACAGAGAAAGCCCTGATTTCCTACTGAAACTGTACCACTTTCAGGTGGACTGACACATTGTCATCTTCAAATTTGTATTGCTTTGTTTTTGAAAGGTGCCATACTATGCCTGAAATCCTTTTGTAGAGTGTTTTCTTCCCCTCTGCTTTCTCTATCTGCCTGTGCCTTACAGAAAGTAGATGTATGTGAAGACAATCAGTATATCCCCTTCCAACACAGGTTATGGCAATGTAGACAGATCTAGGCTAGCTAGACAATGACCTGCTTCACTGCAGAGTCCCAGCATTTTTTGTGCATGTCCACAGCATCAGCAATCCCAAGAGTCAATCCACTTACTTCAGTCAACAGCAGTAGCAGGAGAAGATAATGCTTTTCCATAAGCAGGAGGCCAGTGCCTTTGCATATCACCATAGTTCAGTCCAGGCAGTGGTTCCCAGACTTTTCCATTTGTGATTTCATGGGATACCACAGGCCAACACAAACATGGGTGGCAGCTGCATTCTTGCATTTCTGACACACTGAACACACCTGGTGTGCTGAAGACCCAGTGGTGCAGCTACTAAGTGTAGGTATATCAGCATAGGTGCTGTTTACAAGGATGGGAAGGAGGCAGCTGTTTTTCACCTTGGTGCAAATGTGCATAGGGTTCCTGGTGCCAGTCAGAAGCAAGATGAGAGGATGAAGAGAGGAGAATCCAGCTTTTGGGGGCCAGCCTGTTGTATCCCCTTGAAGAAAAAAAGGAAACTGGATAACTATTTTGCCCCTCCTTAGAGCAGAAAGAAAAACTAAGGATAGGCTATCCTGCAGTAACAAAATACACCCCTTTTAAGAAGAATTTTAAGTTCCAGGTAGAGTCCAAAAATCTCCACCCATCTTCACCAGACTGCTCTGAGTTATTTCCAGATCTGATGTGATGTTTGCTTCATACAGAAAAACAAACAGGTTTACAGATATTATGAGATGAAAAGTATCATTCGCTTGCTTGTTGAGGTCTGCACTAAAAAATCTCTATTGGGACTTCACTGTTGATTGCCAACACAAACATAGTAAGAATAGGCTATGACAACTTTGTAGGTTACGTTCAGAGAAAACTCTTTGCCAGACACCTGTTGTGTTGTCAATAGTATAAAGGAGATGACTCAAGCATCAGGAGGAGATACATTTAATCTTACTAACTAAGGTAAATAAGTGCCATTTCACCCCAGTTCCTGCCTTTAGTGTAAATATCATACATGGCTAAGCCCTGGTCCAATATTGTATCTGCCAGTAAATACAGATGGGAAGGCCTCTCCAGAGTCAACTCTAACATTTTCCATGATCAAGAGCTGAACCCTCTACTCATTTTTTCCTGTATACTTTTGCCGGCTCAGAGTACCATTTGGAATCACTCAATCCACAGGGTTTGGAACAGCAATGCTAGTGCAAACGAGCGATTCTGCTGTTGTCCAGACAACAACACATCGCCGTGTAACATCTCATCTCTGTGGGATTAACCACATAACTTCAGACCTTTCCAACAGGTTCATTTTGTCTCATGAGAGCTGACCTCTCTGAGCCACGGGTGTTTGCACAGCATAGGAAGGAGTGTCACAGCCTGTGTTTGTGCACACATGTCCTTTAGCAATTTCCTAAAGCAGAATAGATTAGACAAACTTCATAAAACTTCTTCCCTGAATAGTGAACATCTCTATGTCTTATTTTAGGCTGTGCTGCTGGAGAGAATCTGTCATGGGAGGTAATTTAACATTTTTAAATTGAGATATATATTGATGTATGCTATTTTGAAATATGAAAATCTTAGCAGTTCTTCCCAAAGCACAAAATAAATTAAGTTTGTAATGAAGACCTGGAATTGAATAGATAGGAAAGAATAAATGTATTCAACAAGCTAGTTACAGAACCTAACTATATAGATTATTCTTTCCATGAGATCTTGATTTGAAAGACAGTATTGCAGCAGAGGCCCTGATATTTTGCTAATCTGCTGGTGTACTATTTGGAAAGCTCTTATGTAACATAAGGTTCTGTGTGAACACCAAAAAAACACAGAAAATCTTTGGCCGCTGTGTGGAAATCTATCATTTTTCTTTTCCACAGAGAGAATTTTATATGTAAAACTACAATTTAAAAAGATTTTTTTCCCTTGAAAAACCATTCCGAGAGGTAATACTCAATCTGCTTTAAAAGAAATGCTCTATTTGCAATGTTCTTTGAAATATTTTGCATCAAATTGTTAGTCCTTCTGCTTTATTACAATAGATATAAGGTTCTGACTTTTTGAGGACAGGTAATTTTATTTCATCTATTACCAACAACATATGTTAGCCAGTAGAATCCAAATCACTGAGGAAGCAAAACAATTATATAATTTTCAATAGATTCTGTTAGAAACTGAGTAATTAGGAAACTCAGAGAATAAGTGAAATTATCTTGCTTTTCTTAAGTATGAAAGAAAGGTATTTCATCATTTTTTCATTCTTATATGAAACTCTATCATTAAAATCTTTCTTGAACAGACCTTTTTCTCTTTTTGGATATTAGCTATCACGTCAATATWATTTTTTTCCTCAGGCACTTTAGCACACTCAACAGAAACATACACAGGTTTTCAAAGTTCTTTTCATCAAATGTTTTTTCTTCCTACTAAAGAAAAAAAAAAAAAAGGACTGAAAATATCCTCACGTATAAGTACTTTACTATTGTTGATAAAGTGGTCTAAAAAGGACAGACCATAGTTCAAAATAGATTTTTTTCTTTTTCCCTTTACTGCAAGACTGGAATATATTTCTATCCTCTTCAGGGAATGAATTTCTTCTGTATGAATTTTCTTCCAAAACCATGACTCACTCATAGATTAAGGTATCCTATGTCTCCTGCTGTTAACTCCACCACTACAGCTAATCAGAACTTCCTTCTTCCAAGTTTTGAGAGAAAGAGAGAAAGCCTTCCTCTGAGAGAAAAAAGTTTTGCTTCTACCACCTGCTTTTCACAAATGTGACAAGACACTTAAAAGCAGTTTTACAGCGGTCTGCACTTGCGCTAGGAA
Organism: Nothoprocta perdicaria; assembly: GCF_003342845.1. NCBI lineage: Eukaryota > Metazoa > Chordata > Aves > Tinamiformes > Tinamidae > Nothoprocta > Nothoprocta perdicaria. Next base: position 93,436 of record NW_020455459.1, read on the forward strand.
TGCTCAAGCCCTGATTACAAGCTCAGTTCAGTTGATCTCTGTGTCATCTTGTCTTCTTCTTTTCTCTCTTCTCTTCTCTTCTCTTCTCTTCTCTTCTCTTCTCTTCTCTTCTCTTCTCTTCTCTTCTCTTCTCTTCTCTTCTTTTCCTTTTTTTTGGGGGACAGAGGGATGAGGCCTAGGTGAAACATAGAATTTAAACTGAGGTCCAGTTTCTTCTTCTTGGGTGGGCTGGGACATGCTTAGTTCTGAAGCTCTTCCCCAAAGTTTGGTCCTTAGAAAAAGGTATTTTTCTAAAAAAGGTTCAGGTATTGCAGAGCTGGCAACCAGCACTTTAGATGGGAGCTGTGGCTTAGAGTTTAGAGGGCTTAAGTCCACTTCTTAAATTCTTTCTCCACTCCAGAGACAGACATAGCAAAGAAAGCATAGGGATGAGTAGACTTCTAGCTCCAAATTTTCTCTCTTCYTCATATGCTGTGTTTTGGTGATCTGAAAGCACACCCACTTGCAGTACACTCTATAGGAGACCCGGGAGGAGATTCAGCTGGTTGAATGTGGCTATCTCTATAGTATGGACAGCCATGAGTGAATCACCCTGTGCTCCTCCAGCAGTCAGTGAAGATATGGTCAACGGAGTCAGTGGAGCCTATGGAGCCAATCAGCCTTGAGCTGGTAGCCTAAAAACCTTGTAAGACTTCGTGAACTGGAAGACAAAGTTCAAATGGACACACCTGAACTCATGACACTGTGGGTGGTAGATCTTGACCTGTGATGCCCCATTGTATCAAAGATACTGATGCAGGGCTAAGTGCATCTTGCAAGAGAACCCAGCTCTTCACAAGAGGCATGCAGATGCCTGGGAGGACATCTGTCAGTTCCCCAAATCCACATAGGTGTGTACTGTAGCCTCTTGCCCTAGATGCCTATGGAGTGCAGTGGTCAAAGAGGATTTAGCTGGTGTGTTTAGCGGACTCTAGAGGAAAATTCAGCTAATAGGTATCTGCTTTAGGGTGAGCTAAAGCTTCCCAGAATTACAAACGAAAATTTTACTTGTTATTAGAGAGTCAAAAAAGGCCTAGGAGGGAGATGAGGAAATTTGTTCCTCATTTAAAAGATACATAACAGCAGTCTCCACCATAAGGCTTTCCAGTATATTCTTATTTTTTTTTTTTCAGTTTGGGGGATTTTTTTTTCCCTCATCATTTTCCCCATTAAACAATTTATAAAAGCTCTATGGAGCCTCACTCACCTGCAATCTGCCTATGGTACAAGAAATTAAGGGCAATGTTATTCCGTTGTTCCTCACTCTGCATTCCAGGAAACTGCTTTTTTAGACCCCAAGAGAGAAATATGCTGCAAATTATACCCTGTGATGGCCAGAAAGGGCACACAATCATATAATCAGCCACAATATGACAGTAAGGAGGCATTGGACTGTATCTAACTTTTATTGAAACACCAAAGTCGTCTAAAGTCTCATATTGCCAGGGGTATCTTTCAGACAAAATGCATACTGCAGCCTGTAAAAATTAAGCTAGTCATTATAAACTTAATCTGCAGTCTGAATGGCAAAATTGAAAAGCACTCAAGCATTAAACTGCACTTCTTAAAGGTAAAATAATAAAGCAATATGGGTAATATATAAATTGCTGTAAAGAYTGCTGGAAGCAGGAGAGCAGGGCTGTGCATTTCAGTGGAAACTGGAATTTATGATGACTCGAAGTAATGCTGAACGTCATCAGTATGCTCGTTTTTGCCGATAATCAGTTTTCAGCCAGTCTTGTCCTTGTGAATCCTATGCACCCTTTCTGTATTTCTTTATAAGAAAATTGGATAGCTTTGTCAACTGGAAGTGTTACTTTGAAAAAAATTATCAGCTGATCCTTAAAACACTCTAATCTGCTTGACAGCAAAGCTAATTAATGCTTGGTAATAATCTTCTGTTCATCAATCAAAGATTTTTATTTTATTAGTTTAAATCCATTCTAAATATGTTCCTTTTATGAGGGTGACCTCAGATACATGGTTCATAAACAGCCAAAGGACGTAGTAAGAACAACAGAAATAAATATAYATGTATTCTTGTACAGTCCTAAATTCTGTCAAGAAACAATAACCCAGATARGCTAAACTCTGCACTGCTCCTTTCTGTCTTAGCAGCAGCACTCCCTCACCAAAAACAAATCTTCAAGTTCTTGTCATGTTTGATGGCAGCTTTGACCACTTAGTGCTGAGAACTTCCAATATGCAAAATGACTTCATCACATGATTCTTTTTTGTGTGATTTTTTTTTTTTTTTTTTTTTTTTTTTTNTTTTTTTTTTTTTTTTTTTTTTTGCCAATAGGACAATTTCTGTAGGAACTCATATTTTGTGCTGAGCCATGGTTAAACACTTAAGTGGGAACAGTCTGAGCGAGGAGCTGCTGTGCCAGCTATAGACTGGACTCTGGTGTGTTTACTCAGTTGAAATTTTAATTCACTCCATGCGAGGCTCCATTGATTTCAATCAGAGGGACCACTCATTTACTGGAGGTACTTTGCAGAATGGATTAGCTGTGTGTATCATTTTATTGAGATGTGTATTTGGGGCCCCTAGTTGCCACTACATTCGTGATCATAGTCAACCACTTGGTTAAATTTTCTGCAAACTGTTCTACCATATGCATGAGATCAACATTAAAGTATGTCGCTGAATAAGGATGAGATGAAAAAAGTATTGCTATTTTCTCAGTGTTACTATTTTCTCAGTGAAGAGGCACAATATTTGCATTTACACAATATGGCTGCACTTTATCCCAAGTACTTCGTAGTGGAGAAAACGTATTAGATGAGGAAACTGAAATACAATAAATTGAACAGCTGATCATAAAAAGGTGGCTGTATAGCTGGGATGCACCCATATCTTCTCAAGACCTGGTGGTAAACCAGTCAGACAGGCAAGTACTCTGAGAGAGGAAACAATACAGGAAAAAAGGACACCTACTTACGTTGTGAGGTAAGACCACATCTGCACTGTACTCAGATACTACTGGTAGCAGGGCTGAGCTTGTGTTCCTAGTAGGTATGTGCACGAAGGCATACATACAGCACAGATACATAAATATGCAGCTGGTCAAACAGAGAGACAAACTCATCAATCAAGGAAGCATAAACAGCACTTATGTCCACCTATTAGACTGCTCAAGAGAAGACCCACTAGTGAGACTTATAAATATATATACTCATCCTTTCCCTGCTTGTTACCACAAGCAGGTACATATCCCCTAAACATTCCATAGAAATTCTTGTGCAACCATAAAATACTCTTTTCTATCATCCAATAATGTATACCATACCCCTAGGCAGTAAATCTCTTCAATCGAAATGCTGCTTTGAGAAGCTAACCCTTCTCAGAGGGTTTCACATCTGGACCATGGGGCTGATGTTCTCCTGGGACAGCTCTGGGAGAAGCCAGGCAGGGTACCTATTTCTCCAAACACATAATTTGGGATGACTCAGGAGACTCTCGTGAGCCTCCTGCAACAAGCCCTCCATGGGCTGATGCTCTCCCATGATGAGTCTGGGTATTATTTGGGTTCTCCCTCTGTCTCTCTGTGACCCTCTTTCTGATTGCAGAAGAGCTCTTTATCACATAGCTTAACAACCTGTGTTTCTCCACATTAAGAAATAGCTTTCCATCACAAAACCTCTGATTTTGTAAACATCATGGTTTTGTCATATAACCATGTGGTGCTGAATATATCTTCAGAGATGCAAAGGACTGAAGCATTTCATTTAAGCATTARCAAACAAGTCATCAAATGACGATGTCTTTGCATGTTCTGATGCAAATGACTTTCCAATGTGTTTGTTTGGAATGACTTTTTGTAAGATAGGCAAAGAAAATCCTATGGATAAAAGCAGCTCAGCTGAGAAGCAGCAGCTTGTACTTTAAGCTTGTACTTAAGAAAGATATTCCTCCTCCCAATTCCCACATTCTACTTTCAGAGCTGCAGAGTAATCAGTGCTGATGTTGGAGTTGTTCATACAGCTCTGACTACGCAGTATAGCTACAATCGGTGTAAAAGAGATGAATATGTTCAAAGATGTACATTTCAGGGATATGACAGTTGAAATGTGCAATTGAAACCCAACTAGCTATAACTTGAACCAAAAAGTCCAGGCTGTTTTCCTTTTTCATCTTAGTTTTGATTGTATTTTCACCTTCCCATTAGGCTTTATTTCAAAATAAACCCCACAGTCTTGACATGAGTTGCTAGCACTTACTATTTCCTAACATATCTAATCATGTGCATGATAGGACTGTTGGTCAGTTATCATGTAAAATCCAGTCCAGGATCCCCTATGTATCTTTCTATCCAAAGCTAGTTCTTCTAAACTTATTCTGAGCTTGGAATTTTAACAAAAAAATGGTCAAAATTGCATGTCATTTGGGGATTTAAAAACAACAGTCTTCTCTACTCTACTTTTTGTCTTAGCCGCAGACATTTTCCTCCATAAATTCCCCTGGAATTTATGCTAATTCTGACTTAATTAAGCAGTGGTCATTTGCTGTTCACCATCATTAGGCTCAATTGATTCYGTAGGAGGTGGAATGATAAACCACTCATTCCAATTAAGCAGAGTTCAAGGTGATATATTCCCTATGAATGGAGGCACAAGAGTACTGTTTTGCATTCCAGGACATATTTCCCAAAGCACTACTGAAAATTATTTTGTATATATTTATATTAATATAGGTATACATATTTTCCAAAATACAGATATTACAGATTACTTCTTCCAGCTTCCATAGTGGGTCTGACTCTACCATTTATGAGACAACAGCCACTGAGACCAGACTGACACTCTCCTTGGTTTTGCTCTGTCTCTCAGGTCTCTAGAAGGGGCTGTTCCTTTGAAGTGGAAGGGGTCCCCAAGACTTAACTGACAGGCAAGCAATGCTGGGTTACATAATATCGCTGTAGGCTGATGTGTGAAGAGAATGGTCAGATGAAGTCACAAAGTATTTCTGCAAAGAGACCTTGTTAGTCTGAGGAGGGAGACTCCACAACCTCTTTGGTCAGCCTGTTCCAGGGCTCTGTCACCTTCATAGGAAAGAAGTCCTTCCTCATATGGAGATGAAACCTCCTGTGTTTCAACTCACACCTACTACCCCTTGTCCTGTCATTAGTCACCATCAAGAAGAGTTTGGCCCCATCCACTTTACATTCTCCCCTCATCTATATATGAATAATTGCTTATGTATAAAATCATGACTGTCCAATGCCTTGCAGTCCCTTTAGTCTTAGCAATTGCCTGTAGACAATTAGTGGGTGTCACAGACAGCAGAACATCTTCCTCATAATTAACAAATGAATTAAGTAGGACTGGTGAAACTTGAACAAGGATGGAAAGAAAGAAAAGTATTGACCTCCTACCCTCACAGTGAATATAGAACTCATTTCAGGCTTTTCTCTGCTTCATGATTAACTACCCAGGCATCAGATTGTATATTTCTGTGACGGTCCAGGTCCTTTCAATTTTCTCAATCCATACTGGTTTTAGCAAATTCAGACACACTGTAGGCTTTTGGAGGTACTCAAATGAGGGAGACAGGCAGACAAAGAGAATGAGAGAAAAAGAAACTAAAAGGAAAAAATATGCCTAGAGCAAGACAAGGCAAAGCAGTGCATGTTTTCCATTCCTGATGGGAATAAGGGATAGTGGCATTCAAACACTGAAGTTCTGAAGAAACTGCTTTATCTATAAGCTGTAGTCTCACCTGCAATAACATTAGCTGGCATATTAAGAGCCACAGAACAGAAATGCCAGGTTTGTAGCTGACCTCAAAGCATCAGYAAGGCGAGACAGGCAAAGTAGATTTGTGCAACATCCAGGGTATGCACTCACTCCAAAATCTGATATATATGACAGAAACTGGCAGAGTGTTATTTGTCACCACATCCATCCTGCTTCAGAGTCACCCTTTTACTGGGAACATTATCAATTTTCCAGAAAGTCTGTTTCCTGTGCTGTCACAAGGGACTAATGTACTAAGTCAACTCTGTTGCCGCTTGCTCTCCTGGTTTTCTTTTTCTCCTCCTTAGTTTAGAGGAGGTAAATACTGGTTGATATTACAGATCTTGTGGAAGCATTTGTATCCCTTCTTTGAGAGGGTCTCATTGATGTTAACAGCTATGAATGTTTCACATATGGTTTCAGAATTCAGCATATGGTGTACCCAGCATATCATCTTCTCTTGTCATCTGCCAGTTGTCATGGATATAGACTTATACTTGACGGGCAAAAGGTAAAAGCCAGAGTTTTCCCTCAAAAGTTTTGCTTCATCCATCTTTGTGTGATGGTAAAGCCTGGAAGGGAAGTTTCATCTTTAATAAACAACAGGAGCGATCTAGATGTTCATCTAGGCTGGAAAGCCCTAGAAAGCTGCTGTGCTGCTTTAGGACCTATCACTTTTAAGGTTACCAAATTACTTTGTGCCTGATAGGTGGTAACATTAACCATAAGAGGAATGTCAACATTCGTTATATTCTGGTCTGATTGATTTATTGGTGAGTTTAGATTCACAGACTGGACATGAGAGTTACAGGTTCTTCCTTTCTCTCCTTTAGATTCTGATTGTGTTAATGCTGATAAGCTGGGTGTCTTGAAAGTGAAAACAAAGCATTCTATATGGAAAGACTTCATCACTTTGTCTCTCTAGCTTTCAGATCATGATACTCTAGGGTAATCTCTCATTAGTAAGTTCCCCAGCTAATGGAGAATTGSCAGGAAATTCTTTTTTTCTGGTGAAACTCTAGGTCGTTTCAAATGTGGGCTCTGTGATAAGATTATTTTTTTAACAATGTTATCAAACTAGATAGGTTTGATGGAAGAAGCATTGTTTTTGTTGCTCTTTTTTTTCATGAGCCTGACTGGTTGACCTTTCCTAAGGCTAAAGCGAGAGTTAAATGCTTCCACAAAAAGAGTTTATAATGTATCGTATATTTTTGCATATTGGTAATATGGAAAGAAACAAGGCTTTTGGTATTTTGCTTCTACCATTCAACTTCCCGGTTTCAGTGATRCCCTGTTTCAATATGAAGAAAGTATGCTCTGGGGCCCTGCAGAAGTTGTTAATTAACAAATAAATAATGCACAGATTAGAAAATAAAATCTTTGTGATTTACAGGCATGCCTACAGGCAGGACTGTATTATTTCCTTTTCTTAAAGATGTCCTTGTTATTTAAAGCTTCCACAGACCTASCTCCACTTCCAAGCTAAGAAAGTCATTGACTTGTGCACAAGTTTTACAAATCTAAAAGAGATGTTCGACAAGTAAGAAGACTTACTGTGTCAAATCAAGTCAACTTCTCCCTGTGTTAGTCATATGAAATGGGTGTGGTTTCCCTGCATTTCTTTTTTGAGTTTTCTTTCTCTTTAGGTCTTCAGTGAAGAGGCTGATTCTGGTTCTGTAATTGTGCAATGTCCAGAAAAACGGTGCCCTGAGTGAGTTMATTTCATCCCCATAAAAAACATATCAGTCATTATTTTTGATCCAGACATTAAAAAACAGGATTAGAATTTCCTATAGTTTTTCCTTATTAATTGGATGGTCTTTTTTTTTCTGATTTAGGAATCCTTTTATTCATCTTTCTTATGCAACAGTTTGCACAGAATGTGTTCAGATCCCCCCTGCCCAAAATGAATAAGAAACACAAACTTTTTACCAACCCTCAGCACGACTCCATTTAAGAACTCAGTGATACAAACAAACCAGGAAGATGAATGCAAATAGAATTTCAATTAAGTGGAACTCAGGATGTCTCCGTGGGTACATTATAGGAAGCAACGGTGGTGGTAATGTCAGAAATGTAGCTAGGAATAGCTTCCAGGATTAAAAATTTAAGCCTGCAACTCATTCACAGCTATGAATGTGCATGCACTAGGAGAGAAATGGCACAACTGAAAACAGAATTGGCATGTGTATGTCAAGTTGATCCCAAGGAAGAGAAAATTTCATCCTTGTATTCCTCATAAGAGTGAAGATTTGCACAAAGTCAGATGTTGGAGCAGAAAAAGGAAAAATCATCACTCAGAATGGTATAGCATGGATGAAAATTAAAGTTAGAAATAAAAATTTTAAAGTCCTGCCTGAATGACAAGATACTCCTGTAAATTGTAGATGACAGTGAGATTTGTGTATGGTAGCTTGTGATGGTAGTCCATTTATAAGCTTTCYTGGAAAACAAACAACTACAAAACAAAACAGAGATTTGTGGTTTCATGGACTAAACATGAAGCTCATTCTGTGAGCAGAGAATGAAATAAAACAGAGCTGGGTAAATGTGTGGCCAGCATTGATTTTTTTAAGAGAGAATGGCAGAGGAAATCATCATCCCTTCATAAGCCACAGATGTGAAAACCTATAAAATGTTCACACAAGAATTCATSCAGATGACCTTCCTCCTTGTCCTGCACCTAACTCATCAAGGCAACTTTCTTTTGGGAGAGCAAAGTAGTTCCTGATCTTCTCCATAGTTATCCATAGTTTCATACCTAGTTTTTGATATATGTGCCATTTACTCTTAATGATCTCTTTTAGTAATGGTTTAATTTGTATAATAAAGATGACCACATCTTGAAGATTACTATTCTACTCAATAATTTATAGGTAGAATCCTGCAATATGAATGTATCCTGCTGAGTGCCTATCAGAGCTATCTTGTCTGTCTTTGTAGCCCAGACTGGGATTGTTTCTTGACAGGAAAAAGTTCTGGACACATCCATTCCTCCAGTCAGAATAGACACATCCAGTTCTAAAACAAAAATGGAGAATAGCTTAAAATTCTACTTGAAGAAGAAATGCCATAGGCTTATTTCTGTCTCTTGTTAATGCCACAGTCCTTGATGGTGACTGTTACGATCGAGGTAAATATTGTCTGTAAGATTTTTCAGTTTGCAGATATATAAATCCTCCAAGATACATGTCAGCAACCTGTTGCACRGGAGTAACAGAAAACCCTATCGGGAAAAATATGTGTTATGCTCACATATGGCTACTCTAAAAATATGTATTATGCCCATTGTGTTGGATAAGGGTGGTGGTGTCCTCTTTAGAAGAGCAGAGAAGAAAAAAAGAAAAAAGTGCCTGCAGGCTTAGTAGGGAATGGGTTACTCACCTGTGGAAGAAGGACCCCAGCAAAGTCCTATTGAGGGAAACTGTAACCTGTTCAGAGAGACAAACCTATAGATGCAACAGCTTGTGCAGCTACATAGAGAGGAAAACAGTGGGTCAGTATTTGTGTGTGCAGAAGGTGAACTTGGTCTGGTTCCAAAGACTTCTTGTTGAATGGCAATTTATGGAGTATCCTGAGACTCATCTTTCTCTGGAATCCTCTTAAACGAGATATATTGATTTATGGTTTCGCCTTCCCCTGGGCTCTATTCACACATATGTTTGAGAAGGAAAAAACAATATTACCAATAAACTTTGTGTTTGTGGTGGTTGCATTGTATTTTCCCATTTATGGTATTGAAWTATCTGTAACATCTGGCACTGGAGCTCTCAGATGAGCTACCCTTGTTACATTGTTATGTACTCCTTTGGATCTCTTTTGTGCATTACAGCTCATGTGAGTATTTCAATAAAATGCCAGCGCATGCGATCAAATACATTGAGCAGCCAATATTGTTATGAGTAGGATGCATTTACCTCAACAAAGCAGTCACTCATATGGGAAACAAATGACAGCCAAGGGAGGTGGAGGGAATTGTTCAAAACATCTGATTGCACGTGGGAAGCAGTCCTGGCCTTTTGTGCTCTGACACCAGAAACAACATGAAATAACTTGACAATAGAAACTTTACAGAGCTGGTGTCTTTGTTTGCCRTATCAATAGGATTGCAAAACTGTCCATGGAGATTGTTCAGATAACCCYATGGAAACTTTCCTTTACACTCAATTTTAAAGTAATTATATTTATCAGATGAACTATCTGGATTAATGGAGCACTTCTATATACCCAGAACATCTCCTTTTTATATCAGTTCAAGTTAGAAATACTTCTGCTGAAGTTAAAGAATCAAACAAGTAAAGTAGGAGTCAGACTCTACTTGAACTTATTGCGTATGATAAGTGGGTACAGAAGGTGAATTAAAGATAACTAACACATGGTTAGAAGCAACTCAAACTGAAATGTGGACATATCTTCATGTTTTCAGCGTCATCTCATGAAGYAATAGTACTAAATAACTTTGTACAGCCAGTGCTGGAAGATTACTTCCAAGCTTTAGAGTAACGTTTGAAGCCTTAGCATATTCTGCACTTCTTCTCCATGCAAATCCTTGCATATGGAGACCACCATTTTGGTGTTATTATTGCTCACAAATTTTTAAACTCCTTCAAAACTAAAGATTCAGATGGTTTTACAAGACTGCCTAGGTGACTGGATATTTATTCAGACCCCTTTATCTTTCTTTACAAGAGAGTTGAGACCTCATTATTAAAACATCTTAGCCACTCCAGCAGGTCCCTATTCCTGCCTCTCCGTAGCAAACACCTCCTCACAGGTTCTGGGAGAAGACTAAGGAGATCAAGGAGTTATCTGCAGGGCCAACAAAGCCATACGTGTCCCCTGGTAGCCTCTCATTCAACTAAATCTGCAAGAACCACTGATTTTAGTTATATAAAGAGGGCTCTCCACAACCCAGAGACAAGGGAGATATCTYGAGCAACATGTTGAATTTGACAAAAGATGTTTGCCTGCAGGAACAGACTGGCAAAGCTAGCACTGCTTTTGCTCTAGTTAGACTCTCATGTCCCTCTGTTTAAATTATAGACCTTTACCTGGTCAGGCACCTATGAAAAAATAAGGACAAAATTAATATCTTTGAGTGCAGCTAGGAGTAATGATATAAATTTGTACTCAGTATAATGCTAAGCAGTGGCTTGAATCCAGCTTTCATTGGACTGCTTTGCTGCAGGGCTGCGTATCTAAATGGCTTGTGYCTGATGGTTCATTTCATGTAGATGTTTTGATCAATGGAATTAAACCGCAGCATCCCTCTGAGCGGTGATACGCTATAAAAACAGTTAAGAGAGAGACCAGTTGATAATCTTTAAATTAGCAGTCTTCTAGAAGAAGGTTGGATGAAAGAGGAGGAAAGAGAAGCATATTTTTGAGCATGAAGCAAAAAAAATCTCTGAAACTTTCATATGGAACACAAGACTCAAAGAGCTTTAAGGTATTTCATTTTCTGAAGCCCACACAAAACTTTGAAAGRTTTTAAATTTAGTTGCACAGGAATYTTATAATTTTCACAGATGAGGTTCAAATTCAGACATTTGATATCTCCCCAACTTGTAATCTTCCAAATTTAACAAAGGGAATAAAGAGTCTTTCTGCCTTTGCAGGAAGCAGTTCTGACAGCTCACAGGCATATTCTATACTCATAGTGCAAATATTGGCCTGTATTTTAAATTAAATGCTATTATCTGTAAATGAATATTTATTAATATGCATGGGCAYATTCAAACCAGTAAAGAAATAAAAGGCAGCTAATGCCCTTCATCCAGCTACTATTACAAAGTGCCAAGAAATGGCTTTGACTTAAGTTTGGTTGTTTGGGGATGTATAGTACTGAAGCTCAAAGAAATATCAGGACGAAAATAATTCTTTTTAACATGGCAAAGTGGCCTGAATCCATTTGCCCAAGAGTCCAACAAGTGTGAACAGTTCTAATCTCTTTTACCAATCCTCCTGAGATTGTAGCTTTGACTTCACTAGAGCTATCCCTGTCTTTGAAGAAAATGAGGCCAGAATTAGGTCCAWATCATTCTCAAGATATAGAAATGCATAATACTATATGTATGTAAATGCATAATACTATGAATGTTTTTTTCCTGATTCCCTGTTTATTCCATTATATGGTCTTCACCTTGACATTGCATTTTTGATCAGTTATCTCATTAGCATTACTTTGCTTTCTTCCTTAAAACATATTTTTACAATGAATTTCTGAGCTTCTATATCAAGAAAATGTTCACACACGCATAAAAATCACAGTTTATTAGGGGAAGCCAGCTGTTGAGATCCCAGACAGTTTCAGGATTTGTTCCTTAGTTTGTTGTATTAAAGAAAAAAAAAAATCAAAACAAAAGCCTTTGGGATCCTTGAGGAAGAGAAGATCTCAAATGTACAGTGCATAAATTCTCTTACTCATGCATTACCTAAGATTTCTTCATTGAAGGACATTAYTACTTACAGTGCTCATGGCTCTACACATGTTCATCAAAGTGAGACAGAACATTCTTTTTTGACTTACGGGATCAAATGTCCTTTTTCTTCATGTTCAGAGGTGTTCTTAACTACTGCAAAGTTTTCTGAGTGTAAGTAAATTGACTATTTGTTCCTTGGATGGCTGCTGCRGTGGTCTCATTCCCAGCACTGCTGGCAGTCCAGTTTGAGATCTACTGCTCTGTCAGTCACAAAAGCCTTCATTCTGCTGCAATCAATAGCTTGTCAGTACTTTTTGTTTGTTTGCCTGTTTGTGTTCAAATTAYTTAGCTGTTTAAAATCCATACTGCATGGACTGCTGAAACATCCTAAATCTGAACACCTTTTTTTCCCAGATACCTAAGTAAGAACATAGACTCTGAGATAGAATTAAGAAGATATAGCTGATAAATCATAGCTTGTTTACTGAGCTTAACAGTCCAAGAAACAGAGGGGGAAAACATATTCAACATCACATTTAATACATCAAAGTTATTTATATTAGAGCTATCCTATTTGCTTTAATACAGATATCGTTTCAAGCAAAATCAATCCTTTTAGCCAGAAAAGGCAATTTCTTTTCAAAAGTTATTTATGTAGGGTTTGTTTTGTTTTGTTTTGTTTTGTTTTGTTTTGTTTTGTTTTGTTTTTGGTTATTCCCTACTGTGCTTTACAGTACTTGCAGAACTGCCTGGAAATACTGGCATTTTAGTGCGCAGAAACGGCCTTCAGGAAATGAGATGCACTGTTGAACTTTTTGCTCTTGACTGACCCAAATGGTAAAGTAGAAATGAAATGCAGATAAAACGAAATATAGTTTTCCCAGAACAATTAATGTCATCTGAACTCAAAGTTGCTCTACTCAGTGAGGATTACAACTTCATAATTAAATGATTGAACATGTCAATAGTAGTTAAGCATGTTTCATCTCTAGGACTCATGATGGTGATAACGGTGCAATTTCTATTTACCCTTTGTTTAGAAGCACTGTGACAAGTATGTCAAAATAGATACTCCCAAGCCTGAAGAGCATCTGTCTGAACAGGAAGGGAACCGAAGAACTGTTCCAGCAGATGACTGGAAAATTCTACATTTTTCTCATKTATACCCTAAAGATCTATGGTAGTTGACAGCTCTGAAAGGCTCTAAAAAAACACTCCGATGAGGAAACACTCCAGATTACCTACAAGGAATTGTCCTTGGTTTATGCTTGGCCCAAGGACTCTCTGGGAGACTGCTGTCTGTTTTGAGCTAAAATTGTGCTAGGAACTGTTCCAACAAAATGTGAACAACTAAGCTGAAGTCCCTATGTTCCCTGGTACTTTTTTTTTTTTTTTTTTTTTTTTTTTTTTTTTTTTTTACCAGAATGAATACTGTAGAAGAAGCGTAGGTAATTGCGTTCAATGTTTAATATTCCAGTTTAATACCTAAACAAGCT
>NW_020455459.1:107147-137742 GCF_003342845.1 Nothoprocta perdicaria
TTTTTTTTTTTTTTTTTTTTTTTTTTTTTTTTTTTACAGAAGGAATGCTGTAGAAGAAGTGTAGATAATTGTGTAGAGTGTTTAATATTCCAGTTTAATACCTAAACAAGCTTCTCCATCCTGGAAAGTATGAGCTGGAATGGCCCTGTGTATGATGCCTCTGTGTACCACAGAAGACAGACAAGTATCACCCTGAGGCCTGGCCCTAATATATAGAGCCTAGTGGGTATATTTATTCTATAATGAAGATTTTCCTTGATTACAACTCTCAAATACACTACAGCAACTTGTGATTCCCTTTGAGCATCTGTGTGATCGCAGAGAAATTAGATTCTCTGAGACTAGTTCATTTCCTTTTAGCAAGGAAAACACAYAGTACAATCAATATCTTCTTCCCTTTGTTTGTCACAGTCTGGCTTTGCACAGTGTTTAATTGCTCTCTGAACTTAATAATGCTGCAGGTGGCTCTTTGCAGATGTCTGTTACAGTGAAAGATTAGAAGTTCTTTTATTATTTTGATATCAAATGAGCTTTACATATGTCTCCTGTTAAATATAAACSTAAGCTGCAGGATTAATAAAGGTAGTGACTAAGCAGTGACTCATCTCTGTATGATTTCATTTCCATCACAATCATATTAGTGTTGAAATGTATGAGAGGTGTCTGTTAAGGTCATCTTAAAATCAGACAACTTAATTCATAAGTAAATATGGATTTCTGAATCTCTATTTTGGATCTGTTTCTAAGAAAACTGTAGGCAGTGGGTAGTTGTGGCATATTGAGGCACGGACTCTGGTATAATGGACCAAAGACACTTTATTAAGCATCAGATAACACTTATATACTGTACTGTCCCTAATATAATACCTTATTTGCCTAAGCATGTGAACCATAGTTACTAAATAAATCAATAATCTAAAGGATTGCACCAAGACTATCCAATCAGCTTTTTGGTCACGCAGCAGCCGTACAGTTGCTTTTGCTCCTTGTTTGCTTATATAACACTGCACTGATGTCCATGAGGTTCGTTATCTGCTAACATGGCATCTTGTACTACTCCTTGTTTGCTGATAKACTGCCATCCTTGAAGCTGGCCTCCACAGGTAATAGGCAAAATTTCTGAATATAAATCAAAATTTCTTCCACTCAAGACTACTTTACTCTTGGGTTTCACCATTCAAACGTCTCAACTGTATTTCTGAACCTTACTCTGTGTAGGACTGAGGACATCACAGACTGTGAACCACTTTCTGCTCCAGAGCATCTCAGAAGACTTCTTCCCTAGAAAATCATCATCAGGTTTTGCATGGGTTTAACTGCAAATTCCACTTTCTGTCCTCTGTGAATCTACACTACTCTGCAAAGATGAGTGGGCCATCCAATTTTTAATGCCTTCAAATGCCGAGATTCCACAATCTTTTTTTTTTTTCTTCCTCCCAAGAAAGATTAGCTTCAGCAGTTAAAAATAGAAAGTTCTCTCTTTCCCACATACATGTACATTGTATTTGCTCTTGAAGGTAGCTTTTAATCACTCTAGGCAGCTCTGGGACTGATACTTGTTCTCCCACATGGAACTCAACCACGAAACAGCGCATAAAGAAAGAAGCTACCAAAAATGCCTCCTATTAAAATATCAGAAGAGCGCATGATTTTATGAAGAGAGACTAGAGACCTTCAGCGGAAGGTGAATGCTGCTTGAATAAACAAGATTTGGGGACAGGCAGCTTTTAATATATGTTCTTCGGTGTTCTGTTCTCCCTAAAGAACTCCTCAGTCAACATGAAAGCACCAGGCACTGGTGGCACCAGGCTCCCCTCACAATGATATTTGCACAGACCAAGCACTTGACTGTGGGGTCTGGTCTGCAGTCTAGTAGGCAAGTCCTGCAAAGAGAATTCTCTGTAGTTTTTCGTCCTTTGGACCTAATCCTAAGAGATGGTCTCAGGCCTGTGCATTGAACTGATTGCAGAACCAGGAATAAAATGCATAAGACCTGGCATTTCAGTGCCAAGCACTGAATCATTTCTCTTCTGGGTCAGGTAATGAATAAGCTAGAAAAACCTTTGAGACTCCCCATGATTAATGGACCTAAAATTCCAGCTTGGAATCAGATAGAGAAAATACATCTTCCTTCTTCTCTTTTTTTGCCCACTCATAGGTGCTGATTTCAAGGAGTGTGTCAGCCTCACACACCTGACAGTCCTACTGCAACACTGTTTGACTAAGTATGCAAACACAAAGTGGAGATTAACCAAGATAGTCTTTTAATAACATCAGTCAGTGGGGTGATCACGCTGACTGACAGCAGGGACTGGGCTGGGTTAAATATGTATACAAAGAGAATTATTATAGCATTTTCTGTGTGTACTTTTGTTCATATAAAAGAACCCAGGTGTGCCCTGTAATACATGTTCACACTTTACTGTCACTAGTCTCACTACCTGTCAGACACCAGGCATGAATTCCCAACAGTAGATTAACAGCCTGTGTCAACTTGCTCCCAGTTTGCTGTGTGATCGTTTGATTTACTGCATTACTAAACCTGTATCTCATTTGGTTTGTCAGATCTGCCCCAATGGATCCTGTACCAGATCGAGGCACACTTGAACACATACTGGATTTTCTTTAATAGGCAGAATATTTTCAGTTCTTTCTGCAAAATTACAGGGCAGTGCATTTTAACTCTCCATGGCCTTGAGAGCTCTTACTRGACACATTATAGGCAAATACAAGGCAGCTTGTCAGCCTAACAGGGCCCTGGCAAGTTTTGAGTAATATAAAYCCTTTTGTGAACTCCAGCAGCAAGAGCTGAGAGAAGAAATAAACACAGATGTTTGAGACAAATTAATAAATGAAGCAATTAGGTAAAACGTTCTCTCATTTCTTTATTAAATACTTGAATGAATGTAGTAGAATGAGATATTCTTCTCTCTTGGGTAAATATAATTTATTCTTCTGTCCTTAACAGCACTACAATTATTTCCCTGTGCGACTAAATAACTCCTTCTTTGCAGTCTCAAAGGGATAATGAGCTGTACGTAGGTCTGTCAGAACAGATGGTTTGCTGGCCAGAACTATGTCCCCCTTGCTAKGGGCACTTGAAAGCCAATCTCAGCTCTGCCAACAGCCTGCTGTATGACTTTGGGAAGAACTTCAGCTCTCTCCCATTTACTCCCTGCCTTCAGTGAAGAATATGAGTGATGTAACGACCTGCTTGAGATTCTGCAAGATTTCTTGCTGTGTATCCGTATGGGACTCAGCAGTTTTGCCATGCTCTTAGTAGAGCATGAACACTGCTGTTAAAAGAAAAAAAGTGRTAAGGCATCCAATGAAAAGTGTCAACATGCTTTAGGATCCTTGGGACTAAAGAAATGTATAGAAATAAATGACATTTTCCAGCAGAGGATGATTTAACCACCATAGATTCAGAATCAATTGCTTAGTTGAAAGTGTTGAGTATATTTAAAATACAGACAACAATCCTCATGGTCTATATATGTATGCATAAGTGTACATATGCATATATGTATTCAGCCAATGAGGAAAGGAAGAAAGGGCATGTCAGGAGCTCACAAAAGAAAAGTAAAATACTTCCAATATTTTCCTTTAATGCTTTATTTATCTGTAACACTTTACTCAGAGAAGAAATTGTATTTCCTGGAAAGTTTTAAAAGGAAAGCTTTGGTTTCTGTCTGTGAGGTTTTCTTCTTTGTCAGGATATTCCCTGACAGATATCAGATTTGTATTGTCATTTACACTATGTATATTACATCTGCTCACTAGGAGTTTTCCCATCTTCTCAGTTTGCTGCCAGGGAAGTTTTGCCATCTCACACAGAGAAATAATAGTGACTGGAGCTGTGGTACTTCTGTGGGACTATGTGCAGAGCCAGATCCAGAGGAAGTGGAAAGAAATGGATCAGACATGAGCACAGCATGGCCAAGACAGCAGGTAGAGAGCAACCTTCTGCATGTTCGGGGTAAAATGCATCCTGCTTGGCCACCAGCTGCCAGGCCAGGAGAACATGAATGTCCCATAAATCCCATGTGATGTCTGCCAATGACACTCCCAGAGATACACAGACGGTAGGTAACGTCTATGTGTGATCACCTGAACCAAGTCAAACAGAGCCAGKGCACGTAGGGAGTGAGTCATTTGCCTAAACCTGTCTTGTGCAGGAGAATTGTTCCCTAGACTCCTCGCATAGTTCTTCACTGGCTATAAAGGAAGTTTAGTCACTTTCTCAAATATAGACTCTTTGTAGTCAGACAACTCTCATCCCATGTTAACTAGGTTACATCCTATATAACCATAGTGAAAAATCAGGCTGACAAGCTTTCAGGCGGAGATTAATGATTTATGTACCATCACACTAAAAGGAGTCTACACTGGAACTGATTCCTTTCTTCCTGATTCCTGATGCTCTCTTTGCTCATCCAACCTCATAGAATGGCAGGCTGTACTTTTGCAAGTTCAGCTTCCTAAACTCTCATCCTGCAAGGGTGTATGTGAAGCAATTCCACTTCTCAGCCAGCTGGGATTACAGACTTTGAGAACCACAAACACATAGCAATGCCCTTCCAGAGAGTGGTAGGACAAATGAACTACCGAACAATTCCCATTGATAACTTCTTCTCACAATTTCAAGTGAAACATGACCCAATGAAGCCACTTGAGCAATCAAGAATATGAATGCTCTGGAAAAATTCTGGAAAAGCACATAGCCCAGTGCTTACAATGGTGAACTAAACCAGGCTTTCCATTACACATTCCATAGTTCTTTAAGCATGTGTGTTAGATTTGTTTTACCTCAGTTAGCTATCTGCTAAAGGAGTAGTATTCTTCAACCTATTAGATTGTTGGACCTGGGTTGTCAGGCCAAAAATAAACTTAAATGTGCCCCTTTCATCTCCTCCAGTGAGGAACCACAGCTGATACCAGCTGAMATAATTATGTATCAGCAGATGGAAGCCAATGGCAGGATTTTAAAAGCCCCACGGCTGTTCTTTCTGCTCCCACGACATCCCTGCCTTCCACCTTCCAGGAATAAAAGGAAAATTAATTTGATGTTCAAGCATCTGGAGAGCAGTCAATCAAATGTGTTCTAGAAGAGCATGTTATTACAGATGTTCTTCTTACTGCTATAGGATGTCAAGGAGAAAACACACTGCAAAGACTGTGATGTGATTGAAAACTAGTGCAAACTGTTACCTCTCAAGCAAGCTTGAAAACTCTGGAAACTCGAACTGCTTCTTACAGGCAGCAAAGGAGAAATATTCCTTTTTTTTCCTGCCTTTTTAAAATTTGTTATTATTGTATCATTAAGAATAAAATTGTTTGGGAGGTGTTTAAACAATATGGTGTTAAGGACAGGTGAGAAGCAGATATCACTAGGGGGGAAATATAACAATGGTGACTTTATTCATTAACCTTGGAGAAAAATACAATTACARTATTACTGAGTCTGAAATACTTTCAGCCATTGGATAAAAGATACCCTAGCAAAGGCTAGGACCAGGCTTTGAAAGTACTTCCTAGAGGAAATATAGCAAGTGGAGGTGGAAGTAAAGAGAAAAAGGAGAGAGAGAAGAGGAAAAGCAATTCTCTGGTGGTAACACTTTAATTTTTAATTTGGAAAAGTTAATATTATTTTAAGTTCTATACCCCAAATTAAAAAAAAAATACTTGAGGCAGTGCCATATTCTTGGTTCCTTTGTGGGTTAAATATACCCRCAGCTAATATACTTTTTATTTATTTAAGAGATGGATTATGCCTTGGACAGAATGCCTGCTCAGCACATAGAGTCCTACTGATCCCCTTAGGCTGCCACTCTGATCTGTTTTGTGTCTGTTAATTTCATTCTTCTTCATTTGTAGCAGTGCAGGGAACAGACAGAGTGGTTGCATATTCCCAGAATGTGGCAGCTGGTAGAAATTGCTCAGAGTGAGCATATCATGGTAGCATGTTGCAATAATTTTACCTTGTAAATCATACTCTGTGCCACCAATTCTGCCACTGTTGGTGGCTGGTGTCAAAATACTGCAAAAGTTGCACTGGAATGTTTGGATCCACTACACACTGCACAATTTCTTCAGTTCAGATTGGACCCTCTAACTATTACTCAAAGTCCATCCTTTGCTTCCATTTTTCAAGCTAAAAGCTAAGGAGTAATGTGTTGGGTAGGACAAAACCCAGTCTGAGAAGATAGGAAGATTAGAAAGAAAAAAGAAAGCTTATGAATTAACAGATAGTGTTTGTGGCTTAACAAAAGCACACAGACTCATAGAGGAAAAAAAAAAAAAAAAAAAAGAAGACTAATTGGGATGAGCATCAAATGAACAAAGAGAATGAGTATTAATTAGTTCTATGGAAGTGAGTAGCAGCTGAGAACTGAATTATTTTGGATTGGAGCAGTGAATAGCTCAAGATTACTCTCTCTGGTCCTGTTCTTATGAGGTTTATTCCAGCACAGTTCCAGCAAAATCAACATTTGTTTGCAGTGGTGAAACATTTGATCAGGAATATGCTACCAACTCTGGGAACAATCGCACTTTATAAAGTGAGGGCTACTATTGATCCCTTTCATGGTTCTTGTCCTCAATTTCTTCCATATGGTCACATGGCACTAGTATTTTAAATCTTCCTGATCTGGGATGGAAAAACAAAGATTACTTTAGATGAATTTAATGTCTTACCAACATAGTAGGCACCATGAGACCTCAAAACCTCACAATGCTTGATCTGAAAAACAGAACTTGTCAAGATGAGAGGTTTTAATAAATGAACAAATCGATGATTAATTTAAATGATTAAATTAAATGATTAATAAAGCAATGGAAATGATAACTTTGGAGTAAAGACAGTAGGTTGCCTCAGTTTAGGAGATCTAGTTTCCTTAGTTTGCTCTGTGGAAGGCATTGTGGAACTATACAGGACTTGAGTGGGACAAATGTCCTTCATTAGGAAGATATTTGAACATAAGTTTATTTTTAAAYGCATCAAAGGTCCTGATGCAGTTAGTATGACCTTCATACTTCAGTCCTTACCTGGACTGRATTCTCAGTTTCTGTGCCTCTATATTCTCAGTTACTGTAACTCCGCACTGAGGAATCTCGTAGGCAATACATATATGCAAATGCAACATAAAGAATTCTCCTACTTCCATATTTACTCATCTTTGCATCCTTAAACTGAGTTGTGCATTTTGTTATCCCTTTAGAAATAAAAGGACATAAGGACTGAGTCTATAAATTTCTTTCACATATAGACAATTCACTCTAAAATATGTTTACTTTTCAAATGGGGAAGAAAAAGCAGAAATCTGTGATATCGAGGGCTGAACAAGAGGGCTGAAATCCTCCCTCTATCCTACATAGGCCAAAACCAAACCATTCCTCTTCTCCACTGAATTGCTTCAGCTCCCCTGAAAACTTCCACGGAACACAGCAGAGCATCTTTGTCAAGATGATTTTCCTCTGCTAGGCTATTTCCAGAGTGAAATCAGATGGCAGCATTTCTATGTCCARTTTATTGTCCAGACTTAAATTTTACAGGATATTCCTGTAAAATATGCACTAAAAATATGCACTACTTTATATATGTTGCATGTTCCATAGGGGCATGGGAACTCTTCTTAGCCCTTGAAATGTATTAGAACTAAATATTTTTTCTTGAGATTTAAAGATTCAATCTAAGATTTATTTTATTAAACTGCCAAATAACATGGTGAAACCTTTCCCTGCACATCAACAACCCCACCTGCCTCCTTCCTGCCAAAGAAGAAGAAAAAGAACAAAGAGATTCATTTTTACAGTGCTTTATGAAACTGAATTTCTGTGTGGTCACTGTTTTGCTGTGTGACTCTGAAGCAGGGGACATATGGCACACTGGCCTCTCTGTGCCTGAGTCCCCTGTGTTGGGTCTCAGAAGCAGGAACTTCTGAGCTATATGTTGGAGATTCTGGACTGGAAAGGACTTTCAAAGTCATGAAATCCAACCCACCACCACTGCAGAACAGCCCTGTCGTAAAATTGATCAAGTTCCCTCTTAAACTGTAGCAGCTTGTTTTTGCCTCAGCAGTGCCAAGGCTTCCCTATTTCAATGATTCATTAGAAAGCTTCCRTTATCCAAGGTTAACTTCTACCCAGGAGCTCTGATGCCAAGAAAGTCTTCTAGCAAAAACTGTCTCCTCCCTTCCTGGTGTTTATACTTCTGTGCAAGCTACCAAATCTTCTTGTCCTCCAGGCAATCTTCGTACGAGGCAATATACTACATCTGTGACATTATGGTTGTCACTTTATTCATTATATTTATTAATAGATCACTCCATTATGAGCTGTGTCCAGTGATATGACAGCTAGAGCAGGGAATGGGGCATCACATCAAGGCAAAGTTTTTATTTATGATACCATAGAGATGCCATTGTTGATTCATTGTGAAGAGTTGTCCCTGAAGAGGACACAAAAACACAGTTGTGCTGATAAACAGCATGCTGATAAATGCTCCTTATTACATTGAAATTCCTTTTTTTTTTTTTTTTTTTTTTTTTTTTTTTTTTTTTTTTTTTTTTTTTTTTTTTTTTTTTTCCCCTGTTATCCTTCTCCTAACCTTTCTTTGCCAAAAATAGTTTCTGGTGAATCATAATTGTATCATAATGAGTACAAGGAAACATCACTTTATGTAAGACCTAATGAAATAACAGGAAGCATGATATTACACATAATTTAAATATATTTTGTTCCACAGAAAAAGGGACAAAAACTTTTTTTTTTCAGATAAGGTGAAACACAGTKTATAAACACATAAAATTCAGGGAGAGAATAAAAATTTCTAACATAAGTCTCTACAGTCTCAGAAAATTGAATCAAACTATTGAGGTGAGCAATCTCCCCACTGGCACTGCTAATCTTTATCAAAGATACCTGATTTTCACTCATATGAATTCTTACATTTCAGCTTTGAGACTTAAGACATATTTGTGAAGTGCTTTGAGAGTCTCCTTTGGGAGGAGTGAAGAGTTTTCTGGCAAACAAATTAAAGGTCAACTTCTATCTCTACCTCCATATTTAGAGACTGTACTCTTAATATACCTGGAATTCAAATAGGAGACAACCAAATCCCAGTACATGTAGTATATCAGAGCAACCTGATCATTTCTTTCAATAAATGCAATTTACACGGTCAAATTCTGTTATGTATTACACCAGAGTGAAACCAGAGTAAACATCTCTCTAAGTCATCAAAGTCACTCTAGATTAATGCAGATGCAAGAAGGATTTCCAAGTCTACRAAGAACTGATTCTAAGATTTTAAACTCCAGGGTTATGTGTAACAATGTTTCCATATTGTACTTGGAAAATCACACATCTGCTTAACGACAGTGCTTTCTAGGTAAGATGCAATTGCATTGTAAAGAAAAGGTGCTTATTCACAGATCAGGAAGATAGAAGCAATACAAAGAGCCATGTATATGACAAAGATCCTATTCAAGAGGAATGACAGCTCTATTTACAGATTGTGCTGCATAGTGACATAGACCAAAACACAAGTGTGTCTGGTAAGTATACAAGTRAGCTAGCTTGCTTGTAAAATTCTGTCATATTTTCACAGGACATTTGACTGTAGGTCTTCTCTAAGGTCAGTAGAAATTACCTCAGTCTTGTCCAGAAAGTGCAATTCATCCCATTCCAGAGAATAATGTTCAGATTAAGTTCAGATAAAGAAAGTTGAGATAACCTTCTGGCATCCGCATTGCCAGCATTGTTAATACTACAGGAAAGCTGAGTGCTCCACCCTAGCTTGACAATGAGTATGACACATTGAGTACGATAGTATGGCTAATTTTCCATCTTCCAGGTGGGTGTCTTAAGTGTTTCGTCAGCAATTTTCCAAGCCAGGACACCAGTCTTGTCCAGGAGTGAGAGGAAACACATATAAATCAGATGTTCTATTTATATTAGAAAAAAAAAAAAAAAAGCAATCAGAGGAAATTGGGGCTGTTTCATATAAAAGAGTGCTATTTAAAGAGAAGTTCTGATAAACATCTTCAGATATATTCTCAGTGCCCAAAGAGATAAACAAGAGTTGCCTTATGTTGCACTGAAGAAGGAATATATTAGCTACTAGGAAATCTTACTTGATGGTATTGAAAGTTAAATACTGTTACAGGACATAAATAGGATGGGAATACAGAACCTCCTACTGGCTGCAAATAGTAACTTGGTTATAGCTGACTCCACAATTAGCGTGGACTGGGTGGCTTCTGTCATCCCTTTCTGCCCTTTTTTTTACAATTCTGAATAGTCTCTGCTTTCCATCAGAATGAGTCAATGTCAGAGGCGGAAGAAAAAAACAGTCTACTAGCACCTTGTTCTGATTCCAGACAAATTGATTCTCATTAAAAGTAACAACATTTTAAAATGCTTGCAACAATCAGCAGGGTAAGTCATTGTGCCTCTTGAACTGCTCATAAATATTCTTTGTTGTCTTATTTGTGGACACAATTATTCTTTCATCTTTAACAAATTTTCTGGTATATAATTTCCCTTTGATTTCATGATGATCAGAGCTTAGTTTTACTGTTTTACATCCAGTCTTATTTTGAGGTCACACATGACATATGCCAGTACTGATGTGATCGAACAGGCCATCCAAAGACCTTCTTGAAAGAAGATTCTCATATAATTAGATAACAAGCAGTAGGAAAAAAGAAATTGGCCTGAAATTACTTTAAAAAAAAAAAAAAAAAAAAAAAAAAAAAAAAAGTAGAAGCTAAACTAATGCTTAAAGTCCCTGAAATGTGGTGTCTCATCACCAGAAACAAGGTTGCCTCAAAGACTGCTGCTAAGGTTACTATGCAATATTCTTTATAGACACGACCATGAATTTGAATTAGGATATAGCATTAGCACATTGGAAGACCTAGCAGAAACAAGCCACTGTGTATGCCATCTTATGTAAGATTTAAGATTTAAAGACTAGTCAACCTCTTATTAATTCCAACTCAGTTTCCAAGCTGAGAAGTTGAAATGATTCTCACTCTTCAATTGCATAGCAACGACAGTGGGATGAAGCATGTGAATCCTAACTAATGAGGAGACAATACACGTTCTATTTACATGCTTGACACACCACTCTTCCCTCCATACCCTACAATAATCTTGTTTCACRTGTGTGCCTCTTTGATATATAATGCAGTGTGGTGCAGCCCTGCCTTTCTCCTGCCCTTCGTTCAGATCAATTTCCAAATGCTGTGACTCCAGGCTCCAAATTTTTAGACATGCTTGAAGGAACTTAGACAAGGCTGTTAGCTGAAAATACTGTGCAGCAGCATTTTTCAGTGGCTAATCCATACCTGAGCTGTCATATTTTCAGATCAAGGAATTAATAAAATCATTTTGTGGTAAATGAAACGAGGAGATAAAAATAAAAACTACTAATAAAATGATTTCTTAGTTTTTATTAAAAAATAAATAAAGGAAGGAAAGCAAATATTAACACTTGAATCTTCTTATACTTTTCGTTATGCTTGGTCAAACTGGTGTTGGGGAATTAATTTGCCATTTGTAATGGCAAATTTACAACTGAAGATACTCACAGTATCTTGATTATGAGGAAAAAACAAGGATGACCCTAATATTAGACCTCCATCATCACCCTACAACAAAGAGTGTTCTCTAGCACTAGCATAAACTAGAATATTTTGAAAATTGTTCTTCCACATACTCATCATAAGGATTCAATAAAATAAAATTGAAAAGTACTCATAAATTTCTTTCCCTTGAATCAAAATGTGACCTTTTTTAATGTCAAAAATAATAATACTTCCTTTTTGATTTCTAATTTCCAAAATAAATATAAGACCAGAGAAATCGAGAAGCCAYAAGAGCTAGTTCTGGCAGCTGTCAGATGACAAACATTCTCTGTTTTACAGGCATATCTCCTGTCCCTGCAATCTGACTTGAAAAGAGGGCAATTAGTTAGATCCAAATGATTTCTCTTTGGAATGAACATTGCCATTAATGAGCTGTGATTTGCATTGCTGTACAACCTGTGGTGAAGAGAACTTCACCAGAACTGACTGCCCTACTGTGTCTCTGCAAAATTCACTTCCCTGCTTTGTACTGCAATGTCATCCTCCGTTAAAAGTAATCACTTTTTTGATCCAACTATGACAAGCTCCACAGGGTTTTACTGTTATTCTTAGTCCTTGATACCTTGTGTGGGGAACATCTTGTGATACTTATCGTGAACTGAATTAAGGCAGTCTCTGAATCCTCCCAATCAATGAAAACCTCTCCAGAGAGAGAATCCTCTGCCCCCATTTACTGGTGAACAAGCAGAATTGATTAAATACTCCAGATCTCATCTACATGTCTATAACTTGATGATCTGAGACATTTTTTGTTGAAGCACTGTGAAGTTTTGAAGTTGAAGTGAATAAAACTTCATTTTTAATGTCTGATAATGTGTGGAAATGAGAGCTATATCTAGCTGTGCCTGGCATAAGGGTTCCTCCTAAGCTTTGGTGCAGAGGATGGTGATGAGGAAGCCTGGGYAATGAGAAAGAGACTGTATTGAGTGGAAGTTTTCTGTGGAAAAGACCTTATATCTGCTCTGTAGTGACCTGAAYCTCTGCAAGGATTGTATGGAGGTGACTGACACACCACAGCAATAGAAGCTGAGAAAATTAGAGCTTAAACTCTAGCAGTGAAGGTCTTGGGAAGAGTTATTCTTCCCAAACAGCAATGTGAGAGCAGCAACATGCATAGCAAGAACCAGATACATTTTTCCTGGCAGAAATGCCATTTAACACTGTACCATAACTGGAAACTCCTCATACACATCCCCTACAGACAACTTTGTCCTGATATATTGAATAAAATACAGTCTGAGCAAGGCAATATTTATACCATCTTTACTGGGTAGGCAAAGGGTTGGTACTATGTACCGTTTCTTCAGAATCAGCCCAGAAGAATCTGGAATGTCTGCATCTTGTTTTAAGGTCTACTCAGGTAATRGATGGAGAGTAAAAGGTGACTTTGGCAGTCAGAAACAACCTAAAACAATTCTCTGCAGTTCAGTTGATGGTATAGCCTGGGGGATGTTGTTTGCAAGTGTAAAAGGCAAAAGGCCCATTACAGGAGCCCAGTGTGTGATATTAAACTTTCTGTAAAAGGCCATCCTCAAATTAGACCCATTATCTCTGACACACAATCTCCACATAAGTGAAATATTTAGTGCTAAGAGTTTATGGCATTTCCCTAGGCGAAGCTGTGCGCGGTTCACAGCATTTTTGCTTGCAGAATGCAGCTTTGCAGCCTTTCTAAGCCAGTTTGACCAAAACCATGAAAAAATAAAAATGCTTTGCAAACCATTCCCTTGCAGCATTAGCCCACAGGTTGAGACCACCCTGGTCCACCCTAAACTTCACACTCTTCACAGGTTTGATGTGCAGCAGGTCACTGGCTGACAGGGATGGTGGAAGCATGTCCCTAGCAAAAATAGGACAGGTGRGTCCCTAGCAAAAATAGAACAGATGGACAATCACAGTGGCCACATGCTGAGGCTGCAATAACATCAGTGATGGTGTCACCACAGGGGAGGGAGGATCTCCTGGCTTCACAACGGAGTGAGAAGGGAGAGGGACCGGGAGCTCTCCCTGAAGGGGCATCAGATCACCATGAAAAGCATGGCCAAAAGCACAAAAGCAGTATTACAYAAGCCAGCAGAAATTGAGTTTGAGTCTTGTTTCAGCCTACTCACTGGTATTTGTACACATAAGGAGCCTCATGAGAACAGTGACAGCAAATTTATTGCAAGCTTGCATGGGGACGACAAATGGTATTTTCACGGTTAAAGAGCTAAACATACCTACGTGTGCAGAAAATGGATCTTTGTTTTTTTTCTGTATGTTTTGGGAACTGGAGAACTAAGTAGAAGCACAAGACATGCTGTGCTTTCACCTTCTTGGGACATCATTCCTAGATATATTAAAGCACTACTCYTTAAGAAAGTACTTTCAAAGCCTGGTYCTAGCTTTGGATAAATCAAGATGTAATAAGTAATTTTATTTGATAAGGTTTCCTTTACTAGATTTCAAAAGTGCCCATCTTTGATTTTGTTGTTTTTTTTTTTTCCTGTCATATCTGGTTCATAAAAGAGATGCCCATTTTTGCCAGCTTTGTTTTTTACTCATGTCTGTCTATTAATGTACTAGCATATGGTAGGGTCAGGTATGTGCTAAGGGACATGTGCAGATGGCTCGCTCTGTCTTGTGGTGCCTCTGACAAGATAATGACGTGAGGAGCTGCAGGCTGCTACAGATTACAGAGGGGAGTAAGGTATATGCAGATGGCCCATGCTGACCTGTGGTGCCACTAACAAGACAGCAGGAAAAGAAACAGCGGGACAGTATAGATAACAGAAAGGGTAATAGCT
The DNA here is from genome assembly GCF_003342845.1 of Nothoprocta perdicaria. Taxonomy (NCBI): domain Eukaryota; kingdom Metazoa; phylum Chordata; class Aves; order Tinamiformes; family Tinamidae; genus Nothoprocta; species Nothoprocta perdicaria. The sequence continues at coordinate 121,588 of NW_020455459.1, forward strand.
TGACAAAATTGTTGTCAAAGTTAGAGGTCACCAGGTGAACCATAGTATAAATACCTACTAAGGGTGTAAAATCAGCAAAAACAGCTAATGAGGAAAAGGACRGAGTTGCTTTTTGGGGAGATATGAGGATGATAAAGGGGAAAAACTTGCAGAGGGAGAAGGCAATATGAGGTGAACTATGTGTTTTCAGCTCCCTGTAAGCAGCTCGGAGCCTGATAAAAGCAGCTTGGAACTGGACAYTAAACCTGCAGTTATACTGACCGTGCTGGCATCTGACTAAATTCTGGGCTCAGGAGGAACCTGGATTCTTTCTCCATTTCTGGGAGGGAGCACCTGGAGGACAACCTAATTTCCTAATTACATGCAAATCAAAATGTGGATGATGCATGTTGGCTTTAAAGACAATTTTGGTGATGTATCTTTTGGGGGTTGTTTTTATGATGTATATACCAAGTCTATTTTTGAATCCAAAAATTATTTTTTCTTCACTCGGAGAACCCCAAGCCCCAATCTGCTTATGTTCAAATCCTTTTAGTATTATTATTTATACAGTGTTAAGTGCCTGGATGTGGAAGAAAAGCACAAAAGATAAAAGACAATATCTTGGACAATGAGTTAGGAATGAAAATAGAAATTCGTGATGACAATCCAGTCAGTGGTATTATCCTTACTTTCCATCTGAAAATTTAAAAGACATGGAGTACATTTGCATTTTTCCTAGAAGRATTCCTTGAGGTTACTTTCAAGATCAGACTTCCAGGTCACTAGGAGTCCTACAAGAAGTGATATATGAGTTACTGAGGGATGTGGCAGGAGTAGAACTTACTATACCCAAAAGTTTGGTAATTGCAGGATAATTCAATAGAGGGAACACACTGGTAGGAAAAGAGGGTCCTGAAAAACAGCAGAAGAGTTGGAGTTATCTGTGCCTGCTCCATCTTCTGGTTCAGGTCTGATGGGCTTTGCCACATGGTTCCTGTTGTTTCCATTGGGAGACCRTGTTTTTTCCAAGATCACTGGCCACAGGACTCTTTCCACACAGTGATGTAATACCAGAAGAAAACAATCTTAAAGTCCTTAAATTCAGAAAAAAATCCACAGAGCATAAGTACCATGTATGTCCTTGTCTTATCATAGCCTAAAAAATCTCTCTGGTTGCTCCGTAAAAATTTTTYGATGCAAAGAGCCCATGGAAAATGAGCAGAGAAGATTAACGAACCTCTGATATTCTGATTCCCCATCCCAGGAGGGGAGGTGGTGGAAGACCATATRCCAGAAGATAACACCCAGAGTATGTTTCAAGCAATGTGTCACAGGAAAGTTCTCATAAGTATTCCCGCTGCCACAAATCCACTCTTGCACCTCCGGTATGTCAATGCACATTTGACTCAACATTTGTTTGCTGCACAGCTCAGCGCTCCAAAGGCCAGTGATTCTGCAGGTAGTAATTATTTACTTCACATTTGCAAAACATTATTTTAGTTCAGCAAAMAAATTGAGACTTGCTTGTCTTTAGAGGATTTCTTATTCTGTCCCATCCCTGTCATCAAGGGTAGTTTGCTGCTTTCTGTGCTGCTCCCTTGTCCATGTTGCTCCCTTGGCAAAATAGACTGATTTTAGTATGTAACTCTAGTGAGAATAGCAATTCCCTTAACATGTACTGAGTGAGCTTAACTAAGATAGTAGATGTCTTAGTGTTCAGCACATAGCACTAGGACTTTCCTGACAAATATTCAACAATCCTCAGAAGAGAGGAACCAAAGAAAGTTGAAGAGAAAACTATACCATGACTTTGTTAAGGACAAAACAGTTTTCCCTTAGGAAATTTTTAATTAATACAATTTATTTTGMGTTACAACTTTTGATAAATCAAAGGAAAATAATAGAACATATAAGCAACAGCTACTTAAGTAAGCACCTTTCTTACCCTTTTCCCAGCCTTATCTTAAGCTGAAAACCTATCATCCCCATTCYTTGGCTCAGTTTCCTATTCCTTTGGTTAGACAAAGGCAGAAGTTAGAGTCACATGTGGTGTCAGAGCTGGCTGGAAGCATCTGACACCAGCCCAGGGCAGATCACGACCTCCTCCCACACAGTCACCACTGCGGCCCCATGATGTAAACTGAGATTTGTGCCAAAAAAAGAATTATATTTGACTTTATCTATAATAGAATGCATGCCAAATTGCTATATCACACAAGGAATCCTGATGGCATTAGGTACAGTCTGAGAAGCCCTGTACATCCTTTAGTGTGACACATGGACCACCTCTGACATATAATTGCCTATATACAATGTGGAAAACATATGTTGGAAAAGTCCACAGTTGTGACACAAAGATATTTCAACTATGAAGAAAAAGATATCGTTCAAGATCTCATGGGATGGGCTCTCTTACTCTCTCCCAGAGAATTCCAAGACATTGGACAGAGTTAGAATGGACCAGGAACCATTTCTTATCAAGTAGCTTGGAGTTAACCATTAGATTTTGGAGTTTAACAGAGTTTAGTAATAATATAGGTGTAGGTTGGCCCGTTCAGTTCAGTCTTGAACTTGCCACAGAAGTCCAGTCATGAAGATTTAACGAAGACTTTGCTACTATCTTTTCTGAAGTGACTATCTGATGATATAAATGAAATAAGGCACCTTCCAGGTCATTCAGGAAGCCTGTGACATCAAATCTTGTCCCAGTCACGTCTTACAGGTCAGGCTCATTGCATGTCTGTAAGTCTGTGCTAATTTCACCTTGCTGTCAAGGTGAAGGAACAAGGAGCAGGAACAAAAATAAGCAGCCCACAAGGTCTATTGATAACAGCATGGTGTCTGATTACATCCTCTATTTTTATTTCAAACACAGCTGAACTTTCTGATTCACCAAACACTGATCTACCAATTAATAATGCACTTTTAACTGGAAAGAAATTGTAGTATTGAACTACATCAACCTATATTTCATTTCTCAGACTCATATGCTAGTTGAGCTTGAAAGAAAGTTAACTCAAGTGAAAAGTACTATGGCTTTTTGTCAAATTCCATTTGACACCTCCACCCTTACTGCAGATCAAATCACAAAGGCATATCTACTTATGCAACTAAGCATGTTTCTTACATCCTCCCAGAATTCATGCTTTTTGCCTCTGTTTCTGAACATCATTCTGACCTGGAAAAAAATGACTTAAGAACAATAAAAGGAAAATGTTTGACACTGAGGGAAGTCTTTTTTTTTTTTTTTTTTTTTTTTAATCATTCTTAAGTTCTTTAACTGGTATTAATGTATGTTTTGTAGTGCATGGGGCAGATTTCCTTTGACCATCCCAAAAAAAGGCCTAAGGAGCCTGTTTCTCCATCACGTCCACACCCTTCAATCTGGGCTCTCCAGAGAGTATTCAAAAGGTAGATATAATTATGCTCAGAGCKACAGAAATGTCTTGTCTGATAGCTAGCATCATGGACAGTCCAGTACTGAATAAACTGTCTGATTTGACATACCATGTATGTGTCAATGTACATTTGCAGTCAATTATTTTGCAGCAACTACCACATTTGCCAGAGTCCACCTTTTGAATAAATTCAAGCAGGATGTTGGGGAAAGCAGGAATATCTGCCTTTGGCACAAGTCTGTTAGGACATCTTAGCAAACAATGGACAGGAAATACCAAAATGGTTTTCCTGGATATCTTTCTGTGTCCTCCAAGCGTGATGAACAGAGAAACTCTGATCATAAGGTGGTTAGGAAGTTATGCAGTGGCAAAATCTATACTTGGATTGGTGCTTAGTAGAATATCATACAAGCATTCCAGAGAAGAGAGATCCTTAAGATGGCCATAAAGATAGTACTTATTGATAGAAAAATAAACAGCCAAAATCAAAGTCGGTTGCTCTTCCCCTATGCAAACAGAATATGGTGCCTACTAGATGTTCATAAACACATATTTTGGTAAGGGAACAGTTTTCAAAAGATTCTGCAATTATCAGAACAACTCACTAAGAGTATTTTAAGTGTAAGATGTTAATGAAGATTATTCTTAGGTATCCTATCCAGTGCCCCAGAGTGGCACTTTCCATAATCAACCACTCCTGGGCAAATTCCATCTAATGTTTTCCTACTGTTAAATCACTTAAAATATAGATGAAGTGAGAAACGGGAATATACAGGGCAGAGAATGTGAGTAACAAATTAAAACCTGTCAGTGACTTGACTCTCTTGTTAGAGAGGAAAATGAGTCAGTGAGTCCTCAATAATATAGTTAAAGAAAATGAGAATCACAGAATCACAGAATATTCAAGGTTGGAAKGGACCTCTACAGATCATCTAGTCCAACCTTCCTGCTCAAGCAGGGACACCTACMGCATGTGGCACAGGGTGGTATCCAGGCGGGTTTTGAAGACCTCCAGAGAGGGAGACTCCACAACCTCTCTGGGCAGCCYGTTCCACTGCTCTGTCACCCTCGCAGKAAAGAAGTTCCTCCTCATCTGGAGATGGAACTTCCTGTGCTCCAGCTTGTGGCCATTACCCCTCGTCCTATCGCTGGCCACCAGTGAAAACAGCCTGTCCTCTTTCTCCCTGCATTCTTCCTTCCTGAACTTATACATGTTAATCATATTCCCTCTGAGCCTTCTCTTCTCCAGAGAAAACAAGCCCAGCTCACTCAGTCTCTCCTCATATGAGAGATGTTCCCTTCCCTTAATCATCCTRGTTGYYCTTCTCTGGACCCTCTCGAGAAGCTCCACGTCCCTCTTGTACTGGGGAGCCCAGAACTGCACACAGTACTCCAGGTGAGGCCTCACCAGAGCTGAGGAGAGGGGCAGGATCACCTCCCTTGACCTGCTGGCAACACTCCTCCTGATGCAGGCCAGAAGTCAATTGGCCTTCTTGGCCACGAGGGCACAGTGCTGACTCATGGTTAACTTGGTGTCAACCAGGACTCCCAGGTCCCTCTCTGTGGAGCTGCTTTCCAGCAGGTCAACCCCTAACCTGTCCTGATGCCTGGGGTTATTCCTCCCCAGGTGCAGGACCCTGCATTTGTCCTTATTGAACCTCATGAGGTTCCTCTCTGCCCAACACACCAGCCTGTCCAGGTCCCTCTGGATGGCAGCACAGCCCTCCGGAGTGTCGGCCACTCCACCCAGCTTGGTGTCATCTGCAAACTTGCTCAGGGTGCACTCCATGCCCTCGTCCAGGTCATTGATGAACAAATTGAACAGCATTGGGTCCAGTACTGACCCCTGTGGGACACCACTGGCCACAGGCCTCCAACTGGACTCGGCCCCATTTATCACCACCCTCTGAGCTCTGCCATCCAGCCAGCCCTCGATCCACCGCACCGTGCACTCGTCTAGTCCACTCTCCCGGAGCTTCCGTATGAGGATATTATGGGAGACAGTGTCAAAAGCCTTGCTGAAGTCAAGGTAGACAACATCCACGGCTCTCCACTCGTCCAGCCAGCTAGTCATCCCATCATAGAAGGCTATGAGGTTCGTCAGACATGACTTCCCCTTGGTGAATCCATGCTGACTGCTCCTCAACACCTTCTTCTCCTTCATATGYCTGGAGATTCTYTCTAGGATSAACTGCTCCATCACCTTTCCAGGGACAGAGGTGAGGCTGACCTGCCTGTAATTGCCCAGCTCCTCCCTCTTACCCTTTTTGAAGACTGGAGTGAYGTTGGCTCTCTTCCAGTCCTCGGACACTTCCCCTGCTCTCCAGGACCTCTCAAAGATGACGGAGAGAGGCTGAGCAATAACCTCGGCCAATTCCCTCAGCACTCTTGGGTGCATCCCATCTGGGCCCATAGATTTTTGAGTGGCCAGTTTGCCTAAGTGATCCCTAACCCAATCCTTCTCAGCCCGYGGAAGGTCTTCCTCTAGCCCATTTACATCTCTTCCACTTGAGCCCTGCAGATTGTGGGGAGTGGCCTTAGCAGTAAAGACAGAGGCAAAGAAGGCATTTAGTAACTCTGCCTTCTCGGCATCCTCCGTCACCAATGCCCCCTCCCCATTCAGCAGTGCACTAACATTTTCCCTCGTCTTCCTTTTGCTGTTGACATACTTATAGAAACCCTTCCTGTTGTCCCTGACATGCCTCGCCAACTCTAATTCCACCCGGGCTTTGGCCTCCTTCGTTTCGCATCTGCATTCTCTGAGGATGCACCTGTATTCCTCCCACGAGGAATAAGAAGGTATTAAAAATAATGAAAAAAAGGAAAAAAAATCCTGGGAAAAAATGAACTTATAGAAACTAAAAGTAGAAAAAAAATACAGAGAAACTACAAAAAGTGAATTAGATCCGTGATACAAGACAGCAAGGATGGAACAGAATTTCTATCCTCCTAAATAAAATAAAAATAAGACATAGGCTCTTCAAATTAAATATTTTCCAAAAAAGCAGACTCAGCTAACTTACGTCTCAGAAAATGTCAAAGATGTAGTTAATGATCTTTAATCACTGAGCTTGTTTGAAGACATTTTGAGAAATAGGGAGTTCATACAATCTGGAGGACTATCTGTTCAGTACAGTACTTGAGAGAGTCAAAGATCTGATAGTCAGATATAAGTCTGTAGCAAAAGAAAAAAAAAGCCATAAGTAATCAGAAATGCTTTATTTCCCCCTTCCTCTATCCTTTTTTTTCTTTCTTTTTTTTTTTTTTTTTTTTTGTGGATATATTATTACTATCACTTATCACTTTCAAAAGGTTTGATAAAACAAACAAAACTCTCTCTTTTTTTTTTTTTTAATAAAATTGTTGGTGTGATTCATAAAGGAGAGTGATCAGGTCTTCCTGCTCACCATTTGAATTGGTTCCAGCAGTGTTTTGATTTAAAAATAACTTTCTTAAGGAGAATAAAAGAGGGACATATTAGATACTCAATTCTCTGCACAGAAAGATCAAAAATCTAGATTTTAAAAGAAAAATATCCAGGACACTTCTATCTATGTCTCTGAAGTATTATTAGATGGTCCAATATCTGGTCCAGTATCTGAGAGATAAAAATGATAGTAACGACTAATTGACTGATTGATTTTGCTAGAAGCATTTGCAAGCATGAGAAGGATTGTGAGAACAGCAACTTGCAAGAAAATATTTTGAAGCTCCAGTGTGACCTGAAGTGCTCGAAAGAAATGGCTGAAAGGCCACAAATCCCATTTTAATACAGACTGTTTGAGCTTCTGTATGCCATATACACTGCACTGAGRATGACTTTGTGAAAAAGTCACTACAGTGAGACGTTTAAAATTAATCACCCTGTTAAGGATGGATATGGATCACTGCTGACTGAGAAGTGTTTGCAGAGGGTGGTTTATCCCTGTCACCCAGTTTTAGATGCCTGGCTAAAGATGAAAGAATTGCTTTTTGTGGGAACCTTTCTTTCTCCTGTGACTGGAGAAGGCAAAACGTGGATGTTTAGACTAGACACCAGTGGTTAATATTAGGGGCGGTGAATCCCACCTACCTTAGTTGCTGGAAAAGGTTTCTTTTACGTTAATGTAGGTAATCACCTAATCATTGGCATTCAATTGATGCTTTAACAAAAGAAGGCCAAAGTCCTTTGATTTTACCTATCAAATCATTTGATAGCTAAAATAAGTAAAGTAGGGAAATAATTTGGGCTCACTCTTTAGCATTGTTGCTAGAAATGCAAGATTGGCTGTTGTCATCACCATTTAGATTCACTTTTTATGGTTAGCCTTGCTTTAATTTCTTGAAACTTAAAATGTTTTAGTTTAACCAAATTGACGGTCTTAATAAACACATATCTTGGTGAAATGAGAGTAGAATTCAGCTCAGGACTGAGATATTTCCATCCAAGTCCATGTATTCAACTGCCCCTCAGGTTGAGCTCGTGCTGTGTTCAGTGGAGAGCCTGTATCACTGACAGTGGAGTCTGGAGAGCAGCAACGGCCCCTTAAACCATGTCCAGAGTGAATTGAAATGTCCTTCTGCTACTTGGCTAAGTGCGTGACTCAGCTGCCTAAACAAAACCACTAAATTTATTTTGGTATCTTCCCCATTCTCCAGCTGGATGGAGCCCCAAGTGGATACTTGTGTTGTACAGGAAGTCAAATCTACAAGTGAATAACATTTTCTGGTTTAAATCTCTATGAATATCTAAAAAAAATGTTGTTCAATGAAGCCTTATGAACAATACACTACTACATAGAATGCAAGATCCCTCCACACATCCTCTTTATACTATTGAAAGGCCTATTGGTATAAAGAGGATGTGTGGAGGGAAACATCCGCATTGCCTGCTTGAGCAGGAAGGTTGGACTAGATGATCTGTAGAGGTCCCTTCCAACCTTAAATAAATATTCTATTCCTCTTGTACATATAGTTGACCTTAGGGTTCTGCAGGCTCATCTAAACCATTCCAAAGAGTCCTGTCTCTTAGGCATGAGTATTTATGGCGCTGGTTTCCATTTGGGCTAAATAAGATTTTTTAAAAATGCTTTCTAAAAAGTGATACAATTTTTATTGGAAACATTTCAAATAAATGAATAAATATAGATTTCATATCTTTTCCCCATTTTTAGAGGAAAATTGCCTCTTAGGAAGTTAGTGCATTTCAAAATAAAGTTGATTAGATCATTGTACAAAAACTTAATTATAGAGGAACTGAAAGCCAAGATGCGCACATATACACACATAAACATAAACATATTATATGCATTTTTTCATTTAAAAATAGTTTTATGTTTCTAAATAGAGCCTATCAAACAATTGTGCAAGATCTGTAAATAATAAGGAAAATTATAAAAGCAAAATTATTTACATTGTCCACCATATCTTCCAGAAATGTCCTTGAAAACTGAAAAGAGAGAAAAAGAAGAAAAACACCTTACCTCGCCAAGAAAAAGAGAAATCTGCTGTGGACTTACAGTAAATATTTTTTCCTAATCGTAGCCAATTAGAAAGGTTTTTTTAAAACCTTGTGACAGATTCACATATCATTGATATATTTCATTTATTTTTCCTGAGCTAATAGAAAGATTTAAGAAACAGTGTGGTCTTTTGTGGAACCATGCATAGTGGAAAATTAAAAACAAAATACTATGCAAACACTCATATAGTATTCTCCAAAGTTTATTGAACATTCTACACTCTCTAAATTTAGCAATTAACCATTGGATTAATTGTAGTTCTTTTTATTCCTATCCTAGACCAATCTACTCTACAGAAAAATCAGACTTTCAGTAAAAATGAATTCTCCTTAAGGACTGAAAAATAAAAATGAAACTATCTCCACTTCTAACAGTTTCTATTGGCATTACTCAGGAGTTTAGTACTGTTAACAAATTTATCAGATCCTATTCTTCTTCTAGCCAGGCCCTCAATGTAGCCACTCAACTCATCCAGTCTACAGTGTGCAGAATTTGTTCTTTATTAGCATAGATAAATGAAAACAAACAAACAAAAACTATATTCATAAAGTAGGGTAAAGATTCTTTTTTAAAATGTATGTTTTAAAAACAGTATAGAAAAGGAAGTCTTTTAGTAAACCAGACTCAGTTCCATATCGCATATTTATCTAAATTATTTTGATGTTTCATATGCAAAAATTATTTCAAATTGCATCTGTCATGACCTAATACTATTTTATTCTTCAGCTTATTTTTTCAATGATGACATTATAATTCAGTATAACTGAATTGAAATCATCAGTATTGCACTGAATTGATGCTAATCTAGTTAAGAAATCTAGAACCTAAATTTGCTATCCTAAAAGGAATCATCCACTAGGAAAAATTTCATAGATTCCAGTTAATAATGCTAATCTGATGTCTTTAATTCACAGACCAAAGATGCTTTTGTTAAGTAGAGATGAAAAGCTTGATGTCCACAGACTGATTAGAAAGCTGTTGATTCACTTCATCTCTGGGCAAGAGAAAGTGCCAAACTCTTCTTTTATGAGAGATAGGTACTAGATTATCTTGGTTTTGTAAAAGAAGGATCAAACAGTCAGCACTTTTTTATTTTGATTTTTTCTCATCTGCATTGCAGCAGACTAACATGCCTCTGATAAAGAGAGATGGTGCCAAGTTTGATACACCTAAGTCAGGTTTTGACTCTTTCCTTTTATTCCATCAGACTCCAAGACAACCCACAGGGAATTAAAATTGCTCTTAGGGTAAATAACAGCAAACCAGTTTTGCACTGGCCTGTGAAGACCTAGTTCAATTCGGAAGGAGGCCTTGTCTGCCCAAAAGTTGGTTTCATGTTTTCCAGCCGTATTATTAGATCTAATAAAACAGGTTACATTGCCCTATAGACCTTACTCTTCTCATGTCCTAAGACCATCATGGCTACAGCAAAACACCTAAAGGCCTTCTCTGATGTTTCTCTGGCTACATCATTATCTAAGAGTGCTAGGAAATGGGACTGGAGCCAAGTTGTCTTATAGTCTCACAAAAGATGATCTCACTCCTCTTTCATTCTCATCTTTTGTCCTTTTTAACAAGGCTAAAAAAGGACTTTTGCCTGTGCTTTGGATACTTCATCATTGTAACATATCTTAAGAGTAACGAGGTATTTTGTGCCCATAAACTTTCAATGCACCACAAGTCTTTGACTAGTGGTGTAAAGAGGCCAAGGACAAAGTCTCTGCTTTCTGCCCAAACTGTCTCATGTGTTTTGTTTTTCCTTGACTGTATACTGAACTTTTGTTTATTACTAAAATCAGGCATATAGGTTCAAGCCTCCAAATATCTGAGTATTTAAGCATTAGGAGAAGTTACAGAACGAAAAAAATGGTGAATATCTATATAGGTTCAAAAAGAGAACTGTTCCTTATTGGAAAATTCTGGGATTTTCAGCTTGGGACTGAATTTTGGCTTCTCTCTGTTTCTAACCACAGTGGAAGAGGATATACCACACTAACTTTTCCCTACTATGTAAAATAGTTCCACACCAAGCTTTGACTTCATCCTAACTATTTCCTTGTCCCTGGCAAGGGATTTTTCTTATGTCAGAAAGTATTCTCATTGCCAATGCAGTGTCTCAGAGAATACTCCCAACTGGTAACACTGGCATGGTTGGTGGCACCTGTCCCTCCACCCTACATAGTCAATCCTGACACACACGGTATGCCCTCCAAGTGCACTGGGTAAGCAAGACGTACCATAGTTTCCTATTAATAAATCACCATTCTTTCAGGACAGAAAGACATTTTTGCAGACACTTCACGGAAAAATAAATAAAAATACACAAAAAAAATCTAGAAGAAACACTTCTAAGTATGATGACTTTAGAAGCACCTTTAAGCATGTAGTGCTTAGAGTTAATCTAAGGCTGAGTGATATGCAGAGATGGTTGATACATGCCACTTGGCCTCAAGGCTCTGAAACTTTCCTGTTTCTTTGTTATTTACCTGCATAGATATAGTTTATGATCATAGGAACCACAGTTACTTTCGATTCTTCTTCACAACCAATCCAGAATATAGGTACAAAGGCCTGACACTATTGCTGTCAAAGTCAAAAACTGCACTTATTTAAGTGGAAAGTATCACCTGGGATATTAACCCATACCTTCTGCCTGTCACTAAGCTGGCTGGAGAGCTCAACAGTAGGTTTTTTTTCACAAGGTAGAGAATTTGTCTAATGGAGACTGAAATATATCTTTGTGGCACAGGAACATTGTGAGGATTGATTAGTTAATACCTTGAAAGCACTTTGGAAGTAAATAGCACTATGCTATATAAATGGTAAGTATTGTTATTTTTTTCCTTACAAAAATATTTCAGGGATATCTGACGGATTCACAATTAAGCTCTCAAACATAAATACTGGGATATGTCCATCTTTGAGTTTGTAACAATATACATGGCACTTAGAAGAATATTATAATATTATCTAAGATTGCATGTTATATTTGGTGAGGTAACAACATACTGAAAGGAAATAAGGTCTGGTGATTTGTTTCCAATGGATCATTTTTAAAGTATATCCCTTGCTTGTTTTATATTTGTGGGGTTTTTTTCTGCTTGTTTGTTTGTTTTTCCCCTTCTATTTTTGCCTTTTACAGAAAGACTGTGCGGAATTAGCATCTAGTGGTATAAGAGATGAGAGGGAGATAGGACAAGGCCTTGTACCATATCCTCAAAACAACATTGCTTCATCTGGCTTTTGTTTGTGCAGTTCTGCTCTGCAACACTTACTCTTCCTCTTCATGATCTTGAGGAAGATGATGTATATGGAAGAAGAGAGAGGAGGCGATTTCTCTCCTTCAGGCACTTGGTTCAGCTGTTTTCAGAGGAACATAGCAGAATGACAAAGCTCCCTATCTATCTGAGAGAAAGAACAAAGCACCTACAAAAGATTGATATAATTTGAATGCTAAAATAGACTTTTTGAATGCACCCTACTCAACAAGTCACCAGGTCTCTTCCAAGATGATGGACTCTGATACAAGGACCATATGTCTAAGGGTTGAGCTCTGCTAACCAGAATATCCTAGATAGAACTACACAAAGGATTAGGTGCATCCCAGTACCTGATAGTCTGAGACTCCACAAAGCACAGAAACTCACTGCTCTGCAGGTAAGCATATATGGATGAGGCCTGGATTCATCCTTATTCCATGGATTATCAAAGGATTATCATAGATTACCACTTATCAGAATAAGCGGGTCCTTTGTAATTTATGATTACAGAGACTCTTGCAACGCATCTAGGAAGGACTCCTCCTTCTTCCCATGATAAATGCTGCCACTCCTTGGAAGAGAGCTGAGCAGCTCTTGAAACAGCTGCAGAAATGCTGCAGTCGTTAACTCAGCATACCAAACAGAACAGAGTTGGTTTATTTTGGTACACTAGGATATAAACTGCACAGTTCAAGAACTTCTTAGCAAGTCATAAAGCTCTTGCCTGCTGTGAGCCTGTGAACCTTTGTTAGAAGAGCGCAGGAGGCAGCTGTGACCTAAATCCTCTTCAGCTACACCAGTGCCATCCACCACCAACACAAGTCAGCGTGAGAAAAAAATCCTCCAGAAAGAGCATTAGACCATCTTTAATCTACACCTCAATCTATATTTCCCAGTCCTTCCTGCAGAAGGAATCTAAAAATCTTTGGTTTTAACTTTGGATGTATTTAGGATGAATCCATACCTAAACTATATAGTCAGACTCAAGAGAAAAAAAAATTGGACATTTTAACTCTCTGGCTTTACTTTAAAGCCAAGAACAAGACTCCTAGCCTAATGACTGTAGATATTATTCTAATTTCTATGCTACACTGAGAAACATGCCCTTATGACCCTCACTTTCTTCTCCTGTAGTTTTATACACTCTGGATGCAAAATGTTCTTGCAAATAAGCAAATTACCAGCAATCATTTCAATATTTTTCATTTTAGTGTCTTGTTTCTCAGATATTGCATAGAACATCATATTCTTCCTGAAAACAGTTATGATTCCCTGATGTGTGATATTAAACAATCATACTTTAATCAATGCTGCTAAATGTGAAGTATCTCTTGTGCCCTCAGATATTGATTCTGATCTGTTCACCTATTTCAATTCTGAAAAGCAGCACAGTATTTTCAGTACACCAGATCAATCTTGAGGCTCAAATCCCTCTGATTATCACTTCCACTCCAACGGTCTAGAAAATCTTAAAAGACCTAGCCTAGTGGAATATCTTTAACTCTTTCCCCATGCTGATAAGAGATCTGTGGCTGTAGAAAATCCATCAAATCTCAGTACTCCAATATTTTTTGTGGCCAATATTTACTTTATTTCTAGAGCATATAACTCAGTTCTCAGGAATTATTCATCTGATGTCCTTGAGACTGATGTTCATCTTGTGATACTCCAGCCATATACTCAATTCAACAATGTACTTCATTGCTCTCTCGTGTGATTATTTCTGGAGTAATGTCTGATATGATAGAAATTCTGCTTCCTGGGACCTGTGCTTGGCTCCTGACTGCAGTGGCCATGTTTTTGCCAACTGTTTGTGCCACTGTGGCCATGACCTTGCAGGTGAATGCCTGCAAGTACAAAGAACAGTAAAAAGGTAGATAAGAGACTGAGTAGTGAAAATGCAATATCTCAAGTGTGCTATAACATGGGTGAAGATACCAGCATAGCCATGAGAAGCTCTGAAGCATCATGTGTTATTGAGATAGGGTACCACAGAGAAATTGTTTTCAGTATTAGCATTGCCTTGTACAGATAACACCACTCTAGAACAAGCTTCAGAGTCTGTAGAAATTTAAAGCAGTGGCTCAGAAACAGTGTGACATGGAAGATAGGGCAGGGACTTTGACAATAACAGGAACAACTATAACAAAAAAAAAGAGTGGGCAAGATCACATAAGGACCTCTGAGTTAAAATTCTCTGATTACCTGTGGTGATATAAGACACACAGGTATGATTTTTCATTAAGGTAGAAATGGTAAAGACAAAAGAGCAGGGTAGTTTATTACAGTGCCATGCATAAACTATAACCTTTCAGCAGAAAGACTGTGGTCCAGCCCAGGTCTGCACAGAGTTGAATTAACAGAGTACTTAAAATATTATATAGGTTTGCTGAGCATTTTGGAATCAAATGAGGGTTCTCTGCCTGGAGAAGAAAGGCTCCTGAACTGAGGAAAGCTGCAAAAAAAAACAGTCATAGCAGAATCTAACCATACTGACACATTCAGGCATGTGCTCTTTGAGTCAGATATGTTTCATAGATATATTTGAGCCCAAGATGAGCCCAAGAGGTCTCCTCTTTATGCTGTATATATACCAACATATAAAATGAAGATCCAAGCTTATTGTAGAAAAATCTATAATGGCTTAATAGTTTTGTATTACGGTCATTTTTCTTAGTTAACAATGGATTTCTCTCTCTTCGTAACTGAAAATATGCTTCCAAAAGAATGTGAATTTTAAATCATGCTGATATTGTCTGTGATTAGATCTCACCTTTCACTTTAATTAAACATATTTACAGGGAAAAGGATAAGAAAGGAATTTCAGGTTCTTTTCAATACTTTTCTACATGAATAATTTGCTCGTGTATTCTAGTTTTACTCAAAAAATGATTATGAATTAAACAAAATCTGATTTAAATATGAAACTTGTATCATTTATTAAAATCTTAGAACAATTTAATCACAGATATATTATTCCCTGTGGAAAGTTTTATAATGCACATAAAATAATTTGCTTTAAATTATGAAAGCACAATGAACATTTACAAAAAATCTAAAAAATGGCTTGTCAGTATAAGATAGAACAATCTCATTGATCATTCAAAGACAGAACTCAGTATTTGGCCATTTTGCTGAGCAGGTGAATTTAAGAAGTCTGTCAGAGCACATGTATTTATGATTGTACCTATTAGTTCCTCATGTTGTTCAGGAATTTTACAAGACAGCTTTATGGTGAGTAGATGTAAATATTTTTCAAATACACTAAGGTTATCTGAAATTTCACATAAATAATGCAAAATATGTTAGAACAACATGAAGAATGAAAGATTAAGAAACCCATGCAGAAGCAGCCTTTGAGATGTGGTGGAAATGATTGCTTATATGGTGTCAAGTATGCTCTAAGTGAAAATTGAAATAGCACTTCAGTTCTTGCACTCATTGCTGAAGAAAACTGAGAGACATGCTCTTTGTTTCCGTCCCTATTGAAAGCAATGCTACTCTGACTAGTGTTGCAACTTATCTGGAAGCAGCAGGGAAAGAGAAGCAGTTTGAGTTGTTCTTGGTTCTCAGAGCTGATGGAGCATTTCAGCTTCTAAGCCGGCCTCCTATATGACCCAGTCAAAAATCATAACCTGAGGTAGTTCAGACAATATGCTTGATAGTGCAATGTCACTTGGGACTAGGAGATGCACTGGCTAATTTACACGTAGATAAATTATCACCCAGGCTCCGCATCATTTGTACTGTTCTTTTTTTTTTTTTTTTTTTTTTTTTTTAGGGTGTAGAAATGACTGGAGAGGAGGATTTAGTAAGCCTGTCTTATAATTAGGCTGTAGTGTTAAACACAGAGGCCTCCTCTAGATGCTGTGGCCACCAGCTGTAGCTCTGTTCACTATACATTCCTTTGTCCTTTCACTTGATTTGGTGGCAACTTGGTGATCTGGTGAAGGGAGAAAGGAAGGGAAGGGAAGGGAAGGGAAGGGAAGGGAAGGGAAGGGAAGGGAAGGGAAG
>NW_020455459.1:137937-148746 GCF_003342845.1 Nothoprocta perdicaria
AAGGAAGGAAGGAAGGAAGGAAGGAAGGAAGGAAGGAAGGAAGGAAGGAAGGAAGGAAGGAAGGAAGGAAGGAAGGAAGGAAGGAAGGAAGGAAGATCACTGGTGTGACCAATCATGAACAATTTCATCCTATAAAAAAATAGATCTTCATCTACAATTGGATTTTCCCCCAGCACTTTATCCCACTTTAGCAAGGTCAAAATGTATTAATCACTGACCTCAGAGTGACTGTGAAGAAGTTCATCACTAAAACATGGTATCTGCTTTCCAGAGTGTTTCGACTTTTAATTCCACACAAATGCAGTTATGTGCATATTTTGCTAAAGTATGCTTATTTATGTAAGTATATTAAAGAATGAGAAAGAAAAGTTGCATTTCAATGTAGATGCCTTGAGACAAGATATTCTCAAGATTTTTATTTCTTCTTCATTTTTTTCTGTATTGCAAAATAATGATTATAAAAATGCTGTTTTCATATTGTTGCTAATTATGTAATTTCAGAATTTGCCAATTAAATGTGTTTTAAAGCTGCTGGCTAGAATGCCCCCTTGTTCTCATTTGTGGATATATTACTACCTGAAATGAAATAATACACCATTAAAAATGTACCCAGTTCTGTTATCCAGCTCATATCTTAATAGCACTTTTTGCTTCCAAAAATAATTATGGTAGTTACCAACAATAAATATTGTTTGCTCCTTATTTTTTCTTCCCCAAAAGCAAAACTTGTGAAAGAACAACAAAAAAAAAGCCTTAAACAATGACATCTGCAGCACAATCTGTCATGCAATTCCTTTTGGAGACAACAAATGGCAGAGCTTTCATTATCTAGACTGATTCATTATGCTGGATAAGGAGCAGCTTGCACTCAAACACTCCTTTCAGCATATTGCTCAGCTACTAATCCTCTCTCATTTGGACCCCCTTTCTCTGCTGTCTCTTTTGGGTCTGATTTTTTTGCCTTGTGTTTGCTATGTCTTCCTGTTAATCTCTCATTATTCCTTGCAGACAACTTCTTAGTAGCTGAGAAATGATTAGGGTGGCTGAAGTCCTCTTGGGGTCCTCTGCAGTAGGTCTGTGCAGGTGTAAAGTCTAAAGAGATAACTCTTCAAGTAGTCCAGTGACTTCCATGACTGAAGAGAAGGATGTTTCTGTGGGAGAAAAATTATGACCATTGCTGTCTCAGGAAACATGATGAAAGTTACCAGACAAAGTTAGGCAGGCAGCATTGGACATGCAATGCTCCATGTTTTAGTACTTGTCTGGGATCTTTGGAGGTATAAAATTGTTTCTGCTGTGCAAGCTGGAAAACACAGAAAGGTGCTCTGGAATTGAAAGCATTTCGTAAACAGAAAAGCCCAAATCATCTCATCCCAGATGATCCCTCATCTACTGCACAGAGTACCCTCCTTTATCTCAGGTCATGGACTAGTTTGAAGCAGTAGGCTGAAATTTTGTACCCAGATGGTGAAAGGATGGTCAGAGTTGGCGTTTGAGCGATGAAAAATCACTCCCTTCCCTCCTTCGCATGGCTCAGTGACTCTCTCAAGGCCAGTAGCAGGGAGTTTTGAGATTTGAGAGTAATTTCTGAACACAAAAACTATTAGCTATTAGCTGTGATTGAATGAGCTTTAAAAAACTTGCTTGTACTCAACACAGATCCATATTCTACATGTGCTTTGTCCTTTAGACAGGAATAGGCTGTCACATGTGTGGGGTAGTCTCAGAGAAGTCCTTCACTCTTTATTGACCACAGGTTACTCTTTCATTTTATGTTTTGCTATTTTTGTTATATGTTTCACTCATATGACACACTTCCAGAAACACACTATATTTTCACTATTCTGTGAAGGACATCCCAGGACATCTACAGTCTTTACAAGAAGGATTTCTCTGAAATAGAGTCAGGTTTAGGATCCTGCACAGGCTTTCAAGCGCCTGAATTCTTTTGAGAATCTGGAGCTTGCGGCCATATGATTCAGATTTTATAGAAATTGAGACTGAAAGACAGTATTTCATAGACTTCATTGCGGAATCTAGACCCAGTCTCAATACACTGGGACGCACAGAAGTACTCTAGTCCCAATAGACTGGGATTCACAGAAGTAGCTGAAGCCACCATCCATAGCCACTTTGCTTAGCAGAGAAAGTCTCTACTCTGAAACTAAAAGACTTAGCACAGAACTTACCTCCCTTAGCTGGGCACTTCTGCACTTTCTTCTAAGCACTATGTTCAGACTGATTTTTCTTTTTAAAACCTCCCCTTTGCCATATAGACACAGGGCTGTTCTACCTGTAATTCAAAACAGGATCAGGGAGCATAGATACCTCTTCACACACTTCATCTAGTTCTTTTCCCTTGTTTACAATAAGCAACACATGTATCTTAAAATAGCATGTAGCCAATTTTCAGGCTACCAATGATTTATAATTCATTATTATCAATATTAATCACATTTTTAGTTTAAAATTTCAGCTTCAAAACAGTTCTTGTTTCATGCAAAAAAAAAAAAAAAGTTGCTGTTTATACACTTTTAACTAATAATGTTTATATATCAGTTGCAATTTAATATGATCATTATTATTAATTATAATTAAAAAGTAACAACTGTTTTATTGCATCCTAATTGGCATTAATGTTACATAAAAATTATAGCTGTTCATCCCAGGTTAGCAGGAGTTCTAAAGTCTAAAATATTTGTCCTATAATTTACTAGGGTAACAAATGCAAATGTGCTATCAAAGTATTTCTCCTCAAAATGTTTGTAAATCACAGGATCACAGAATGATTAAGGTTGGAACGGACCTCTAGAGATCACCTAGCCCAACCCCCTCCTGAAGTAGAGACACCTAAAGCACGTGGCACAGGGTGGCATCCGGGCGGGTTTTGAAGACCTCCAAAGACGACGACTCCACAACCCCTCTCTGGGCAGCCTGTTCCAGGGCTCTGTCACTCTCACTGTAAAGAAGTTCCTCCTCACATGCAGATGGAATTCCCTGTGTTTCCGTTTGTACACATTACCCCTTGTCCTATCACTGGCCACCTCCAAGAAGTGTATGGCCCCCTCATCCCTACATTCTCCCTTCAGGTGTTTATACATATTGAGCTGATCTCCTTTCAATCTTCTATTCTCTAAAGTAAACAGGCCCAGCTCATTCTTTCATTATACAAGAGATGCTCAAGTCCCTTAATCATCTTGGTTGCTCTCCACTGGAACCTCTCGAGAAGCTCCACGTCCCTCTTATACCGGGGAGCCCAGAACTGCATCCAATATTCGAGGTGCAGCTTCACCAGAATTGAGTAGAAGGACAGGATCACCTCCCTTGACCTGCTGGCAACACTCCTCCTGATGCAGGCCAGAAGTCAATTGGCCTTCTTGGCCACGAGGGCACAGTGCTGACTCATGGTTAACTTGGTGTCAACCAGGACTCCCAGGTCCCTCTCTGCAGAGCTGCTCTTCAACAGGTCAGCCTCTAATCTGTACTGATGTATGGGTTTACTCTTCCCCAAGTGCAGGATCCTGCACTTGTGCTCGTTGAACCTCATGAGGTTCCCCTCTGCCCAACTCACCAGCCTGTCCAGGTCCCTCTGAATGGCAGCACAGCCCTCCGGAGTGTTGGCCACTCCACCCAGCTTGGTATCATCCATAAACTTGCTCAGGGTGGACTCAGTGCCCTTGTCCAGGTCATTGATGAACAGGTTGAACAGCACCGGGCCCAGTACTGACCGCTGGAGGACACCACTGGCCACAGGCTTCCAAGTAGACTTGGATGCATTTATCACACCCTCTGATCTCTGAAAAGTATTTCTATTTGTAATTTTCATTTTGCAATGTGGTGCTTATTCTGTTAGACTCTGGATTCTAGTCCAGTCTAGAGTCTGGATTAATGGATTCTAGATTCCATTAACTGTAGATAAAGAAGCAAAAAAAAAAAAAAAATCAGATAACATTTGTATTTTTTTTAGAGTCAATCTGAACAAGATCTTGCTAGAACCAATATCTTGCCTACTTTTCCAATAATTAGTAGGTATAAATTCAACACTGGCAAATGAAGAAGTTGTGGAATGAGATTGTATTCAAAAATATTTCATTTAATGTAGGATAGCATCTTTAGTTGAAGATTTACCAAATTTAAAATTACTTCAGCAAAATGGAAATCACCTCTGACCCCACTGAGATGCTTGCAGTAAGAGTATGCACTATTTAAATCTGAAAATATGGTCTATATGCAACTGAAATACTGTGCAGAGTTTTTGCTTGCCCTCCAAATACTGCAAGATATTCATCAAACTAAATGCATCAACGTCTCAACGATTTTCCAAACTGTTCCAATTTATTTGTTTTCTCAAATTAACAAGTGCACAAATAAGCATAATAAAAAGCAATGCTGCCACAATTCTGATGCTTATTTATTTTGAGAATTGTTAGCTAGTGATTAGAAGTGATATACTCAGCCGTATGAGTTCTTCACAGGGCATTTTTAATTATAGATGGATTTGCAAAAATAAAGAGAGAAAATGACCTAATTAATGCAGCCAGAAACAGTCATTTGGGGAAGTTTCTGAATTGTATACATTAGTGACAAGGAGATTAGCCTGGCTCTGCTTTACTGTTGTATTTATCTCTATAAATATCTTTGCATTTAAACTCCATTCATGAGGATAAAAATCTGTTTTTTAAAACTTGAGAACACCAATGAAATATAATATCTATTTGTTTTAGATCTTCCCACCAGCAAATATCGATTTAGTTATTCTCTCACTGCTTCTTTCTTCCTTTTCTACCCTCTTCCTTTTTCCCTTCTATTTGCTGCAAACCTGATAAAATAAGAAAACAGAATGAAATGACTAAAATTGTCATGGAGAAGATGACCTGCCCACCAGCTAGTACTGTGGATTAAAAAGAGAACAATAAAAGGGAGTCCAGGGGACTATGCACACAGACCTTACAGAGCAAATGATTCAAGCTGCTGCAGTGTTGAAGCAGAGAGGGTCATTTCTATCCCGCACCTGGAAATGAGTGTGAGATCTTTGAGGAAAATTGCTGTGCAGGATATGGGTTTTGTAGAAGGTATGCAGAGATAAAAATGCAGAGGATTTTGTGGGATTGTGTGTATAAGGAATTTAAAGAGGACATGTTGTCAGATAAAGGGAAAGAAAAACAAGGATCTCAACAGTATTTGACTCTAAGCAATGCCAATTTTTTGATGGCTTGGAAAAGAGCATTTGAAATTTGAAATAAGAAAAAGGAGGTAATTTTTATTACATGAGCTCTGAAATCATAAACAGCAAGGATCAGAGTCATTTCAGAACATACTCAGAAGCAGGGGGCAAAAGCCAGTGTTTGCCCAACAGAAGAGGTTCCCATCACAGAAAACATAAATACAGGAAGGACAGAGGAAGAAGGAGAACACATGCAACATTTTTTGTCATATAATGGTTGCATGGACTGTGTGTTTGCCTGACCTGTTTCCATTGTTTAAAAAAAGCCATGTTTCTAAAACATGGAAATGCTGGCACATTGTGTTTCCATGGCTAGGATCAAACTGTGAGAGCTCATAGGAATGGTGTTGCTGGGCATCAGAAGATCTCARCAGTTCAGGACCATATCTCCCCATAAAAACAGAAATTATGGCCTAGAAATGCATAAACTTCCGTGCTCTTAAAGAAAGGTTTTCTCTTAATATCTCTTCTGGGTTGTGAACAGCTTCCAATGAAAAACTGATAGCTAGGCTCGAGACAAGTAAAATAAGCAAAACTACCTATATTTCCTCATGAGATAACATACACTTGAATTATATTTCACTGTCCTGATTTTATGTAGAGAATATGTTTCCTCCATTTATAAAGAATACTTAGAGACTGAAAGAAAATACTGAAGTAAATAAAAGTTATAGGCTTCAGTGCTTACAGTTCCTGAAGAATTGTTCTCCTGAAGAGTGATTACCACACTGAAAAGCATCCCTTCTCCTTAGAAATCCTCCTTGTGCTTTGGAGATGGTTTGAAATGACTCCCCGCACTCTTCATGCTTTCTCCACACTTTGTACTGTTTTTCAGAGTGTCTCTAACTAACTAAAACATACTGCAGGACATGTTTCTCCACCGTGACTCTCTACTTAATTTCCTTTAGCCCAGTGTACAAAGCACCCAAAGGCAGTCAGTGCCTTTGGATGATGTGCTGATAAGCAATGGAAAGGATCAGGTCACAAAAAGCAGAACTGCATCTGGATATACTGATTCTCTCCTGTTCTTTTAGCCCATCATTCACATTTTTGTTCTTGATGCAATTCCCCACCGTAAAGCTCTACGAATACCAGAGGCAGCAAGAAGCAACATGCAGGAGATGCAGAGCAGAGGCCAAGTAACAATTGTTGAGCATGACCACTAAAGTAATCACGGGAAGGAAGTACTATTATAATTCACATCTGCTAGAACATGAAATATATTTGATAGAACACCTACAAATACTTACAAAGAAGTTTTTTTTTTATTTGTATTTTTTTTTATTTTCTGCTTTCTTGAAGGAGCATCTGTGCCTTCAGTACACAGACACATCTTCACAACTCTTAATTATATTCCCAAGATATAATTGGGAAATGTCCTTCTGTTAATTAAGCATGACAATGTAAATACTAGGAGCCCTGAGATCCCAGAGCACAGTTCTCCTGCATCTTGCAGCACTTTTACTAGACAGCCTTTTGGTTGCATTCATGTCAGTTATTCAAATATAGCCTGTGCTGTTTCTTAAATTTTAGCAGCTTTTTCATACTTGATTGCTARCAAAAATCGAGAAAAATATTTAATCTATGTCATGCTGGACATTCGTATTTAAAGGGTGATCATCATTTCTATACTAGAAGCATGTTGCTATGGAAATGCTAGTGAAATAGAAYTGTGGATTTTGCAAGAATAGAACTGTGTATCCATCTTTATTTAATATTTGTTCAAATAATGACAGCAGATTGCACCCAAATGGAGACAAATGGTTCATCTAGAGTAGAAATAATGATTGCTATCCCTCACTGTGGTTTATTTCATTAGGCAGTGGATCTATTTATTTCCCTCCTCTATAAACTCAGATTACTGTGTTTGGCTTGGAAAGATCTGAGCTCTTTGTCTCCAAAASTGTCTTTGGTCTTCTCAAAACACCATTGTCACTTATTAAATAAATAAAGCACAGAGCAGTACACATCAGTTCAAAAATAACAAATGCCCTGACTTTCATACCTCTCCTTCAAGTTCATCCTTTCCCTGAGGCCTATGTTCCTGTAGACTAAGTTTCTTTCCTTCATCAGGCTCTTATTACAATTTGCTTCCTCTTAAGGGTATGAAAACCTTCCTTCCATCTCTCCTGGTAAAATATTTCCTTCCTCTTTAAGTGACTTTTCAGCCCTCTCTGTGAGATTTCTTGATTGTCTCAGAATTATCAGAGGCCCCTACAGCTGATAAACCATCTTTCCAGGAAAGCAGCCAGCCTATTAGTGCTATTGCATTACTGTAGTTGTGGCTTTAAATCTTCTCTTAGACAGGTACTGCAAGCATTCAAAGTTGCAGTCTAAGTTGCTGAAAAAGAAAGAGGGGTGTAGTAGAAACACAAAGAGGAGAAAGACAAAAAGAGGAGAAAGGAGAGACATTTATATCTGAAATTCAGACTATAGGCTTAAACAGATAGTCCATGGTAAWACTTCATAAGCAGTAGATAGACAATACAGTCTGAAGCTACATTTCCCATGCTCAGCAATAAGAAAAAATATTATGTGTTTCTCTCCATAGCCTATAATTCAAGGAAATAGATATGGGAGATCCTGGCTAGATGAGTTTTCTGCTATAAAAGATCTGGGGATATTTATTAAAGAAAAAAATACAGCCAGAAAATACAGCCAGAGGCCTACATCTTGCACATGTTCAGTGATGTCTTTTCCATCAAAGGCCTGAACCCAGCTGTGCTATTTTCTCCCATGATCTGCAGATCGTCAAGTTTCTACATGGCTCAGTGGAAATGTCATCCTTGGACAAATTCATCACCTACTTGGAAGAATCCCATGGGCCCTAGAAGGAAGGGGAGCCCAAGAGAGCTGGTTAGTATTCAAGTAACACTTCCTCCACACTCAGCAACAGTGCATCCCTATGAGTAAGAAGTCAGGCAGAGGGGCAGGAGGGCTGTGTGGATGAGCAAGGAACTCCTGGCAAAACTCAAACAGAAGAAGGCAGTATACARAATGTGGAAGAAAGGACATACCCCTTGKCAGGAATATAGGAATGTTGTCAGGGAACACAGGGATGCAACAAGGGAAGCTAAGGCACATTTGGAACAAAATCTGGCAAAGGATGTTAAAAATAACAAGAAGAGCTTCTTTAAATACATCAAAGGTTAAAGGAAGTTAAAGGAAAAGGTGGGTCCACTGGTGAACAGGATGGGTTATGAAAAACAAAAAAAGTAGAGTTGTTGAATGCCTTCTTTGCTTCAGTGTTTACCAAGGGCAGCTCTGTGTGTACAGGGGAGTTGGGCTAGATATCTCTAAAGGTCCCTTCCAATCTTAAGGTTTCTATGATTCTATGATTCTACGGAATGTTTTTATGGAGGAGTTATTACACACACTGGTAGCTACAAGAACTGTGATATTTGAAGGGATACGTTTAGGAGATATGGCAGGCATAATATGCTTTTGCGTTTCTTTCTGTTGCCAGTCTTTTCCATAGGGCAGAATACACAAGGGTCCTATATAKGATGCTCCCTATAAATGCCTCTCAAGATTAGAAAACTGTATGATATAAGGGTGGTAAATACATGTTCATCTTCTCTCCCTTTTTTTTCTACTTCAAGAAACTGCTTGGTTGGATCCACATTGCAGCAGTCAAATTTAGTCAAGCTAGAAGGAACATCTTACTGCAGTCAAGAAGAACTACAGAAGTAGATGTTCCCCTCCAGAGCTCCTCAAGAGATTCCTGCCTGGACAGTTCTTGCCTGAGTGTTTCCTCTTGCTCCACAGACTCCATCTCCCAGCTGCAGTCCCCCACGTAGCTCTCTTTCCAGTCTGAGGTAGTCTTTAAGGGACTGTCTGCCTTTGTTGTGGACTCAGAGGTCAACAGGACTGGGAAGTTTATGGCGTAGGATACTCATAGCTGTTTCTGCTTCCACCAGGTTTGTGATAAGCTGACCCTAAAATCTTCTTTGTACCCTTAGTCTTTATTTCACAATTTATGTTCTTAAATAAGATAGCTGTAACAGACATTATATGTCAAATACAAGGCTGGCACGCTATGGGAAGACATCACAAAATACCTCTAAATCCACCGTAGTAATTGCACATCATAGTTTTGCAGCTAGCTAGCAGGAATGCTGTTCTTTCAAAGTTCATTGTATCGTTCTYTTTCATGTCATTGTAATATACGATGTCATGGAGAAAATGGAAACTTAGACATGACGTAGTTATATTGGGCCACACAACATAGAAAGGATTTTCTTTTTTGAATGTTATGTCTATAATTAAGCCATCAAGCCACCTAAGGGACATAAAACTGAGCCTTTTAATTAGCTTCTTGAATAGGAACAAATGCTTCATTATTCTTAACCATATCAAGCTGAGAACATTATTAAAGTCTGAAGGAATAATGAGCAAAATGACAGGAAACACATTAGAGCACATGCAGCAATACATTTGCCTATTAAGTGATCTGCATAAATATGCCTATCACTGCTATCTAGGAAGACAAAAATACCAAAGGAAAGAATGAAAACAAAAGGACAGTATRGGCAAGGCCATTAAGAAAGCAATCTGAAGTCAGAGGTAGGGAACGTATTTCTTGGCGTTCAGCACTATCGAGCACTCAAGAGTCTGGCTGCTCTGCCAAAACTGGTGTAAGCTGCCTGAGCAGCTTGGTCTGTGTTATCTCCAAGTTCTTTTCTCTTCTTATTTTTATATCTTCATTGTGTGGGCTCCTAGAATTTGCCTCTGAGATATTTAAAGGGAAAGCATGCTGCCTCAGAAGCCATGCAACTGCTTAGAGAGGACTTTTGGATGAATTTCTCTGCTTTTGCTATGTGGGGAGGGTGAGCAATTTTAACAAGTTTTAGAAATCGCTTGGATGCTTTCACATCAGGGAAAAGTGAAGGTAGATATCTGATCATTCACAGGTGGATGTGTTATCCCACAATCCCATACAAAGGATGTCCTGAAACTCAAAACTAGCAAAGCCCTTTTTCCTGCCTGTGCTTTAGTTAAAGATTTTTCTCTTTCTTCTTCTTATGCTTAGAGGGTAGGATTGCTGCACTGGAATAGRCTTAAACACCTATTAAGAGATTTTCCTGCTCTTAGGTTTGCCATGAGATCCAGGCTCCAAGGTCTGGACTATATAGCTGGCACAGCTAGACTTTCTGAGTTTCCTACAGCTTTCCTGGTAAAAGTGTTTATCTGCACAAGCATCAGGGCACCTCTGCACTAGCAGAAGCAGAGAKAAGGGATTGGTAGTATTAATGGGTCTCTCAAAAAAGTGTCTCATGCAGAAAATCCCKGCTTGTAAAGGAGGAGGTGCAATATTTTGAAACTGAAAAGACTGAAGGTTAAAAAATTTTACAGAAATTAACTTGTATAGATATAAACTTGTATAGATATAGAGAAAGGAGAAGGAAAGATGTCAGAGTCTGACAAAATTCAACTACTCAAACACTTTAATCACAGAAACGTGGTGGGATAGCTCTAACAACTGGAGCGCTGTCATGGAGGGCTATGTGCTCTTTAGGAAGGACAGGCTGGGAAGGCGAGGTGGTGGAGTTGCTCTGTATGTGAGAGAGCAACTGGAATGCATG